>NW_026692201.1:14175000-14775000 GCF_021218885.2 Marmota monax | reverse complement strand
AAAAGAATTTTTTTTAAAAGTTTTTTTTTTAAATAATTGAACAAAATCCATTATGGAAGCAATATTTTTCTCAAAGTAATAAGAATGTATACACACACACACACACACACACACACACACACACACACACATATATATATATATATATTTTTTTTTTTCAAGAGATCAAACAGAACTGAGTGGGATTTCTATAGCACATATACACATACACTTCCAGGTGGATTTTCAAACATAAAGTGATTTTATGTTCCACTGCTGCTAAATAGTTATATGCCACATAAAAATTTTGTGGTCTTTCAAAACCAGCCAAAATCACACTTCAAGAAATTGTTTTAGAGTATTATAGTACCACCCACTTTAAAATTATTAAAGCATTGGTCTTGTTTTGCATCCCTGATGATTAATTGACTAATGTTACTATGAATTACATAAAATGTCTAACGGAAGGAAACTCAATTGTGCACACATAAGGCTTCTATTTCACCATCTATCATCTATCTATCCTTCTCTCTGTTTTATAGCAATGCAGAATATAACAATAATCATGGTGTTTGGGGAATTATACTCAAAGTGAAGATTTGAATGATACCAAACATTAGAGCCAATTAAAACATAGCTCATATGACTCATCCCATCTATTCATATGACAAATTAACTTATGTTCTCATAAACCAGAACTGCACAGGGTAAAAACAAAATGTAACACTGCTAACACTGCCTATGAAGCAAGTTTTTCCAATTTGCCCTTTGGTTCTCTAATATTTGTATTTTAAAGAGGTATGATTACATTATTGAATTCTTGTTTTACTAAATGTTTTAACTGGATGTCCTGATAAAATCTCTGGTTTTCACAAGTTTATAGAAATTAGACCTAAGAAAATACTTTAAAAATGATACATCTTACTCTGCGACACTATACAAGGAAAAAAAATTTATAAGGGTGGATGAAGTGAAAAAATGCTTTTAGAAATCTTTCAGATTTTGAACTGGTATGATATTATATCAAAACTGTAAAACCCATTTTATGTATAAACATAGCTATATCAGTAGCACATGAAATAAATTATGCACTTCAGTTTGCCAATGTGTAATACCGTTTTTGATCATATGTAAATTTGCTATAAGAGACTTAAAAAGGAATCTTTAAAAATATACCCAACTACAACAGATTTGTCATTCATGCACTGCTGAGCATAGAGGCCTAATTTTACCTTTTTGCCATTATTTTAAATTAAGGCACTTATCCAAAAGATCAAAACAGCTTTTACAATGGACATTTTGTGAAGGCAGATAGCGATAATGTCTGGAGGAATATGGTAATTATTCCTGTTGTGGAGGTGCAGGAAGATATGTGCCTTGTGCATATGCTGGAAACTAGAAATACACCAAACAGAAAAGTATTTCTCAAAGTTTGGGGGTTAGATGAGAAGATGCCTAGTGATGAGGCAGAAACATTAAATAAAGCAAAAAAAAAAAAAAAGTTGCATTTGAAAAGAACAAAGAAATTTCCTTTTGCTTTGCTAGTAAAGGATATTAAAAGGGGACAACCTCCTTTCTGACAGCAGTTTTAAATCCAGCTTTTCATATTACAGTCCTTAATGAGGGACCCCACAATATCAGATGAAGAAAAACAAAGAGAATTTTTGATGAAAAAAAAATCAAGAAAAAGAGAGATGACTGAGAATATGCAAACTTTGTCTGCAGTTGTTTGAGCACAAGCATAATGCTGAAGGGACTTTCCCCTCTAACTACCTATTAAGGAGGGCTGCATAACAAATAGCAGACTATCCCCGAAAGAGCTGAAAGGTAAAGTTCTCAGGAAGCCCCAGTAAATACTGAAATGATTTTTACTATTCCAAATTTAATTCGACATTTTCTGAGTGTGTGCATGGGGAGGGCAGAATACCCCCTTTGTGTCCTGAAAAGTGTCATTTTTTTTTTCTCTGAAAGAAAATGCATCTTACTTGACTAAACACTGAGCTCTCAGCAGGAGGATAAACGCCTCGCTTGCACATTACACTGTGGCTGAGCAGGTCCAGTACAGTGCTTTCATGCCATCTAGTGGCCTTGTGAGAAGTCTCCAGAAGACTGTTCTCAATGAGCTATTCCTGTTTCCAATTTACACAGTGTCTGTAAAGCAAAGGGAAGAGAGAAATTGCCGTTATTATTCAAAGAATTCAGGCATATAGGTGCTATTTTGCTTGAAAAATACAAATATTTCAGGTTAAAATATTGCACCAGTTTAAATAACCGAGCTTTAAATCTCAGGCCATTTTATTTTGGATGCAATTAGTCCTTTCCCTTCTCTTTCCTTTTCTTCCCTCCCTTTCCCATTTCTCTATTGCTTTTCTACTTCCCTCTCCTTTTTCCTCCTCTATTTTTCACCCTACTACTTCTTTTTAAAAATCCTGGTTTGGTTTTCAGTTTCTCAAAAACTCGACGCGTTTCTTTTGCTTGTGTCTGTAAGGCTTTCTTTTTCAATGATGTATACACTCAACACTCTAATGTTGAGGTAGCAAGAGGTGATAAAGTCAAAGAATCACCACCTTTTTCCTTCTTGCAAATACCCAGCACCCCAAATAGTTACATCCTCTGACACTCTACTTTTGCCAACCCTCGGATGTGCTGTTCTGCAGGCGGCACTGGTAGCACCAAACTGCAAAATGTTTATAAGCTATATTTCTGTCACTCTTCAAGAGTACAGGTTTCCATTGTCGTCTTTGCAAAATGGCATTATACACACTATTTATGTGTATTTGAACTTTCTTTCACAAATCAGCTTCAACTAGTATCAAGTCCACTTCACTAAAATCACGGATTTTATTCTTTCCCTACTTGAGAGATTCACTTCATAGGCATAGGAATTCTTTTTGACTCTCATTAATTCTCATGTTTTAATATTACATTTATTGTACCTACAAACTGGAACCATTCTACCTTGACACTATAGATTTCTTTTTGGATAATGTGAAAAAATAGATTTATAATGTTTTTACTAAGATGCCTTTAAATGAGACAAAGAAGCTGATTTCTAAATGTATATAACAAGCATATTTGTAATTTTAGTCATAGACTAGTATTAAAATCTTTAAGTTTCCAAAGAAGGAAGGCTGTTGGTAGATAAAGCTATAGTGTTATATAAGTAAAAGAGCAATTAGAAGGCCTCATGGCACGAGAATCTTGGAGTTCTTATGGTGGTTGGAGATCAAAAAGAAGTACAAGTTGTGACTTTTGCATTGTATTCAAAGGCTTTATATACTTTAAATAAAAATCTTTAGTTAAAAGGATTTAATAAGTAAATTCAGTACTAGAAGAGGTGTGAAAACTTTTTAAAGTAATATGAAACGGGAAAATAATGTTATTGGTTATTTTTCTTGCATTTGGAATATAGTTTAAAATGTTCACTTTCAAAGATTCAATTATGAGCAAACAAATTGTTAAAAAGTGAATTTAACATTTGTCTAAAATGGGTATGATATCTTTATCTTAGTTGTATTCTTTTTGAATATTTATGTTTTCACCATTTAACTTAGGCAATGAGCAGATATTTTAATGTAAGTGTGTTCTTTTAAGTGTGGAACCCATAAAATGTTCTTTAATTTTTCTGCTCTGTACCAAATTACTATAAATTTGCTAAAAGATAGGCCAACTCTAAATTTTCACTTTTAAGACAAGTGTGGGGGAAAATTTATATCACACAAAATGCTGAATATTTTCCTTCAATTTTTCCTTTTTGTATGACAATATTAACCAAGAAATATTTGCTAATTTTATCTATGTCTATGTATTCTATTAATTCACCTGGTTGGTGATTTTTGAACTGATTTTTAAAAATTATTTTCTCACATGAACTGGTATTTAAAAATTGTATTCACTGCTTACATTTTCTAGTAATTATTGCATATGTCCATCAGTTTTATTTCAACATGTGAAACTACTTCTAAAATTCTATAAAATATATCTACATAATATCTGCACAATTTAATGTAAGCAAATTTCAAATCTAACAATTTGTCTTCAATCTTCAGTGTCAATAGTTTTGAGAACTATCGATAGCAATGCTGCTGAAAATAATATTTAAAAAAAAAACTTTTAAAAGCTAGAAACTTCTTTGTTGAGTAGCATAGAATAAGAGTGATTTTCTATATTTTCTCCAAGTAGGTTCACAGACAGAAAGGAAAAATAGATTTTCAAAGTGTTTTGAACAATGTATCTCAGTAAAATGCTACTTTTCTGATAAAGATAAATTCAGTACAACTATACATATCCATTGTGTTAAAGAAAAGGAAAAAAATCTCGGGGAGGTTCATTTCAGAGGAAAAAGCATATGGGCATCACACACATTGCTGTCTGAGAACAGTGCTGAATTTTGATTAGAACAAGAAGCTATAATTGGAGTGATAATCTTTTACACTGTTTTTAATTGTAATCAGTGCAGATGTTTGTAGCTTTATGATAGGAAAAATAGTGCTTGAGAACACATATAGTTGACAATTTGGGGGACCACAAACTGCTCAACTTGGCTCATTTTAAAAGACGAATTTGATATTTAGAATTACTGAAAAGTAAGAAATCCACAAGTATTAAAAAGCAAATAAAAATCAACCATTTATGCCGAACTAAAATAAACATTTTTATCTTACCAAGCATAAGCCAGTAATTTCCTTTTTTCTTTTGTAACTTTTCTGCATGAAGTGAAATAAACTCCATCTATAATATTAGAGGAACAAAGATTTTGAATTATGACTAAAATACTTTTGATAAAGAATTATGATTTAGTATTAATTTTACTAAGGACTTTATAATTTATGCCTGGTTTCTTCAAAGATAATATGGCTCATTATTTAGGTGTTAGAATTAAATATAGATGAAAACAATTCTATGCAAACATTACACGTTGCATCTTTCTTTATGCCTAGTTTTACCCTAGGAAAGAGAGAGGTAAATAGATAGATAGATAGATAGATAGATAGATAGACAGATAGATAGAGACACTGTTAACATGGATATAGATGTCTTATTTTTTTAAAAAAAAATGTATTCAAGACTTCTTAATGGAATTAATTGACTTTGGTATTTATATTTTATACCACGGGAGGGTCTTTCTATATTTTCTGGAGGAATGATTTGCAATCTCATAAACACAAATCAAGGGGAGGGGTGCTTTCCTCCCTTTCATGTGTAGGAGTGTGTTTGGTGTATAAAAATCTCCTAATAAATGTCCTTGGCTCTGTGTTCTCCACCTAATGCTGCACTTAGAGGCAGACATTCTGGATAGTGGGTTTCTTTCCTTCACTTTCCCTGGGCTGTATTCCTTTTGTAGGCTGCGTGGCAAGGCTTTAGTAATACCTCATTCTGTCTGACTCTTAAGTGAAGCAGAGGGTGGAAAATCATGCCCCACGCAGAAGCATCTGCTGTATTTAAAACAATACATGTGTTCAAGACTCAGAAAGGCATTCTGAATCACAGTGAGGCTTAGAAATTAGTAGATTAATTTTCCATAAGAGTCCTAGGGGAAATTGTCTTCTTTTTCCCCTTTGTATCAAAAACACAGTAATTTAAGCTATTATAAACATTTGACTATAATTTGTAACATGAGTGTATATACGTTGTAGCTAAGACTCTCAACTTGTTAACATCTAAATTATTTAAAAATTTTACAAAGGAATTTAAAATGTTATATGACTGATAATGATAATTTTAATATAACTGCTATATAATGTCATCTATCATGATGTACACTTTATTATTGCGGATCTTTAGGATACACTAGAAGAACATAGGAGATGAAAAATTTTGGACAACTTGCTCATAATCACTTAGAGAATTTGGATCATTTGCCCATGGTCACCAGGCTATCAAATGGTGACATAAATTCAAATCCATGTCTGCTTTATTCACCCATGCATCATGTCTCCATGCCATGATGATTGCTAATACAAGTCAAAAACTATCCTGTATTCTTCACATGTATCATTTGTTTATAGAACCTCTCACATGTCCTAAATGCTTCTTGAGTTGAACTGCACATTAATTTGTTAGTATAAGTATGCTTACAGTAGTCACTCTTTAACAAAAATAGACATAGCACTCTAATCAGGTATGTCAATAATTAAAACAATTTTCTTGGGGTAAAATCAAGGGTCATAATGCTTACAAACTAGATTTCATACAGCATTAAAGCAAAATCTAATAGATAAATTTGATAATTATCCTTTTGGAATATTTTGAATAATTATTCCATTTTATCAATTGTGGGATAGTGTCATTTTCCCTTGTTCATATAGTATGTCATTTATGTACTTCGCTTAGAGATTCTTGAAATTGTCTGTTCTTCTCACTACTTTAAACATAAGACACAGTGGACCTCACAGGGACTTACCTTTGACTTGCCAGGCCTCAGACTGTTTACAAAGTCCAATAGAACCATTATACTTACCTCCAGGAACTGTGGGGTGGCTAGCCTCACTTGAATGGATTTCTCTGTGTCTTGGAAGTGCTTTGCATTCATTTCCACCATATTGGTTTGTACAATAAACTTGTTATCTGACTTCATATATATGCTTGGCTTCTTAAATCATATCCAAAGTCTTTAAAGTGGAAGCAATTTTCATTTCTTCACAATAATATCCATTCAAGGCAGCTGGTGGAATGCTCCAAAGAAGAGCTACCCTGTTCAAGGGTTAAGATTTAGGCAAGTGAACGGATGGCAGCTCATCAAGTCTATTTCCCAGTCTTAGCATAAGAATTACAACTCTCTATTCCATCATAAATCAGTATGACATTGTTAATTAACATGAGGTCAATGGGATATTATTTGTTTAACATTTTCTGGGTTGGTGCTGAGTCTAACTTTTCTCCAGGCACAGTTCTAAATACATCTGGAAATTTTTACTTAAACTTAACTACAGTTATGGATGAATACATATGAGGAACAGTAAATAGTTTTGTTGAAGCTACAATACATTGTAACCATTTCTCCATCTACCTAACATTTTTAATAGAATGTCTAAGAGGAATGTTCTTAATTTGGTTGCATGGATTATGACTGAATAAATTTAAGGCTTCTTTGAAACAGTATATTTGGGAACTAACTCTGTATGTACCTACACATTACATGGGTTCAATAAGTGGGCATGGATCCTTTTGTCCACAGTAACAACTAGAAGCATCTAGGCCAGGTCTCATCCTCACTTGAGCTTTATTGATCCTACCTACTTTTCAAAAAAAATTTTTTTTTCCTAAATCAAAAACTAGGCTGTTTCATATTTTCAAGAGATCTTGCTTCTCATGAAGAATTTTGTAACACTTAGTCATCTTTCTTGCAGGGTAAACTTGTCTGGGACTGACCAACAGCTATTCTGTTTAGATAGGACAGACTTTCTCAAATTTGCCCCAATTCATACTTAGATTTCCACCAAACCCACCTCAAGTATTCATTATCTGCCTTCCATCTGTAAGCATTTAAGTGATTCCTGATTTAGTCTAAGCCCTGCATTTTAAACTATTAAAAGGAAAGCTGAATCATTTATAGTTATGCATCTAAACCCTGGGTGTTATCCACTGAGTGATTAGATGATTCGAAGTAAGTTACTTTTAGACATTTCAAAAAGATTTTATAAGATAATAAAAGCATTACATTATAAATTCACCCATACATATGTGCATAATATAATTACTTAGATCGGCTGTAACATGATTTATTATACAAAATATCTTCCATATCACACTTTCCTAAAGGGTGGATAATAAAATGGGTAATATGTGTTTTCATTAGCTACATAAGACATAAAGCATTCTGTGTATATAAGAGGAAAAAACATAAAATGTTTCCACCTAGGTAATTCTGCTAAGCTGAGAGAAATTTTTTTTTTCTTTCAATAGAGGTAGAACTCTTTCTTTCTTGCTGTCTTTTTGCCCATTGGTGCTAGAATATCTGATGAGGGAAGGTTAGCCCCTTAGAAATGGAGCAATCTGACAGTACTCGAAGCACTAGAAATTTGTACTGTTTCACATGGCCCCAGGAAGGATGAATAGAAACCAAATAATTTACTGCTCCCCAAAACCGTATCATAACCTGAATCCTTAGAATTTGCTTTAACCTACTTTGAGAAAAGTTCTGACTCTGAAATCCAGGAGAAAGTCTTCACTAAATAGGTACTTTTCTCAAAAATGAACTAACCCAATAGTGCTGAAATTTATTTTTAGAGGCAAAATTTAAATTGCTATGCTTTGTAATTTTTTATCATTCCTAACAGAATGTTGCATAGATGAAAAAGAATGCTTCTCCAAAACGTGCCCCCCTCTCTTTCTGGGCAGTTTCTTGTTATCTGTCAGACTTACCCCAGGCAAATAGAAAACATAGAAATGCAGTTTCAATAGGGTAGCAATAGCTCATAAGCCCACCTGCCACCATCCACAGGAGCTTTTATCAAGACATAATAGAATACTAGAGAACTAATTATAGTATCATTTTTCAAACATGACACTCTCTAGAAGTTCATGTTAATTTATTCCTTCAATAGGTAGTTTCTGAATGTAAACTTGATGAAAGGCACTGATCTGTGTGCTGAAGATGGTGGAACAAAAATGCAAGATCAAATCCTGCCCTCCAGTGGCTTACAGTCCAATTAGAGAAATGCAAAATTGTGAGTGAACAACATAAGGGATGTAATTGAATGAATGCTATGAATGTTACAGTACCAAAACAGAAGACCTAATGAGTACATTATAGGAGCTGAGTTCAACCTTGGAGAATGGGAACAAAAGAATATGAAAAAACCTTGAGATCAGAAGCATGCTTTATTCATTTGACAGTGAAGAACCCCAGCTATTTACAGAAGAAACTTTATGTTGTCAAGAAATACATTAAGAAGACAGGAGGGAACTTTAAGGTCATGTAGGTCAAGCTACCTGGGTTTCAATTCTGGAGCTATCACTTACTAGCTGTGTACATTTGGGTAGATAATATCACCCATGAAGCCTCAACAATGCATGTGCAAAATTGGACTATAATTAGAATAGAACTGATTTTACAGATTCTTTTGGGAGTGAGTTCATTGACATGAAGCACTTAGCACAGTTCTTGGCACATTATTGTCACTCATAAATGTCAGCTTCTTTCAGTAGAGGTAGTCGAGGATCCTGTATTAGATACATTTCAGTGCCAAAATGAGAAATTTAAATTTGACTCTCTAAGTAAAACTGAAAGCCATCAGTGTTTTTAGTTGTGTTTTCAATGGGTTAGAGATATGATACATGGTTTCATGACTCATAGAATAGTAACATAGTGCTGTAGAGGATGAATCTGAGAAGGAGACAAGAGGGAGGGAAGGCAGCTGGGAGGTTCTGGCATAGCTAGGGTGTGAAGCACTGATGATCTGTATGCAGAAATTTTAAAGGGGAAAAAAAGAAACGCTGGAAGGCTGTAATTAATAAGCTACAGGATGCACAATCTTAACCCTTTAGGGTGAGAACTTCTTAGTGTATCTGACCAAAGTTATAGATCTTGTTGCAAATATACAAACAAAAAAAAATCTGTATGTGATTTTAGGGGATTCTGGAAAACTTCCCTTGGACTCCATAAGAAAGAAAATGGAGAGAATAAGTCCACTATTATGAAGAAGTCCAATAATAAACAGCATAATGATAAAGTGAATATATCATATTGCATACATAATATTGCTATTTTGAACTTAGTAATTTGTAAACTGTTTTGCAATTTTAGTTTGTCCCTTAGAATACTGACATGTTTTTGTATCTCAATTCATAGTAATCATATTTCCTTTCATCCTTAATTTTTCTCTGGAATCCCCGACTTCATTGAACTGATCTGTGATGTGACACTTTCATGCTCAATTGGTAAGTACAAGATGGCATCTTGTGCTCTACACTGCCAGACAATGCTCTTCTCTCCTGTATTAAAAATTGACATCAGTGTCTTTTTTATTTAAATTTAAAAATTGGGTAACTCAATACCTAGCACACTGTTTAAAATTATTTTTTTTATTTTTAAAATTTAAAGTATGTCTATGTTGGAACTTCTCCTCTCTGTTTCTTGCACCAGTTAAATCTGAAGACAGTAGGGAGGGATATGAAGAGTCTGAGGTGTCAGTCTCATGTTTCACTTACCATAGATTACCCTATCGCCCACTTATTCCAATGCCTGGCATCATAAGGAAGCTAGCTAATAGCAGAAGCATGCCAAATTGCAGTTTCCCATATTCTTTCTATTAAAGAAGGCAGGGAACTACAAGCAGAGGATATGCATTCTCTTCAGATCAACCATCTAATTCCCAGTAGTCACTCCAAATGCCTGGCTTCAGGTCCCTTGTTACTTCTTTTATGTTCAAGCAATCTCCTTCAGACTTTATTTTGTGGCAGATACCAAGAATAAATTGTGTCTCAATTAAAAGTATTCATGTATCACAGAAGATATGAACATAAGTTTTTACTAATAATGCATCCATTTTCTTTCTGTCAGATGGATCCTTTGGGAAATCTCAAGCAACATTTAATCAATATTTATCTATCTTTCACTTTTGATCCTGCAGGCCAACAGTCTACTACTATTATTTAGGCCATATCTAACATAATATGGGACCTACTGTTTGGAAAACTAATTAATCAAATTTTATCACACAGGGTAAAGTGAAGTTGAAAATAATCCCAAATAGTTCCATTTTCATGATTATTAATGATATGAATGTACCTTTAAAGTTGTAGCAATTATTACAAATTTAATTCTTCTAAAAATAAGTAGGCATTGGCATTAGAAGATGATCTTTTCAGTTTTTTTTTTTTTTTTGCTTTGTTGTTGTTGTTGTTTTGTTTTGTTTTTTTGCAGTGCTGGAGATTGAACTCAGTAACTAGCGCATGATAGGCATGTGCTCTTTCCCTGAGCTACATCTCTATCCCTTTTTTTCAATATTTGAGAATTTCAGGAAATACTGTTCTTATCACTCAGAAGATGTGGTTGTACCATAACTCAGATATACTTATTTTATATGATGGCAAATATACTATAATAGAATTTATCTATGATTTGGAGTCATACTAACAGCTTCCTCAATTTGTATACAGAATCTAATTGGAATAGTTTTGAAAATATTTTTTGTGTATTTAATTTTTTTCAAATAGTGATTGATATATTATATACTCATATGCATTTAAAGATAGTAACTTAAACTCAAATCAATTTGGTTTAGAATTTAAATTTTAGAGCTTAAATTTATAAATAACCATTGAATTTAAGAAAGAATAAGACCATTTCTTTGTCTTACAGCCCTAAGAGAAATGAAATTTTTAAGCATGCTCAGTTTGGCATAATGGATTCTTCCTGATTTAGAAGCCTGAGGATTAATGTTATTGATTATATATTCTATCTCTTGGCATCTCTGAGGTCATTTTCTATTCTATAAAATGGAAATTAAAATATTTTCTTTATTTTCAGGGTGATTATAAGGATCAAAGGAAATAAAAGGTGAAAACACAGGAATAAGAAATTATTAGTCTTAGGTGACAGAAAGTTATTTAAAGAGTAGATTAACACAGTCTCAATTATTGAGTTTTCCCCCAGCAATGGTCACTTTTCCCTTTGCTTTCCACTGAAGGTCTCTGCTCTCTTTCCCTCTGGATAAAACCTTGGAACTATATTTCATAAAAGGGTAAAACTAGAAAGAATCCTATATCAAACAGCAAGATGCCTTAACATATAAAATTCCCAAGAAAGCCATTAGGTATGTGGCCCCATTCAGGGATTTCTGTTTCATAAGTGATGTTAGCGTGGGAGCTTGTGAGTAGAAGTTCACGAATTACGCTTAACATTTACTACTAAGGAAGCCCAAATCTACACTCTTGTTCCCAACTCTCATGCTCACCAAGGAGGAAGCTCTTTTTCCTAAGCTACCTTTAACTGGCAGCACCCTGCTCGACACTGAAATCCTATCGACATGGCAGCAGCAGACACTGGCAAGCCCTATGCACCCCTTAACTTTCAGGCCTGAGCAGAAAATTTGGATTGCACCACCTGGAGGTGGGCAGCTGCAGGACTGGGAAGAGGGTGTGTCTTGGGGGCTTTATAAATAGGAGGGAGAGCAGGGAGAAGGACACTGCTTGGTATCCTTTCTAAGTGATTCCTGGGTTACTCTGACTTTGTTTTAGTCATCACGTGAGCTAATTACAATGCTAATTAGCCCACTTTAAGGGAACTGCTGGGCATCTTTACAGGAGGGTTCTTTGTTTGATCTGCTACATCATAAGCTTAGTCATCTGCTTGCCAGCACGGAGGGCTAGCATGTATGATGGAGCGTGGAAGAACACACCTTCATCTGCATTAACGAAGATAACTATTGCAAACCAACAGACTAATTAAGGGTAATGATGAACAGTTTTGATCAGCAATTATTTTTAAATATCGAAGTTGGCTACTGGCAAGAGTAGAGTTGGGGAAGCCGTCTTCCAGCTTTTTCCCTAGGAAGGCAGAGAGGGATCCTGCTTCATTTCATTTCTTCTCCACAAACTGTTTTAACATATAATTGAATTGATGTTTTTATTTCAAAAGAAAAAATAATTATAGAGCTTGTTGGGATCATTTTCTAAAGACAGGAAATTATGCATGCACAAATTCCATCACTGATCTGAGGAGGAGCAGGCTGCTTGGACCATTACCCATCATTGTTGAACAGCAGAGTAATTAATTGGGCAAATACGTTGAGATCTGGTGAATTCACATGCACAGTAACTGGGCAGCAGCTACATACACACTCTTACTGGGATTAAATAGCAATAGTTTTATATGTCTGTATACTATGGAGGATGCCATTTTTTTCCTTCTTAGCTATGTCCAATTCAAATTGTTTTGTCCATCTTTATGGACTCATTTGAAAAGAAATTGTGCATTACAAAGGAAAAAAAAACTTGAAGATGAGCAAGTTTGACTTGCATGTGTCTTTCTTATTTTCATAGGAATAAATTTGGTTTATTATTCTTCCAGTAACCACTTTTTTAAATGATTCAATATTTGCACTAAAATGGGTTAAACCAGCATGAAGAGTTTTTTTTTTTTTTTTTTTTTTACTGGTTCTAAGGGACTTATTTCCCAAGTAACTATCATGGCTTTCTAACTACTCTAACTACTGTACAATATTAATAAAAAACAATTTTGCATTTACAGGTTATCCATGGAGGTAAAAAATAAAGTATAGCATTTGCCCTTCATAAATTAATAAATATTTGATCACCATCCTCTTATAATAGTTTGCTATGAAGTACAGAAAATAAAATATCTACCGTTGTTTATTTGGACATCAAAAAAGGGACAAGTATTTAGAGGGGAAAGCAAGTATTATGATTGTTTTTAATGTAATTCATCTCTGATGGTTAAATCTAAATGTAACAAGGAAGTTTAGGTTTTGATTTAAATGGAACTCAATTTCTCTATGTCTTCACTTCTCAAGAGGTTAAATGATGATTTTTTTTTTGTTCTGATCACATTTTAATCCAGATAACAGAAGACTCGCACTTCTAATTCAGACTTTCTAGTAAGGCTCAGCTTGTCACAATGTATAGCTTTCTTTCCTTTGATAAGGTCAGTTTGCCAAAAAGAACAAAGTGCATATGAGTAATACATTACTCAGCCACTTGTATACATACATCTATTTTTCTTACCAGGTCTCACTATTCAGAAAGGTACAGACATGGCACCATGATAAAAAGGGTCATTTAAAAGACTTCGCAGAAGCTCTGTACTGTGAAGGATTGAATTTTCACTTGAATGCCTACATTTTCACATCTTTTTCTTTGCAGAAATATTCCTTTTGAATGGCAGTCTGCAATTGGGTAGGTTTTTTTTTTTCTTAAGTCACTGACCAGGAATATATAAAATATTAGAAGGCATTTGTCCCAGTGGAAGAACACAGTTCACTGAAAGGTACTAGGTGGTTATTAAAGAAGTTATACAACTTTGTCTTTTCAGATTGGAGGGCTCCTTTTGAAAAGAGCCTCAAGTTCAGTCAAGGTGGAACACTAAGGTGTGCCCCTGGTAAAGGACAGACAACTTAAATAGCTTGTGAAATCATTAGCCCCAAAGCCATCCACGTCGTGTAATTTGTCATTATCATTTCAACTGTATATTCTCAGGAACACACAATGCTGACTATAATTTATTTCATCTCTCTGTTCCTTTAACATTTGATCACAATTATGAGAAACATGCTCATGACTAATTTTTTAAACCTCTGAATTTTCTTTAGTGGTTTTATTTTCCAAATGTGCTTAAGAGAAGGGGAGAAGACAGAAATCTATTTAATAAATACACTAAAACTGTTAATCATGGTTATTGTGTTCCCTGTGGAGTTAGTGTTAATTCATTTCAGTTGAAGTCAACAAATACTTCTCGATCTCCTATTATCAGTAAGGTATTGTGCTAGGATTAGGTAAAGATATAAAAACAAATAAAGCTTCTTCTCTACCCTTAAGAATTCTATAATCCAATGAAAAAAGTAAGGTGCACAACCATAATAAAAGAGAAGAGATGATTAATAAGAACAGAAAGTCATAAAATTTTGTCAGATCATATCAATAATATTTCTACTGGTTGAATTAAGGAAGGCACCACAAAGGGGAGAAAACACTTAAACACAGCTTGAAAGACACATTCAATTAGGGCAGCAATGGGAAGAGGGGCAGGAATAGTCTGATGAAATGATCCATCCTTGATAGGAAAAGAGCAAGAGAAACAGTATCAGGTGGGTAGGCAGGATGTTTCTCTGTGACATGGAGGAGCTGGACCTGGGGTAACATTAAGTGCTGCAGAAGGAGTGATGGAAATTGAGAGCAAACAACTCTGCTGACACTTGATGACTTTGCTAAGGAGTTTGGCTATGATTCTACAGGCTATGGGGAGTTTTTGAGCAAGAGAATGTCTATCAGAATTGTGATTTGTACAGCTCATGAAATATTGTACCTTTCTTCTTATGTATAATTTATCTGTTTTTGTCTCTACTACTAAAGATTTTTCCTGAACTTTAATTCTATTTTTTCCTCTCCTGTTGGAGCTAAATCAGAGGAATATAGAAGTCACAGACAATACATTTTATACACAAATATTCATGTCCATTTGGGAATGAACTAAATTGTTAAGAAACTCCAAAGTAACAATAATGATTTTGTCATTCTAGGTCTAGTGGAAATTGCACATTGTTATTTTCTAAAAATACTTTGAATTACTTCTGAGTTTTATGGAATCAGAAACAATTTTAAATTCCTTTGAAAGCAGAACAAGGACATCTTATTCATATTCTTTAATAAAACTGGATAGAAAGATACTTCTTTGGGCTTTTAAGACATAAAGTTGTCTATCTAATGTATGGACAATTTTATTTCTAAATGTTGGCATTTGTAAAAGTTATAAGGCATAAAACACATGGATTAGTCTACATACATGAACATATATATGGTCTTCAAATGAAATGTTCAGTAAGCTCCACCCACTATCACCTATCTCACTAATGTATTTATAACTAACTACAAAGGTACTTACATTTTAAAAGTTAAAGCTTTGATAAGAGGATACAAGATAAATTATTCCTTTCTAAATTTGATGTTATTCTTAGCTATGCAAAATAAGGCAAATTCTATTTTGAAAAAAAAAAAAAGAGAGACTCCTGAACACATGAAAAGAAATATTAGCTCAGGATGGTTTTCAGGTAAAACAAGTTATTATGTATTAGATTAATGGAATTGAATAGAGGGGGTAGGTCTATTCCGATGGCCTAACAGGTCAGTTGTTTGTAATGCAACTAGGTGAATGAATGGCAGATAAAACATATTCTAGTCCTATGGATATCATTTTTTTTATCCAATAAATGGCCAAGTATTTAGCCATTATGACAGTTGAAACAAACAATTTGACACTGAAATAGCCTAATCAGTGGCTGCACATTCATACTGAGTGTTTGGAATGGGCAGACACAATAGAGAAATGGGGAAACAAAACCCATCAGCCAACTGGATGGAGAAAAAAAAGCTGCTCTTTCATTTATAATAAAGAATAGAAATGTTTTCATTTACAAGCTTTATTATATGCTATTAGTTCTTGTAATTATAGAACTAAGAAACCGTTTTTTCTTAAACCTAAGACTAGTGCCATTAATTTAGATGTAACTTGGCTTGAGACTTCAAGGCATCTTTGCATAAACACTTCATAAATTTTTTTCCCTTATATTGAAAGCTGCTTCAACAACAACAACAAAAAATATGATATGGAAATGAAAATAATTGAGATCCCAGTGAAGGTAACATAATAACAGATATTATGACCAAGAAGGCTGGACAACTCATGCTTTTCAATCTCATGATACACATTATTCATGTATTAATGTAACATTCTTGAACCTGGACACCCATGTTCAGTTTAAACCTACTTTGCTTTCAAAGAAACATAGTTTCACTAGGAATTTCTATCTTTATTTAAATCTTCCATAATAAACATCTAAAGGGGATGACAATACCTAGTCCATAATTACTCTTGTTAAGTTTCATGAATTTTTGTATTTCTTCTTACTCCTAAACCCCTGGAACCTTGAATTCTCTTATCTCAGAACTATTTCATCCGTGCCTTATTCTTCTCCTAGAGGTCTTATTAACACATTTCATTCTTCTCAGCAGTGGTCAATGTCTCTTGCTCTATATTGTCTTTGTAAAATTCCAACCTCCTACACTTTTCTTGCCTTATTTCTTCCACTGTTTTCCTTCTCTTTCTTGTCTCTATGAATAGGGTGTTCTTCACCCATTATTAAAATTTCTCGTCAGTGAGGGATGAGTGGGGAGCAGAGTGTGGCTGAGCAGGGAAGGCTGATATGAACTTACAGGAAGGAAAGTAAGATTGGAATTACATTTAGTTAATTCTTTTATTCCCTTCATATTCACTTGTAGTTTGTTTTCCCCTCTGTCCCTGAGACAGTTACAGCATCACTTCAGAACAGTGAAAATATTTGATGAGGAATAGTTTCCCCCAGTAAAATTTACATGTAAAACATCCCAGTTCAGGAAAACATCTTCCTGTCCTTGAAAACTAGTTCTGAAACATGTGGTCTGGTATACACAAATGTGATAAGTAAGCTATTAATTATCAATTGGATAATTATTATGAACAGAACATTGCTTGAAAATGTGTGAAGTTTAAATCAGGGCCTTGAAGTCATTCATGTAAGGGCTACAGTTTAGATAAGTGTCCCCCAAAAGTCCAAGTGCTCAGGCTTGGCCCCCAGTATAGTATTATGGGGACATAGTGAAATCTTTGAGGTCTTTAGGTCATTGATAGCATGTCCTTGAAGGGGACTGTGGGTCACTGGTCTCCAGTTCTTTTGCTTCTGGCCATGAGGTGAGCAGTTGGCTCAGCCACGGGATTGCCAGGCAGCACCCCAACAAAGACCTAAAAACAATGAGTCCTCCTGATCCCTGACTGGAACCGCTAACATCCATGAGCCCAAATAAACTTGTTCTCTTTATAAACTGATGATTGTAAGTATAACAGAAAGCCGACTAACACAGTAGGAGTGAGAGGAAAAGATTTGCAGGAGAATGACCTGAGTCAGAAATCCAGTTAGTACTTACCAACTCTAACTTGGACTAAAACACTTAGCTCACTAAATTCTATTTTCCTTTTTGGTAAAATAAAGACAGTACTTTCTGTAGCCTGAGATTCTTGAGAGATTTAGAATAGATAATGGATGAAAAGCAGCATTTATAAATAGTTAACTATTAAACTAACAAAAAGAAGTGTAGGAAGTTTCCTCTGGGAGGGAGTGCCTGAATTTGGGGATGAGTTGGGCATATACAAAGAAGCCCCTGTTCCTAAACAATAAGGGAGATAAGAAAAATATCAGTTTCCTCTATGAGAAAAAGGAAGATCTCAAAGACTTTCTGAGTTAGTTGCAAGGAAAAAAAGAAGATGCTCAGGAAGTTTTCTGTCCTGATGGAATTAGTTCTGAGCTCTAGCTAGGGAGTGGTGGCCTTTCTGCACTCTCAGGGAAAAGAATCAGCAAAACAGTAGCCCAGTTATTAGATGTCACTCTGATGCCACATAAAGGTAACATGGGATGGCAGAGCTGCAGAACTTGAAAACATATAGTTTTGTCAGCAGACAAAAGAAGGAGAAGTATCAGTGAAAGTAGAGAGTTACTAGAAGTAGCAGCTTTGCAGCAACCACCCAGGAGGGCTGGGACTCAGGGACTCTTCCAATAATTACTGCATGAGGCTCAAGTCCACACAGCTGGTTTTATTATTGGTGTCCTAACTTCTATTACTTGATTTTACCCCTTTGGCCATAGAAATCACCTGATAAAGAAAAGCAAGTCTAACTTGAGGAGTAAGTTTTGTTGTTAGATGTTTCATATGATGAAAGATGAAAAACATACTAGAGGAAAGAGCATTCTACTGTATTATTCCCTCTTTTCAGAATCCTGATTGAATTCAGTATTGGCTAGATAAATAGTGGGCTAGTTTATGTTCTAATCTTATAGATACATATATTTGTCCTTCACATATCCCATGAAAACTGCCAAGTCCTTGTCTTTCTTGTGCCTCAAGAGTTGTTATGTTTCCAAAGTTCAAAAGACAGTCATTTCCCAGTAGTTTGGTTGGGAAAATTTCAGCCTCTCAGAAATGATAGGCTTTACATACTGATAGGTTTAGGAGGGTCTGAAATGAGCCAATGAAAAAAGTGAGAGAGGTTTAGAGAGTTTGTTTTAGAGACTGGAGAAGGTAAGGTCTGGGATCCTGCAGATTCTGCAGATGACAGAACCAGAGCTGTGGGTCCATGTAATATCACAAAGAAGTGGCTCATTGCTAGATGGAAGCAGCTATAGCCATACCTGGAGACTGTGGATACTAGGACTCGAATCTTCAGTTTGGAGCAGTAGAGTCACCTGTCTTCAAAGGACCTTGCTGTCTCAAGTAAGAAGTCTATCATGGTGGCTAATGTGAACTGGAGATTAGAGGATGCTCCAACTAACAATCTGGAGTGTGTAGGATTCTGGAATTCTTACATGGTCTAAGGAGTAGAATTGTCACCAATTATCTTTAATGTTGACTTTGCTTCCATCCAATTAGGAAGGGACTTGAAGCAGTTTTATCTGCTTTAGAAAAATAAAATTTAAAAAGTGACAATTCTTATACTCCAAAAGTTAGAGAACAGAATCCATGTCTACTATGTCATGGAAGGGTACGAATATTTTTGAGTACCTACTTATTAGTAGTGACTATGTAGTAGACAATGACATATTTTTAAATGCTTCATTAAGATAGATATCACTACATTGATGTTACAGATAAGAAGAGTGACGCTCAAAGAGATGTCATTTATCTTGCTTTAGGTGTCACAATATATAAATTATGAAATCATGATTTAAACTCTGGTCTTGAGCTGCAAAGTTGAACTTGAAACTCACATGCCGGTTACTAACTGTGCTCCTCCCCTAAAGTACATCCCCTAAGAGAATGATATGGGTTGATAATAGAAATGGGTCAAAGAGAAGTCATTCATTCATTCATTCATTCATTCGTTCATTCATTCATTCAAGAAAAATGAACTGATTTAAGGCTTACTACTATGACAAAGCATTCTTATGGAGGTTGAGGTATAATTTATAAATAGTAAGTTAAGCAAACAAAACTGGTCTTCATGGGTCTCATGTTTGAATGGTGGTAGGCAGAAGGAGATATTTTAAAAAGATAAAAATTTGTCTACTGTTGATAAACAATAGGAAGAAAAATAAAGCAGTGGAGTGGGCAGAAGGTGATGTGGTACTGTTTTACACATAACCAGGAAAGACTTTAATGACATTTAAGCAAAAATGTAAAGACATTGATGGTATGAGCTACACAGATACAGGGGAAGAAACTTTCTGGGAAGAGAAAACAACAAGTAAAGAGGCCCCAATAAGAGGACGTGAGGTGTGTTCAAAGAATATGGAAGGTCTGAAAAGTGACTGAATGAGAGACCAAGAGTTATAGAGGGGTAGATAAAAAGGAGGAGGTAGGGCACATGCCTACTGGATAGGGCCTTATAGACTATATGAGGATCTTAGATAAATGCAGAAATAAGTTCCTTGTGACTTGACTGTAGATGTCAGATCTTGCAAAAAGTAGTTCCAAATATTTGGGGGCAAGTTTTGTGTTCTGATTATCTTGGTACATAGGTCTTGATACATTTTTTATAATTACTTTGTAGGTATCATGTACTAGTCATATTTTCTGTTCAATAGCCAAGTAGGATGACTTACAATGATTTTTTTCTGTCTCCATATGAAATCAAATTAATGATCCCTTCACCCCAGATTTCACTCACTGAGAGGGGCATTATCTTGCTGGGAGGACATTTTTATTTATGATAAGCAAGCATGAAGGATCAGGGATGAATAGTAGATATGTTGAAATATGATTTTAAATGAAATAAAGCCAGGGACACATGGCTTGATCTCTCCATTAGAAATTTAAAAATTCTGAGATTTCTAGAAATAAATCTTATGTTGCTGTTTTTTTTGGTGCCAAATGATCTTTCTTAAGTTTTCCCTCTGCCTCAATCTACCACTGCTTCATGAAGGCATAGGAAATTTTCCAGTGGAGTGAGAAAGATTTAAGTAATATTCCATTCTTGTAGTTTGGTCACATAATGTTAATTAGGAAGATGACAAATAGAGAAGTTAATTTCAATTTTACATGACCCACTGTGTGTGTCAGCTTCCAGTTCATCCAACCTGAGTCTTTTTCTTCTCCAACAGATCAAGTACTCCACATGGGGATGTCATCTGAATAGAAATTAAATGAACTATTCTACCACAAGTGCCTGAGGAATTGCAGAAGTAACTTTCATTAACCTTGATGGATCTTATACATGTAAAGTCCTTGAATGTCAATGGGAGACTAGTCTGACTCCATTGAGTTTCTTCTGCTTTCTTTAATATTGTATATTTAATCAAAGAATGATGGTAAAACATTTATCAACAGAGATTTATACAGAAGTATTTTAAAACTTTGGGATAAACAAATGAGTCACTTAAACAGGCCAAAAACAATTGCTGCAGACACCTTAAACTATTAATTGTTAAGAAAAAGGAAATCCCAACACAGAAAGTGCTTCTGGTAGAACTACTCCAAGTTCACAAGTGTTAAGGTGAATTTATTTGTGGAAATAAATAATCTGTGCCAACATTTGTCACTTGCCTGAAACCTAAATATAGTCCCAAGTTTTGTTTTCCAATTCACCAGTACTATGTGTCTGCATGTGTCTGCAGGGCTTTGTAGCTCATCAATTTTGAACTCTGTCTGCATGTGCTTCTTAGAAATCTTGAAGTTACACCCATTTCAGCACCAACAAGGTAAATATTAAATACATGAAAAGGAAGGACAGTGCCTCTCACTCACCCCTTCATTCACTCACTCATCAAACACAAGAGCTGATTGACCCTATTGACAGTCAAGGCCCCTGAGGACTGCAGAATTTTGCAAATTAGTTTGTGTTCCCAGTGGGCTATACAGCAATTTACACTTAATAGGAATTATAAAGAGGTCTTCCACCAAAATGTGTCAGAGAGGCAATGGGTTAATAAGAAATGTGAACTTGAATTCCACAAAGAGGAGTCTGAAAGTCCCTATTCACAGGAATGGAGGCATGGGGGGATTCAGGACAGAAGTGAGCAAAGAAAGAAAAGCCTCTGAATTGGTCACAGGAAGCATTGACACCATTTCCCAAAGCAGGAGACTTTAGTATGAAGCAGGCAATTTGATTACAAAAAAAAAAAAAAAATCCCAAATCAGTCAGTCAATTTAATTGCTGACTTGGGTGACGAGAAGAAAAATGAAACAATGAGACAAATGAGACAAAAATGTGGTTAGATGTCAGGGTGGACAAATAGTTAACAACAACAGTTCTTCATTTCTGGCAGATTTTTGTGGCTTATAATATACTATCTGTTTGTGAGTGCATGTGGCTGTGTATGCACACTATGCTTGTGTGAGAGAGATGGGAGAGGAAAGGAAGCAAATAGATATCCTCACCATGTGGCAAGTCTGTGATAATGTCATATGGGGCTTTAATTTTCCTGAGGGTCATAGTCCTAGCTCAGGATCCTTGCTAAGAAAACAAAAGCTAGATGTACCCAGGAAAGTGCAATTGTTTTGGATCATGATGTCTTATTTTTGATATGGCCTATGTTATTGGTAGTTGGCAACATTTGCTTACACACACACACAGTATTCCTCTCCCCTCCGACATAATAGACCTATGTGTTCATGGAAGATGACAGGGCGTGGATCACCCATATTAGCCAATAGACATAATTTCAGTACAAGAGTTTTCAAAAAAACATGGGGAAAATTCTCTTAAGGCTATTTCTCCTTTTATTTTTCCTCATTTCATTGTAATCAACAAGACTGAAGGGACTAAAGCTAGCTGGTTAATCCAGTGAGAAGCAAAGACAGCTGCTTAACCATTTGTTCTTCTAGGACTCTTAAAAAACAATGGGAAATCTTGCCAATTGCTTCAAATTGCAGCCATTTAAAAATAAGCTGGTATCAGTAGTGATTTCCTAATACCAACAAAGATATAGCCATTAATAACTAATTGCAGTAGAGGTTTGTTAAACCAATGCTGATTTATTCAAAATAATATGTAATTCAAAGTCACTGGTAGTCCTTAACTGATTAGATATTACTCATTCTTTAACAAAATACAGAATAATTGAGGAGAATTTAACCTCAAGTCAGTTAATTAACGTCGTTGAATTCTGGTTTATTGTTTTTTGAATTAGTGAGTTTTCTGCAATCAGTCCTAGCTTCACTTTGGGGCCTGAAAAGATGCCAGGTAGGTCCTCTGGTGGCCTTGAATAGGTGACAGGCTGCTATAGAATATTCTTCTTTGTCATTCACCTTCTTACTACTCAATTCCATTTTACTATGATGGAAAGATTAGATAAAACTGTTTGCTAGAGAAAGAGCATGGTTCAGTGGTGGTTAAGGGCATGGACATTGGAATCAAATTGTCTACAGTTGCAATCCCAACTCAATTACTTTCCAACTGGGATACCTTAGACAAGTCACATGACCATGCAGTACCTCACTTCACTCATCTGTAAAATGCAGATGACAACAATGGTACATGACTCACAGGGTTGTTTTTGAAGATTAAGTTATTGGTTATAAGGTGATCATGGAGTTACTTAGCATGTAGTTTCTCCATATCAGTATTTCTAATAAATGAATGTTCTTAGCAAACACTGACTTGGACAGGAAATTACAATTTCCCTAGATAACCTTAACCATCTCTTCATAAAGGAAAAGCAGCAGAGTGGAGAAAGTCCAAGTTTCTCTGCTCTTTTTCTACTCCATTTCTGTCTTACTTCAGCCTAAATCCATATTTGCAGGGAGGGTAATTTTCTGAGCCTTTCTCCAAACCAGAAAAAGAACTATAGCTTCTGTTGTCCTTACAAATTATCTTTTCAACTGATACTGGAATTGCCATTTCAAATGGTCTGTGTAGACAGACTTCTTAGATGTACTCAATTAAAACACAAAACAAAACACTCATACCTTAATTTCCTTATCATCTCATAGTAGTATGTTCTGTGCAGGTGTGGCCTGTCTCAACAAAAAAAATTGAGCTCCTTGAGGCCACAGGTACTTATCTATTTCTTTAAAATGAAGCAACAAATGTGAAATTCAATAGGTGCTCTATTTTCTCATAAAAGAATAACAGTTTGGATTGGCATTGTAGCTCAGTGGTAGAGAACTTGCCTAGCATGTGTGAGGCACTGGGTTAGATTCTCAGTACCACATATAAATGAATTAATAAATAAAATAAAGGTCCATTGACAATTTTAAGAAAAAAATAGCAGTCTTTCTTAAAAATTTTTTCCCTATGAAACTAACTTTACTTCCCCACAGTCCTGACAGCAGCGGAAGCTGCAGAATATAGACTATTATAATGAACCTCTTTTCCCATAAAGTCCAAGTTCAGTCTTATTTTTAAAATTTAATATAGTAGAATCACGCTGTTATTTTTGTTATAGATAAAGTAATTCTGAAATGTAAGTCATTTAATATCTCACAAATCAAACATTCTATAAATAGAAAACTGTAGGAAAAATAGATTTATGGAAACATACCAACAAGTTTACTAATTGCCCAAACTATATTCTCAGTGAAAAATAAATTTATGGGATATTATAACTAATTTTTCACATTTTAAGGAACTATAATAGAAACACTGCCTTAAATATTCTATAATTGCAAGGAGAAATTTAAGAAATTCAATTCCTCCAAAAAGAAAAAGATGTGTATTTCACTAAACATTTAAATTTAATTTTTAATTTTTTTTTGAATTTTCTATTTGTTAAAAGTGATTGTTTTGCTTTTTTGTAATGGAAGCAGTTTTAATGATCTGACTCTCACTGACTACTAATGACAGAGTGCAAATCCTGGGGAACAATTAATGAGAAAGCAACAACATGGAATGCTGGCCAGATGGCTTGCTTTCTCAGCCTCTCTGAACATCAGTGGGTTAGAGAACCTGCTCCTCACTAGAGAAAAAGGAGGCAATCTCACCCCTGAGTAGGATCAAAGAGTGCTCCCTCTGCTTTTCGACATAGGAGAAGGGAGGTTTGGGGTATATTAAGAGTGTATCTCTACCATTGATTGAGCCATTTCTATGTACTAGCATGCTGTCAAATGTTTGATACATGCTGTCTTCTTGAATCCATGCACTCGTTATTCCTATATTACAAAAACAGGAAACTGAGCTTCGGTGCAGTGAAATAATTTGCTTAAAAACACACAATGGTAGAACTGGGATCAAAACCAGGTGAGCATAATGTCTGATTCACTAAACTAAGAGCACACATTCATGGAACAGCTGAGAAGATCAAATTGAAACTTCAAATTCCACATCTCCTCTATGTGCTCAAACTAAGCATTTATATATGTGTGTGTGTGTGTGTGTGTGTGTGTGTGTGTATATATGAATGATTAAAACATAAAATTGCATTGTGCTTTTTATAACACCTTGATTTCTGGGTTATAAAAGACAATAAATGATAATAATAACACCTTTAACAGCTCCAAGAACAATTTCTACTGCCATTTACTAGACATTTCGCTTAGGTACTTTGCTAAGCACTTTACATATATTATTTCATTAAAAAAAAGAAGTAACCATAAATTTTACAACTTAAACTCAATCTAAATTGAAACATGTATGTACCTATATTTTTTTCAAAGTAGAAAATATGGACACAATTTTCCATTTCCTTCATTCCACCTTTACTTCAAGAGGACAGATTTTCTATTGTCCAAAGTCTGGCTGATACAGGTCTGAATGATTAATTCATAACAAAGAACAAGCAAAAGGATCTGAAGTCAGTGAGCAAGGGCTTAGCAAGGTAAGAGAGCAAACACCCAGCTGAGAACTAATTGAAATCAAATTTACTCCTCTAATTTTTTTTTCACCTGCTTGTGCCAGGTGGTAGAAGCTAGATATAGTATGACTTACGGAGCTTCTCTCTACACTCCTGTAAGTTAGCAGGCCTGCACACTGTCACCCCGGGCTAGCAGGGAGAGTAATTCTGCCATCCCCATCGGTACAACATTAAGGGAAATGAATCTCATTCTGTTCTTTTTTGGGAAGTAATTTATCAGATGATTTATTTACAGTGGAGTCTGCATGACAAGTAAACAAATATGTTATTTTTGCCCACTGTAGTTGTGTTTTAAACATGAGAAAGAGAAAAGCGTAAGTGTCTTTCTAGGATATGTGAGTAGCTCTGACAACAGCTTTGGAAAATAAAGGAACTCCATTACAAGGCGTTTAGCAGAACTGATTTACATACTGGAGTAGACCTTTCATGAATTCTGCCAACGTAGAGAGGAAAGGGGAGGGAAAAAAAAAGAGGCTCCAATTGCACGCTACCACTGTGCATGTTGATGAATCCCCCAGCACATGTTAATTAATGCCCTATTGTGTTTGGCAGACTACCAGGGACTGTGATTGTACAGGGGCTGATCCTTTAAATGGAAAGTGCCTTACTCTATATTGAAAAGAAAAAGATTTGTATTTGTATAAGCCACAACTATTCCTTAGGAATAAGTGTTTTGCGTTTAGTGCAATTAAGAGAGAAGAACTGCCATCTATCACAATATTTTATCATTACACTTAAAAAAAAAAAAAAAAACCCTCAACCCCAGTAAAGTAAGTAAGAAATCATGGAAATGTCATTGTTTTTAAGGACAAATATCATTGCTTCCATTGTCCTGTATAAATCAGTGTCCAGATTTCACCCATAAATGATGATAATTAATACTGTTATCTACCATCTTGTGCTGTGGCTGAAACAGAAGATTGTGCTCAAGCAATTAAATGAAAAACCTCATAATAAACACATGGTAATCTTGAAAAATAAAATAATGCCATTCTGGAAACAGCAGTAAATTGAACAAAAGCACAAAACAGATACAAATACCCTAGGCTTAAAGCTGATATCCTACCAGAATTTTAAATTTAATCATGAAAGAAAGGGTGGGGAGTTGGGTGGGATATTAGCCAGATTGACAAATGTCTCGACTCTTATTGCTTATTTGTTTTAATTTGCTTTTTACTACTTGCACTACAAAGAGCTGATAAATATTGGAAGTCTTAAAGCATGAGTGTCCTAGGAAAATAAATTGCCTTATATTGTTGCTCCTTATGAATAAAATTGACCCATCTAAGGAGCTATTACAGTAACATTCAGAAAGATATTGCATCCAAATCAGTTAATTAAGGACCTTTCATCAGTATAAATAATAATAAAATTTACTTTCAGCTGATTAAGAAACCACCTCTTTCCTAAACTACATTGCTGTGTCAAAATAGCCTGATATCTTTTTTATTTGTATTTTTTCCTTAATGATTTCAGTCATTTGGACTTTCTCACATGTGTAATCCCTCTGGCTTTCCCCCAGCACATTTAAGCTTTATTTAAAACAGAAATCCTCAATGTAAATTATAAGGGTCACATAACCTGAATCATATGGTATAGGGTTGTTTATTTAAAATATAATCTCCTGATCCAGGCACAGTGGCACATTTCTGTAATCTCAGTGACTTGGGAGGCTGAGGCAGGAGGATCACAAGTTCAACTCAGTGAGACTCTGTCTCAAAATAAAAAAGTAAAAAGGGATGGGGATTTAACTCAGTGGTAAAATACCCTTGGGTTCAAGATTCGATCCCTGGTATGAAAAATTATATACGTGTGTGTGTGTGTGTGTGTGTATGTTTGTGTGTATTGCTCCTTATGAATAAAAGTGACCTATTTTATATATGTGTGTGTCTCTCTGTGTGTGCGTATATATTATATATATATGTACATACATATAAAATTATATATTATACATAATATAAAATTATATATTATATGATATAAATTATATATGATATACAATATATAGTCATACACATATACACATTTCCAAGGCTCAGTCCCCAGAATGACTCCCCAAACAAACACCAAAAAAAGAGTCTGGTACTCCATGCTCTTGACATGGTAGAAATCCAGGAAAAACTGGATTTCAAACCAATAGACAACTTTAATCATTTGAATTATTATATATGCTCTTTTTCTTGAAGTTCAGAAGTTTTTCTTACAAAATTTTACTAGCTCTTCTTTTATTAAAATGCTGGCTTTCTCTGGACAATAAGTGTCCCTATGAGAATATCATGTTGTGGACTTTATTTACATGGTCAGATCTGTTCTTCTTCTGGTATGAGGAGGTCAGGACCCAACACTCTCAAAGCTACATTGCTGTGTCAAAATAGGCTGTGTCAGGATCCTTTTTGCCTTCTCTGCCAGTGGAAAAGTACTACAGAACCTTGGAATGTGGAAGTTCAAGTTCAGAGTAGAGATCATCACAGAGTGTTGATAAAGAGCTTTGATAGGCCCTCCAACCTTGGGGGAATCTCCTCCTGGGACACACTGTGTTAAACTTACTATTCTTAAAATGTATTTTAATTTAAATTAGTATGCAATGAAATGATGATATAAAATTCCAGCCTTAGAAACAGATGTGTACAAGGTCACTGATTAGTTTTGCAGTATATAATTCTTGGGTCCATGAATGAATGTGTTGAGTGTTTACTATGTGCCAAGCTAAGAGCCAAGTGCTTAATATATATTACATCATGTATCTTTCAGCAGTAGCCCTCTGAGAGAGGTACCACAATTCCCCATTTTAGAGATGAGGAGCTGAGGTTCTGAGAGGACAACCAGTTTACCTAACTTGGAATTCCATCTAGGATAGTCTGACTCCTGTGCTTTAACCAGGAGGCAACCTGCCTCTAATCTTAAGTAGGCTACACTTTCCTTTTTAATCAGTCAGTCTTTGTGCCTCATGTCTTTGAAATAAAGTCTGGGCTCTATATAAGCATTTGCTTTCTTTGGGAGTGCTTCTAGCCACTATTACTATCTGATACTTTCTTTGAGATGAGAACAAACGGATTGAGCCCCACCTCTGGGTTTCCTTGCCAGCACTGTCAGAACCACCATACAACAGTGCTCAGGCTTAGTAAGCGAGGTCCTGCCGGTCTATTTTAGGACTCAGAGCTCTGACAGAAGCTTACTGTTACATTATCGCACAACATGATTACAATAGATGAAGTCACTTTCAAGGAAAGCCGGAGCCTATACCCTGCCAGTACTTTGTTTAACGAGCCCAAGACAAAAATAACAGCATCTAATGGGCAGGGAGGCTAAGAGAATGACACAAAACAGTCTTTACAGAGGGCCACTCTGAAATACAGCATAAGCCAAAGGCAAACTGCAAATTGATTTTTAAAATCTCATTTTGCTCCAAATTCTCATTGCTTTATATAAAGGATTTTCTTTCTTGATTGAATTCCAAAGTTCTACAAAGGAGACTGCCCAGTTCCCATCAGGCTTTCCCATGTCTACACTCCTCCTTACACCTTTTCTCTCAGGACATTCGTTTGCTGAAGATAGCTCCTTTCCTCCCTGTCGAGTGGCAAGAGACTTCTCTTAAGATGAGAGACTGTGTGGCTTTGAAGGTGTGTTCTTGCTCTTTCAGAAAATCTATGCAAGGAGATTTAATGCCAAAAATTGGTCCTGACTTCAGAGTCTTCTCTGTAAGTCCATAGTAACTCTTTATGCCTTATTTGCTTTTTCCTACTCTTGATCTGGCTTTGGTTCATACTTTGAATCCAAAATTCACTCATCCCAGTTCTTAAACCACTCAATTTTCAGAAGTGGGTATCAGATCTTGGTTTTGTCTCTTGGAGGTCACAATTCTCCTCTGGACTATCTTTGCTGGCTGCTTATTATTAGTATAGTATCATCCTTAAATCTCTACATTTACTTTTAGTGTTCCTCAACTTATGGTCAATGCTTAATTCAAGAACTGTGAATGAACAGTCAACCCTGACTGAAATTTTGCCTGATTATTCAGGAAAGAGTCACTTCTTCCTCCCCTGTACTTGATCTGAACCTTTTTATGACATTTATACTACCTACTATGATTATCTGTATATATCATGTTATCCCTTATGAATTATAAGCTCCTTGGTGTTAAGAACCAGATCTAATCTATTTTGTCTATTGTCCACAGTGTTTTGAATTAATAACAACAGTCATGATATTAGATAACATTTGGAGAAACTCATGTTTCAGGCACTGTGCTATAAAGTTTTCATGGTCTCTCTCTCTCTCTCTCCCCTTCTCCCGCTTTCTTTATGGTACTGGGTCCCTCACACATGCTTGGCAAGCACTGAACTATATCTTCAGCCCTTTTTAGATTTTATCTTGAGATAGAATCTTGCTAAATTGCTCAGATTGGCCTTGAATTTGGGATGCTCCTGCCTCAGACTAGCTGTGATTACAGGTATGCACATAGTATCTCTCTTAATCCTTACAAGAATACTGTAAAGTAGGTGTTATTGTTATTAGCATTTAATCCATGAACTTAATAGTTTTAGAAATTTGCCTAAATTTACATAGCTAGGCTGTGTGGAGCCAGGATTCTAAATCAGGGCTGCCTGACTTCAGAACTTCATCATTGCACTACAATCTTTATTGAATTGGCTGAATAAATAAACCCATTCAAAAAATTAAAGAAGAGTAACTTATTAAAATACAAATTCATATTTAATATTTCAAGTAAATACATTATATGCCTAATATTTTTAAATATAAGTTTTTCTGAAGGGCTTTTTCTTTGATTCTATAATATTTAATTACTGGCAATAGCTTTGGTATGTAAAAAAAAAAGTTCAAATTAAAGATGAAAATAAAACTGATCCAGTCATTCAAGTTAAACAGTGAATGGAAAGTGTGATGGGAGAAATTTACCATGCTTTTCACATAGTAAACATCCTTATTTGTTGAGCAACAACACAAAAGAAAGAATTAACAAATCATTGAATGAACAAACATGCTGAAAATCAGCCTTTATAATAGCTACTTTACATAATCAATAAAAACGTAGAGCAATTCATAAAATATTTGTAGTAGAATATACTAACAGTGGTATACATCATGGTAAGCATGAAAAGTATGAGGAAGAGCATCCCATCAAAGTTCCCATAGAGGAATCAGACACGATATCAAATCCCAGAATTAGCAGCACAAGTATGTCATTCAATAATGGAAATGGCTGATTCTCCTTAACCATAACATTTCTAGATTAAGTGAAATGTAGAATATATGTCTAATAACTTAACATATAAAGGCACTCAGTGCATATTGGTTACCTTCTGTCCCATACCTCTCTATGCCTCTCTTTTAATGGACATTCAACTCATATATATTTTTTAATTTTTAAATTTGTTTTAATTGCATATGATAGAAGAACACATTCATGCACTTTGATATATCATACATAGATGGGATATAATTTCTCATTTTTCTGAGTATCCATATTGTAGAATCATATTGGTCATGCAGTCATATATATACATAAAGTAATAATGTCTGTTTCATTCTACTATCTTTCCTATCCCCATACCCTCTCCCCTCCTCTATTTTTGAGACCACAGTTCTTTTAAGGTGTTCAATCCCCATCATTAGAGCCTAATCAGTAGAAACCATATGTGTATTCCTTAGAAGCCCCCAGTTCCATTATAAAGACAGGGGGAGACATGATATTTGCAATAATTCCTGTCTTCTATTCAGAGAGCCCTGTCTTAGTATATTTTGTCTTGCTATGATAAAATCCATGAGGCTGGGAAATGGGCAATGAAGATTTTTATTTAACTCATATGTTTGGAGGTCCAAGAACATTACATTGTATCTGGCAAGGGGGTCCCTGGCTGTTTTACAACTTGGTGAGCAACAGACAGTGAACTGCTTGCCTGCAGGAGGAGCCAAGCATAGGGAGTAGTCTCACTTTGTAACAACCTGCTCTCTCAAGAACTAACTTACTCCTTAACGCCAGTGTTAATCCCTTCCAAAGAAATATCCCTTGACCTAATTATTTTCTACTAGGCGCTTCTTTTCGAAGGTTCCACAACCTCTCAACATTTCCACCATGGAGACCAAGTTTCCACCACATAAACCTTCAAGAAATACCTCCAAATCTTGTCTAAATCATACCAAGGTCTAAACAGAGCCCTCATATAAGGGCAATACCTATGCCCCCTTGTTATTGTTTGGATGTGAAGTGTCCCCCAAAAGCTCATGTGTGAGATAATGCAAGAAGGCTCAAAGGAGAAATGATTGTGTTGTGAGAGTCTTAACACAGTGAATTAATCCCTGACAGGGATTAACTGAGTGGTACCTGAAGACAGGTAGTGTGTGGATGGACAAGGTGGGTCCCTGGGGGCATGGTTTTGGGGTATATACTTTGCATGCTTCCTGATCATGATGGGAGCTGCTTCCCTCTGCCATACTCTTCTGCCATGATATTCAGCCTCATCTTGACCCAAAAGAATGGAGCTGGCTTTCTCTGGACTAAGACCTTTGAGACCGAGAGCCCTTAAATAAACTATCCCTTTTCTATAGTTGTTCTGGTAGGGTCCTTTTAGTCACAGCAGTGAAAAATCTGACTAAAACACCCCTTTACCCCTTCTAATTCTTTTCAGGGGTAAAGATAGGGCCTGTGGGTTAAAGCGATGTCTAGTTTTCTTCACCTACTTCATGACTTTGGATTGCAAATATACACAGCTTCCCCAGATATTAGGGTCTCGGACAATAGGGGTCAATCTCATACTTACTGCTTTGTTACCATTCTCTTTTTGAAGATATCAGATTCATTACATTATGTTCATTATCCCTGTATCTGTCAGTCATCAGACAAGCCCAGGATGTCAATCATCTCTCATACCTAGAACTTTAATTCTCACTGAGCTCTGTACAGTCTCTGACCTGCTACACCTCTCCTGCCACTCCCCAATTTGTAAAATCCTCCCAGTATTCCCTCTGGAATTCATGGCCTGCAGTCAACAAAATCCCCTAGATCCTTAACCTCTTCTCTGAACACTCCTTTTACCATTTACTCTAATGGAAACCTCCCTTTCTCTGAGAAGGTTGCTTTATTTCAGTGTCTCTCAGTGGTTGGGTTTTGTTTTGGTTTGTTTCGTTCCCCCCACCCCTACAGATTTCATACAACTGGGTTTGGAGATTGGGCATTGTTATCTTCATTGCCCATTTAGACCATTCTCTCTTACATGCCATGACCATCATGTTGCTAAATCCAATAATCAGTTTTAGTTCTCATATTACTCAACTTACCACAAACATTGGACAGGGACTTTTTTTTGCTTATTGGTTGTTCAAAACATTACAAAGCTCATGACATATCATCTTTCATACATTTGATTCAAGTGAGTTATGAACTCCCATTTTTACCCCAAATACAAATTGCAGAATCACATCAGTTACACATTCACATTTTTACATAATGCCATATTAGTGACTGTTGTATTCTGCTGCCTTTCCTATCCCCTACTATCACCCTCCCCTCCCCTCCCATCTTCCCTCTCTACCTCATCTGTTGTTGTTCAGTTCTCTCCCTTGTTTTTCCCCCCCTTTCCCCTCACAACCTCTTATATGTGATTTTGTATAACATTGAGGGTTTCCTTCCGTTTCCATGCAACTTCCCTTCTCTCTCCCTTTCCCTCCCACCACTCGTCTCTGTTTAATGTTAATCTTTTCCTCATGCTCTTCCTCCCTGCTCAGTTCTTAGTTGCTCTCCTTAAATCAAAGAAGACATTTGGCATTTGTTTTTTAAGGATTGGCTAGCTTCACTTAGCATAATCTGCTCTAATGCCATCCATTTCCCTGCAAATGCCATGATTTTGTCATTTTTTAGTGCTGCATAATACTCCATTGTGTATAAATGCCACATTTTTTTTTATCCATTCATCTATTGAAGGGCATCTAGGTTGGTTCCACAGTCTAGCTATTGTGAATTGTGCTGCTATGATCATTGATGTGGCAGTATCCCTATAGTACGCTCTTTTAAGGTCCTTAGGGAATAGTCCAAGAAGGGCGATGGCTGGGTCAAATGGCGGTTCCATTCCCAGCTTTCCCAGGAATCTCTATACTGCTTTCCATATTGGCCACACCAATTTGCAGTCCCACCAACAATATACAAGTGTACCCTTTTCTCCACATCCTCGCCAGCACTTATTGTTGTTTGACTTCATAATGGCTGCCAATCTTACTGGAGTGAGATGGTATCTTAGGGTGGTTTTGATTTGCATTTCTCTGACTGCTAGAGACGGTGAGCATTTTTTTCATGTACTTATTGATTGATTGTATGTCCTCCTCTGAGAAGTGTCTGTTCAGGTCCTTGGCCCATTTGTTGATTGGGTTATTTGTTATCTTATTGTTTAATTTTTTGAGTTCTTTGTATATTCTGGAAATTAGGGCTCTATCTGAAGTGTGAGGAGTAAAGATTTGTTCCCAGGATGTAGGCTCCCTATTTACTTCTCTTATTGTTTCTCTTGCTGAGAAAAAACTTTTTAGTTTAAGTAAGTCCCATTTGTTTATTCTTGTTATTAACTCTTGGGCTATGGGCGTCCTATTAAGGAATTTGGAGCCCGACTCCACAATATGTAGATCGGAGCCAACTTTTTCTTCTATCAGGCGCAGAGTCTCTGATTTGATATTAAGCTCTTTGATCCATTTTGAGTTAACTTTTGTGCATGGCGAGAGAAAGGGGTTCAGCTTCATTTTGTTGCATATGGATTTCCAGTTTTCCCAGCACCATTTGTTGAAGATGCTATCCTTCCTCCATTGCATGCTTTTAGCCCCTTTATCAAATATAAGAAAGTTGTAATTTTGTGGATTGGTCTCTGTGGACAGGGACTTTTGAAACTTCCTCTTTGTCTGACTTCTAATACACTTGATCTCCTGATTTTCCTCCTGTATCAATGGCTATTCTTTTTTAGTTTTATTTGATGATTCCTCATATCTCTATTGGACTAAATATTATAACTACCCATGAATCAGTCCTGAGGCTTCTTCTTCCTATTTTATTTTATTTAAATTCACGAGATTTATTTTTTCCTGTCTTATGAATTTAAATACCAAATATATGTTGAGAGTTTCCAAATTTATATCTCTGGACTTCTTATCTCCATATTCATATAGTTAACTGCCTACTCATCCCTTCCAGTTAGAGGTGTAGTAGAGATCGTAAGCCTAATTTGTCCTAACCTGTACTCTCAACATCCATCCATACTTTAGGCCTGCACCCACAATCTCAGTTAATTAAGACCTATACCTTAAAGCTGCCTTGACTTCTCTTTTTCCTCATACCCTATGAACAATCCATAAGAATATCCTGTTGGCTGTGGCTACAAAATATACCTAGAATAATTACTTCTTACCACCCCCACTGCTACCATCCTGGACCAAGTTATCATCCTTTCTGGGATTTCTGTAAGCACCTCCTACCTGGTTTCTTTTCCTATATCCTTGGCCACCTACACTCTATTTTAAATACAGCAGTAAAAGAATATTCTTCAAAATTACAGTCAAAACATGTCACTCCTCTGTTTAAACCATAAAGATTTCCTTTTCCACTCAGAGTAAAAGTCAAAGTTAATATGAAATCTTATAAGGCCTTATAAGTTCTGGACCACAGTACCTCCCTGACTACACCCATTATCACTCTCCCCCTACCTTACTCTGTTGCACACACATAGTGTGTGTGCTTCTTCCTTAGGGTTGTTCATTTGACCTGAGGTCTTTTTCCCCAAGATGTCTGAAAGTCCACATCCTTTACCACCTTTCAGTCTTTGCTCAAGTATCACCCTCACAAAGAGACTAACCCTAACCTGACAACCCAAATTAATTGTGCAATTCTCTCCTAAGAATTGTGCAATTCTCTCCACATTCCTAAGCTCCATTACCTGGTTCTACCTTTTCATTATATCTATCTCTTTTTAACATATGGTGACATTTGCTTTATTTTTATTCTTCTCTTTCCCCTCCTCCTCCTCCTGCTTCTGTAACATCTATTGTTTTTTGTCTCTCTCCCTGCTATTATCTGAGTTCCATAAGAGCATGGATATATTCCTTTTTTGCTCTCCGATTTGTCCCAAGAAACTGAAAAGTATAGTATGTACATAAAAAACATAGTATGTACGTAATAAATATTTGTTAAATAAGAGATAGGTCTGTATCGTGTTTTACAGTATATGGTATGCTGTCATGTCCTAAGAAAATATACTCGTAAAACTACTCTTTGTTAATCGCTGGGTAGTAACCATTATTCCTGTTATCTGGATTAGGAAGATGAGGCCATAAATCATTAATCATGGCCTCTGAATCATTGTTTTTGCTATTTCATCCTGGTTACCAAATCAGTGTTGGGGTTGTGGCTTAGTGGTAGGGTTCGATCCTCAACACCACATAAAAAGTGATTAAATAAAATAAAGTTATAAAAAAAAGATTTTGCTTAAATTACAGCATTAGAATGTGTCCTAAAACATCTATTGGGCACTGAATGCCGTTTATGGATGATTGCACACAAACACAGGTTGTAGGCCAGAGTCTGTTCAACCACTTATTTAAACAAGAGGGATATCTTTGATTCTTGACTCATAAAAGGCAAATGTACTTTTTCCTTTACAAGCAGAGCTACATAGACCCTCATTTTAGTCTTTTCTCTTTGACTCACAAGCCACCTGGCATCCTGTGATTGGTTTGACATGTTGAGATCAGGGCTTTGATCTCAGCATTACTCTGAGATGACACCTTGGAAGGTGACTAATATAATTTTATTAAATTTAGATTTTGGTAATTTGCCAGTACTTACTCACTTGACTGGGAGAGCAAAGGTCCTTTGGTACTTCTGATCATGAAATTTAAATACTGTGACTCTCGCTGATTGCAATTGAATGTGTTAAGCATATTTTAGGCACAGCTTTATGATTGGTGACCAGAAGAAATCTTTTGGTTAGTTGGCAATCCCATCTGAACAGAAAATCTTTCATTAGATATTTTCAGCTGCCTTTCTCTGAGCTATGGTCAGAACCTCATCTCTGACTTCCTTCAGGAGAGCATTATTGATCTTTTAAAAGATTCTGTGTCTACTTCCAAAAAGTGTAAGCAAAATTCCTTGTAGTCTTCATGTTTTTAAGAAAAGTTACCTTTATTCCTGGCTGCCTATTTAATTCTCAAAAATTCTCTCAGCTGTGGATTTAGCTATTTATTTTGTTGCTGTAGTTGTTTATTTCTGACCAGAGACAACAGTTGAATTGATGCTAATAATCATTGAGATTGTTTTGAAAATCTTGAAGATGATTGCTATAGTTGTTGTTTATAGTTGTTATAGGAAGGAGTATAATAAGGAGTATAATAATGAGAGAGCATTACCTTCTGCTTCATGGTTCTTTTAGGTACTTCACCCATGCAATTTAGTACAGTGAAGTCTCACCATCACCTAGAGAGAACTATGTTTAATGTCATTTTGTAGATGAAGGGACTAAAGCTCAGTAAAGTTAAGTAAGTCTCCTAAATTCACAGAGCTAGGAAAGTAAAAGCAAGGATCTGGACTGCATCAGTCACTTGAGACAAATTTGTTGATTCTCATTCTTTTAGAACATAACACAGCTAAAATGTAGTTACACAAAACTCAGAAGAAAGAAAGAGAGAAAGAAAGAAAGAAAGAAACGAATGAATGAACAAACTGGAAGTAACATATAAGATGATCTAAGAGATGTAACCATGCCTTTAAAATATCAGTTAGTCAGAGAACCTACATTTTGGGAGCAAATTTTTGCCACACGCACATCATATAGAGCACTAATCTCCAAGATATATAAAGCACTCAAAAAACTTAACACCAAAAAGGAAACAACCCAATCAATAAATGGGCTAAGGAGTTGAATAGACACTTCTCGGAAGAAGATATACATTCAATCAACAAGTATATGGAAAAATCTTCAACATCTCTAGTAATTAGAGAAATGCAATTCAAAATTACCATAAGATTTCATCTCATTCCAGTCAGAATGGCAATTATCAAGAATACAGTCAACAATATATGTTGGCGAGGATGTGGGGAAAAAGGCACACTCATACATTGCTGTTGGGACTACAAATTGGTGCAACCAATCTGAAAAGCAGTATGGAGATTCCTTAGGAAACTTGAAATGGAACCACCATTTGACCCACCTGTCCCATTTTTAAGTCTATACCCAAAAGACTTCAATTCAGCATACTATAGTAATGCAGCCACATTAATGTATATATCAGCTCAATTCACAATCACTGGAAGCAACCTAGATGCCCTTCAATAGATGAGTGAATAAATAAACTGTGGTATATACACAATGGAATATTACTCAGCATTAAAAGAGAATAAAATTATGACATTTGCAATTAAATGGATGTAGTTAGAGAATATCATGCTAAGTGGAGTAAGCCAATCCCCCGAAAAACAAAGGCTGAATGTTTCTCTGATAAGTGGATGCTAATCCTTAACAGGGAGTGGGAAAGCATGGAAAAAAATGGAGGAACATTGATTGGGCAAATGGGAGGGAGGGCAGGAAAGATGGTGGAATGAGATGGACATCAATGCCATAGGTACATGTATAACTGTACATATGGTGTGACGCTACATCATGTACAACCATAGAAATGTAAAGTTGTACTGCAATCATGTACAATGAATCAAAATGCATTCTGCTGTCATATATACCTAATTAAAATTAATTAATTAATTTTTAAGAAATGTCAGTAGAAGTCTTAAAACCATGAAGCCATCTCAATGGTAGTGACCTGAATCTCCATGGAAACAAAATCTCTCAATCTTCTAATGAGTGGTTAGTAATCAAACATATATATATATATATATATATATATATATATATATATATATATATATATACATATATGAAAATAATTCAATTCGTTTAAAGTTAAAATATACAGATAAATTGGATGTGGCCATTCAAAAAGGAGAAAATTTTGAGTGGCTCAAGGCATAGAATGCTGTTAAAATTTGATTTGTAATATTTGTGTCAGTCAAACCTCATGAACTTATGTGCTAAAGAAAAGATTTTGGTCATTCAAGTCTTCATGTTATGGAATCTATCTAACCACAAAATGAAGATCTGACCCTAAGGGATACCTAAGAGACCAAACAGTTTGAACTCGAAAATGTAAATTGTGATTGTTTTGTCAATACCAAAAAGCATGCCAGTTATGTTTTTAGGACACTTTATTGGAGGTTCATTTTGAATAAGAAAGGAGTACATTGCACTTATCAACCCAATGACAATTTTTGTATGTTAATAGTTATTACCATGTTGAGGTTCTTTTAAGTTTTTTTTCTATTTTTCATGGGTCAAATGACTAAAGTATATTTGAATAATAACAAACAAAATACTCATATTTTATTATTTTAAGTATTTTTTGTTATAAAATTCAGGGCCTAATTACTTATATGTCACTCAATTTGCTTATCTTTGAAAAATATGCATTAATTATAAGTACCTCTCTCTAATATATACACTAGAGAAAAAAGGTTGAATATTTAATAACAAAGTTAGATTTGAACAAGAACTATTGAAAATAACCAGCCTTAATAAAACCTTTGTAGAAAAGATGATCTGTGTATTAGGTGACAAAAAGTCTAAATGCAGTCTTTAATCATCAAAATTTTGAAAACATGAGGCTAGAAGGAGAGTTAAAAAATCTTCTTGTTCGTAACTTCATTTTATAAATGAGTAAACTATGATATAGCTAGTTGAGAAAAAAAGTGGAATCACCCAAATTTTCTAATGCCTAAACTGATATTCTTTTTGCTATAGCCCACAAATATAGGGCTTAATGAAGTCAAAATAGCTACATGTGTCAGAATGCTAGAAGTTTGGCACAGACAGCCTTACTCATTTTATTCTCAACAATCTTGCAAGATAATTATTAAGTTCCCCATTCAATTTCTATTTTGAGATGAAATCACTTGCCCAAAATCACTGTACAGAACCAGCAATCTAATAACAAGTCTGTCTGAATCTTAAGTCTTTTTTGCTGTTGAGCTTGCCATTTCATTTAAGAAAATAAATCACATACAGGTCTATAGGGTTGTATAGGAAATGCAAAATATGCTGATTGGCTTTCCCTTTACCGCTTCACCATTATGTAGACAAAGTTAAATATTTATGTAAGATTTATAACCTGTATGCTTCATGGGAATTTTGATCCAGAGGAAACCTGAGAGTAGCTAATTCACCCCATTCATTTATAAATGAGGTAATTAAAATCAGAAAGGTCAAGTACTTTTCACAGAGGGATAGTTGTAAAATTAGAATAGAATCAAAGTTCTGGCTTTAAGTTCTTTTGTTTTTTCTACTATTGCACATTCAAATTTGGTGGGATGGGGGATATGGAGAGGGGAAAACAAAGGCTGGGAAGAGACATAAGTACAATGGAGTGAGTGTACTAACAAGGTCAATGCTAATGTTCTTAGAGATAGTGCATTTTAAATGTGACAGGATAGTTTTCCTATAAGTATTAGGAGACAACAAATGACCAGAAAATGCCTACGATGTTTGGCTAAGAAAAGAGATCCTATATCTTTTTTATATTTTGTTGGGTCCTGAAAGTGAAATGTGCATTTTATTATGCAAAGCAGGAATGAGGATAATTGTCAGTGGAGGCACTAGTCAGCAATTAACTATTTTTCTTTTCTTCTTTGTGAGTCTTTTTATTGATTTATCTTAGGAGAAATTGTTTTAGTAAAAAGAAAAACACATTTAGTAATTTCCCCCTATATCCAGTTTAACTTATTTTCATGGGGAGAGTGAGGTAGCTATAAATACCTTTAACACTTGATCTTGTAACCTTAAATGAGGGCAAAACTCCCCTTGGCACTAACAAGAATTTTGTCTACGAATAGTTACAGAATTGGGTCCATGACGATTAGGAAGCAATTTGATTCTTTCCCAAGAGATAGCAACTCCGGCACAATTTTCAGATGGAATACACACACTAGCATCTTGTCCATATTCCTACCTAATAATAACAAGTATGAAAGAGGGAAAAAAAAGAGAAATTCTTGCAAGGTTTAGCTGGCTTGCTTCAAAAGCCTGTCAACTAAACAAATACAGTGAAGTACCAGGAAGGAGAGCCAGGAAATTAACTGCTGTGGGCTATAGTTAATGAGTGATCCAAAGAGAAGGAAGCTATGGTCATGGAAGTGTATTCACAGAATGAAAAAAAAAATTAACACTATCAAAAAGAGTTAGCCTGCACGAATTAGATGCTTATTCAATTCCGAAGTTTATTGCTTTCTTATGGGATCTGCCTCCAACCAGCTACAGAAGCTTTCCCCCGCCCCCAAACAAGATGAGCGAGATCAATCAAAAAATTGAAACTTTGAAGCATGGTTAGGCTGCTGGGTAAAAGCATGCAAAATATGTCTGAGACTTCATTAAAAAGTGCCTACACAACACCTTGGGTAAAATCCACAGCAGCTTGGCATTGCTGCCTCATTAGGAGTAAAATGAAGTGGTCATTCCCTGAAGACTGCCCCTGCCATATTCTGACCAATCCCATGAGTGTCTTGCTTGCACTCCGTGATTCAAAGCCTAAGCAATCATAAATCCTCTCAACTCCAGCTGTGCAAGGGTCTATTGGCTTTAGGCAATATGGCCAAGCCAGGGCAATATGTCTATTCAGTCTCACTTTTAATAGAACTAATCACAGGCTTCCTACAAATAACTTCTTGCCCTTTTACAAACATTTGAAAACAAACAAATTATCAACAACTTATCTGAATAACTATACTACTCATTACAACAAACACTGCTCTCGATGTGACAATTTCTAGAATTATTTTAGGGATGAAGACAACCCACAGAGGAGATGGATATTCTTGAAACAAGTGCTCCGGTACCTGTTGTTCCTGTACCAATACCACAGGAAATTAAAAATCAATAAGCTCTCAGGACTGGGGAGGAGCTAGACTTCCTCCTGTGAGTTCTCCATCACTGTGATACTTAGAGAGTAACTCCAGGACCAGCATCACCAGGAGCTTATTAGAAATGCAGAACTGGGGGCTAATCCCAGAACTCCTGAATTAGAATATGCATGTTTAATGAGATCTACCAGGTCATACTTTTGCACATGAAAGTTTGAGAAGTACAGCTCTGTGGCAAGATTTCACAATGGAGATCATCATCAAATAGTAACAATAAAAAAATTCATAAGCACCATTCTATGTTGAAAATTTACCTGTACGCCCCTTTTTGTCAATGTGGTTCCAAATAGCCTAGTGACAAAAGAGGCTTCAACATTATTTTAACTATAGAATATAGACACTTTGACACCCAGCAGTTAGATTAACATGAAGTGATGCCATCTTCATTAAAATCCTGATAGCATCATTACTTTTTACCAAATACTTGATACCAGAGATGTAAAAGTGCTATAAATAAACATTAAGGTTATTATGTTTGTTTGTTCACTATGAGTAAATTTTAAACAATTTAATGTGTTTTGAAAAAAGAGGGGCCAAGACCAAAGCTTTCTGTTGAATGTGTGTCTCAGTTTACACTATTAATTTCTAATGGAAGTTTCTTACAATTGGAACTAAGCTCTTATTCTCACGGAGAAGCCTCGTTATCAAAACCTTACATTAGTACACATAGATGACTTCAATGATATGCTGCTGAGGTATCTTTTGGTTAATTCTATAGCTGTCATTAATGTCTATATTTTTAAACATTTTCTTCTTGTTTGTATTTCTTTGTTGTGAGTTTAAGAAAGTAAAATAAAAATATTATCCTGGACTAAATTTTTAAAGAGTATAATAATTACTAAGAGCTATGCAGAGTCAAATTAGATGAGCCATGGTCCATCAGTCAAATATCCCAACAAAGCTTCTGATTACCATCCTGAAATTTGTCTTTTCAAAAACAGATACATTCTTGGTTTTCTTATTTTCAACTGCTATTATATTATAGTTCTGTGATGGATAGATTTTTAAATTCTAGATTTTTCCAAAGTGTATTTGAAAGGAATACAAGTGCTAGAGACAATAAGGGTCTTATGGTTAATTAAATTTGGGGAATACTTGTCTAAACAAAATCATACAGAATAATGTCCTGCCTGACTCCTTAAGAGCCATCAGTACATTAAGAGGCTTTATTAATACCCAATAGCAGGCATATAGTTTCATCCTCTAAAACCGTGTGGCTAAGTGTGTCCTTTGTGATCAATATCTTGAGTTATATACTCTGGGACACCCTAATCTAATCTAAACTTTCAATCCTGTTTAGATTTTCATTCTTCTGAGTACCATATTATACTCTTCACAGTAAAATCCACAAACTAGCACATTGGAAGTCTTTATTACACAATTTTGCACAAAATTATAAACACTTCTGCATTATTCATTATAGTTTTGTCTATTAATCTTGCCTCCCAATTAGAATATATGTACTTGGTCAGTAAGTATCATACCTTACACTTTCATATCTACTGCAGAACATACCGTTGGGTATGGTAGGTAATAAAATATTTACTGGCATACTGACTTATCCTAATTTTTTAAAAGTTTTAAAATTTTTCCTTGTATTCAATTGTTCTAGTATTTCAGATTTGATGAGTCAATCTTTTTACTTTCAGTGGAACTTTCTCATAAATTTTGTGAACTTGGATTCTATATCTAATAAGCCTTTGTTTTATGGCCAATGAATATAAATATTACTTACATATAATTACCCAGATGATACTGGACCTTGTATCTTTTCAGGTTTTTACAATCTGTGGTATATATGCCAGATATTCTTTCTTCAAATGCAGGACGCAGACATGCAGAAAAATTCCAAGTGCAGTTGGACCATTAATTTGAACCTGTGTTGTTATTTATTCCATCACCAATGAGTTCCTTAATAATACCCAACAATTGTTTGTATTTGACACTGCAAATACTATTGAAATTGTAAATCTAGAAGGTATCAAAACCTCTTATTCATGTATCAGGGGACTGAGGCCCAGGGAAGTGATGTCAGTATTCTCTAAGGATGTTGGCAAAGCTTTCTCTGTTTTGTTCTGCTAGTATATTATTATTACAAGTACAGTTTTCATTATTTTTCAGTAAAAGAATAATAGTCTCATACCTTTATTTATTCTATAGTTTATTTCTTTTTTTTCTATTTCCACCCATACCATGAGATCTGACTTTAATTTAGCCTTTTAAATGGGCTTTTAAAAAATTAAGAAAGGAAAAGCACCATGTTTTGAACTTGGAAATTTCATTTGTTATTTCATTCCTTGTGGTGTGAGGTAGCAAGTAGGGGGACTGGGAAAAGCTCTTCTGGACCACTCATTTCAGGGTAGTATAAAAACTGGCTTACCCAGAATGGTGGCATGTGCCTTATATTCCCAGATCCTGGAGACTGAGGCAGGAGGGTTGCTTAAGTCCAGGTGTTTAAAGCCAGCCTGGACAAGAAAAAAAGACCTTATCTCAAAAGAACAAAGAACTCTCTCAATGTTGGTTCCTTTTGGTTCCCTGGCAAAGACCTTACACAGGGTCCTCAGGTTCATATGAACATTTTATACTGAATTTTGTGAATTATTTAATAATAACCAATCATATGTATACTTATACAAAAATACTGTGATATTAAAAAATAGACTGGGCTTTACATGTCACCCTGGAATTAACCACCATTCAATTATAGAATTCAGATTTAGGAAATATTTGGAACTGTCTTAAATAGGCATCTAAGTGAATAGGGAAAGCGAATTGCTTCTTTCCCCACTTGGAAGAAAATGTCTTTGATTGTTTTCAATACCTCTCGTAGGGCGTTTGTCTAAGTGCCTGCTTGAAGTAAGAAAATTGGACAAAATTATTTATCAATATTCTTTATTATGTTAATATATCTATATTTCAGATGAGTACATTTTTTAAAAAACATCTTGACATTCCAAGTCGGGGGGAGGAGTGGATCACCCTTCCCTAAAGGATCTGTATCCATTGGGGTAGATTTTATTTTCAAACATAAAGGTTCAAAGAGTTCAGAAAGTAAGATTTCAAAGTCACAGAGGTGTCTCAAAATACCTATCAATGTTTCTACTCCCACTCTGTCCTTTTCTGGACACCATTAAGAGAACCACTGAAATTGAATTCAACTGCTATGTATTATGCATGACTGCATTGTTTACTGTATTGCTTTGTGCCATTCAGTTCACCTGAGATGAAATCAGGCAAAGAAGGTAAATTAAGTCTACCTTCAGAACTCTAGACTGCTGACTCTTATAAAAATTGATTCAGTAGTTTAATGTTTTAAAAACTCATTTTATTAAGTTGTAAATCATATCATTCAGTACTACTACATCAGAAGGTAAAATTAATGATAGAGATAAGGACATTAGAAAAAGCCACAGCATGGTTACATGACAACATGAAAAAATTGATGAATAGCAGCTTAGGAGCAGTGACACAGGGTTCAGATTTAATTTGAATGGTGAAGGGCATCATCCTATTGAGCAGACTGGATAAGGATAAGTTCATATTGGCACATGGTTTGATGTCATCATGGGTGACATGGAGCAGTGGTATGGTGAGAAAATGACATGTGGCATTTTGAAGACCAGAAAAATCAAAATTTGAGGTTAACTCGAATAAAAGTGCATTTTATTTGCCAGATAAAGAAACACTATGCAGTAATTCTAAAATGTAAAGGTTTTCTTTCTTTTTCTTTTTTTCCTATTAACTCTTCAGAAGTAGCAGAAAGCAAAATTGATGGCAAGGTTGTAGGGTCATGTTAATTGTTGGTAGCAGGTAGACAAGTTTGTGAGTGGAAATTCAATATCAGTAAATTTTTATCAGAATGAAAGAAATGCCATCATAAGGAGATACATGCTTCATCAAGAATTTCAGTACCTCTCACATAACAAATGTGCTTTAGTATTCTAATGCCCATGCCATCACAAGAAAGGAGATGGATTTAAATAGAAGACAAAGGGATCTTTAAGTTCACATAGAAACAAACAGGCTGAGGTAGAAAGGGCAATGATTTCTGCATGAAATTCCAAACATGAGCAATTAGGTGTACTCGACAGATTGCTCATAATGCGTCATTAGCTCTCAAAGCCATACATGGATTAGGATTACACCCAGTCCAAGTCAGCAAATTTTGCCATCATGCCCTCTGGCCACGGACCTGTCCTATTACTACCAGAGTCGGGAACTAGCTCCACCGTGGCTATTGAGCTTGAGCCCCACCTGAAGCTGCAGCCAAAACATATAAGGAAAGTCAGTTATTGACGGTCATCACAGAGTTTAGAAATCCTGACTTACATGTTTTATTGAATCAGAAATTAAGACCAAAAAAAAAAAAAAAAAGAAAAGAAAGAGAAATCCTCTCCTTTTAATCTCCTAATGACAGATCTAGGAAATCAACACAGGTTTTCAGTCTTTGTTTTAGTAAACCTGATCACAAATAATCTGCTTGCTGCCTAGTCTCCTTTCAAGGAAGAAATGCTGCCTGTACTTTAAATAAGTCTGAGAAAAAAAGAAAGCATCTAATTTCAGTAGGGGGTGAGGAGTAGGGAATGAACTTATGATGCAATGTGTAAAATTTACATTTTTGCTTTATGAAAGAAACTAAAACTAGTGAAATAATATGCCTTAATAACATAAAAGAGAAAATTGGGTAGTTAACCAAATCCTTAAATATGATATGATATTAAAATAGTTACCAGAGTCTGAAAATGAATCAATCTACATATACAGTGATAAAGATTTGGAGACACTTATCTTGAAAATTTGGTATGTGAGTCAGGCCTCCTGCTTGATTTAAAATGAACACATTTAAGACTCAATGCATGTGACTGTCTCCTAGCTTATGAGTGAGACTGAGGCAAGTGTACACTTGCCCAATAAAAGTAGACCTCTCTAGAACTCTCCTTCTGACCATTGAGGAATCACACTCAGCAGGAAATCATCAGGTCTCTGCTCATAAAATATACACATTCATATTTATTTATTCCTGTAGGACTAAGAATTGATTTTTAATGATGAGCAAGCAATTTTGTGTCTTTGAAATGAAATAAGGTTTTTAAACCTCTTGATTCTGGGCATGATCCATACCAGTTCTTCATGACCATCTCTACAATAATGTATAAGGGACTCAGGGGTACAACACTTAAATATTTAATTTAAAAATAAAGGGAACATGCTAAAATTTTGCAAGTGTCTCTAAGAGATGTAGGCAGTGTGAATATGCCCCAATGTCACTTGACTTTTCTTCTGATCACTATCTTTTATTTCAATTACAAATGGAGAGATAGTACACAAATAGGGAGCACAGGAGTGGGAAAGAAAATAGAAAAAATCCAAGATGTTAAATAAAATAAAGCAAAATTCATATCACAAAAAGGCATAGGCAAGAGGAATATGTGAACAGACACATTTGCAGGAGATGAAATAGTATGTAGCTGAGTTGGTCTCATATGTATGTTGATTTCTGTATTAAGTTTTGTACTCATTCTTAAACACTTTTCAATTTTTAATTATTCTCTCATTATTTATAAATATTAGAGAATAAACTTATAAATCTGAATATACTTTAAACTTTCTATTCATCTTTACAAACTTAAACAATGAAACAGAGATTAAAGCAGTTATTAACATTCATTTGTGTTTTTTTTTGCAACAAATATTTATTAATACCCAGCATACATAACTAGGAACAAATGAATCAGAGGAATAAATAAGAGCTCATCACTCCAAGAAGCATAGATAAAAGTAAACTAAGAAATAGGAGTAATATATAAATAAGTACCATAAGATTTCAACTGGTTTATCACAGAAAAGATACCAGCCATTGTCAAGTGCTTTCTAGGGAAAAGCTGAGAACAATGATGGTCTCTGAGTGGCAGGAATATGTGTTCTTATAGGAACTGACCCCATATGGCTCCTGTAAAATAACCAGTGCTTTTCATGTGGTTTATCAATACATAACAGATTTTCAACAAAATGTATAATATCAATGCAGACTTTCTTCATTTTGCTGGTTAAAAGATCATTTTTTTACAAAGAAAATAATATTTTAACTATTCTTCCAATTGCACATTCTTTTAAATATTAATTTAATAGAGATTAGTTGATTAGTAATTTTCCATCAAATTTTGGCTATCTGAGCAACAGAGTCAACTATTACAGGCATCCCTCTGGTCTGTACTTTGTTGTATAATGTGTGGCAGAAGATATGGTCATGTTTCAAAAGTGATCCTGAGGGGCTGGGGATGTGGCTCAAGCGGTAGCACGCTCGTCTGGCATGTGCGGGACGCTGGGTTCGATCCTCAGCACCACATACAAATAAAATAAAGATGTTGTGTCCACCGAAAACTAAAAAATAAATATTAAAAAATTCTCTCTCTCTCTCTCTCTCTCTCTCTCTCTCTCTCTTAAAAAAAAAAGTGATCTTGAAGTTGTGATTGCAGAATAAATACTGTTTCCAAAGTTTTCCTGGGTTTCCAATAATTGGGTGCAAATACCATGCCATCAACATTTCTCCACAGTCTGGAATGTGCAGAAAGGAAATCCACAATATCATAAGTACTTGTTCACCAGAAATCAAATCTCAGGCCTACAACTGAGTGCAAAGTTACCCATTAGCAGAGACAAAGGTCTTCAGTTCCATCGCTACAGGGTCCGGTGGCTGAGCCTGTCTGCTCCTTTTGACCCTGATCCTATGATATGTTAGTGAATGCATTCTTAAAGACAAAAGACATTCCTGCAGTCCTTTTAATAAAAGCAAGGTTCTGGACTAACTGTATGAAAACAACGTAATGAATGAGTGAGCCTTTAGAAAAAGAAAATTGAGTGCCTTCAGCTGTTCTGAAATATAGCATAAATAGCCTGTTTATGTTTATACTATGCTAAATGTTGTGCTAGGACCTACAAAGAAAATAAAAACTGCCTTGTTTTCTTACGGACACACACCATTTGTGTAGTTACATTACAGCAGTGCAGGAACTCTAGAGGTCGACTAATCAGAGACTGGGCCCTAGGAATGAGTCACTCCTCTTTCCTTTCATTGTTTGCCTTATTCACAAAAGCAGACTGTGCAATTCTCTTTTCCTAAGTTAGGAGATAATTCAGTAGATTTATATATAGTTTATTTTAAGAAATCTTAATATCTAAGGATTTCCCAAGTGAATATTAAATAGAAGAGAGTGACAAAAAGTAAATATTTTTCTCCTGAATGTAATCTTTTGTTAATCTGCATACATGTTATTCCAAATATATACATGTAGATCACCACATATATATGTGCATAGAATGGATAAATGCATATATATTGTACATGAATGATTTATTACAGAAATATCAGTGTTTCTAGATTACACTGCATACTTGATGAGCTGTCATTAGTGCAGAAAGGATACATAGCTTTTCAACAAAAGAAAAGAATGAGGCTGCCAGAGTGTTGCAGTGGTTTGGGTTTTTTTTTTTTTTCTTTCCAGCATCCATCCCTGCCAATCTCTGCACTGCCAGTAGGGAAAACCATATCCATGGCAACCAACCGTACCATTCCAACCCACATCAATGACGCCTCCAATCTAAACTGTCAAATATTCTATGCACATCATGTAAAATAGGTCTCTTTCCCCTTATACCTCTGTGCATCTCGTTTCCGTGGCTACATGTTTATGCAAATGAGAATTGTCCTTTCTCTCTCAGGTTGATTGAACACTGAATTTGTTTTGCACCTTGGCAATGCAAAGCCATGCTGTCTTGCCACCTGGTCTACCACATAATTGCAAAAAATTACATTATAATGATAACTGTCCCCAAATTAGCCTGATAACACCATCTACCTGCCTTGTGAGCGAAAGAAACAGTGTGCAATAAAGAAGGATGTTAAAACAGAGTCGAGATAGGGGAATAATGTTTAATTGGCTCTCCAGAGTCTACTAATTTTCAGAATTGGAAACCTAGTGTTTGATTTGTTCTTTTTAGTCAGTGAGAAGAAAAAATATCCTTCATAAATTCTGAATGACAAATTTGCCCATCCTTTTTTGCATGTGGTTCCAGCATCCCAGGGAATCTAAAGTGTCATTTCCTCTCTGGAAGAAAGGAAGCACAAAACATGCTAGGTATGTACTCTAAATTTTCACTCAGACTCAGCTCCAGCTATAAATTTCTCCCAATTCCTGTGTCTCTTTATTTTTCCCCAACCCCCTCCAAATCTTGCACCAATACCTTTCTTTTAGAGTTAAGATGCAGGATTTTTACAGGATGACACATATTAAAATAAAATAAAGCTGGGACTCTAAAAAGAATTACCTCCTCTCTGCCCCCATCTCCTTTAATCTATCGCCACCAGATGATTCCAGTAAATGATTTTGCTGTAGTAGTAGTAGTGGTAGTATTTAGTTTATTTTCAGAAAAAATCACAAACATTTTGCAAATAATGAAAACAATAAATTGTTTTTTTATTTAGTTATTTTTTTATTTTAAGTTCCACAAATATGGTGACTCTAACTAAGGACTATTTTCATGTTAATTTTTTTACAAAAAAAGAAGGAAATGGCAGGAAAAATGGTATGTAGTATATTTCCCCAGAGTATAAGTGACAAAATAAAAGATACTAGATTCTATTATGATAAATGTTAGGGATATGTTTTACTTATACTCCCCCCCCACTTAATACCTCTCTCCCTACAAAATATGTCCTTCAGCAAGAAAATATTTATACAATTTCATGAAAATTTTGTTTCAGACTGATCTCAAATTTTTAAAGAATTGGAATCAGTCACTTTTGAGTAGATTAAGGAGAAGCAAAAATTACAAAGGTGGCTAAGATCTTTGTAAATTAAATAGATGATCTGTAATAAATGTGTCCTGGTCAAAGATAAAAGTATGATATTTCTGAAGGAAAGTTCTTTGTCATCTTTTTCTCCAAACTCTGCACACCTTTTCGGGTTTGGTAGAAGGCTCTTTTTACCTAACTCCATCCCTAAGTAGAAAACAAAGTGATGGTTCCTTTCTTGGTCTCCTGACTCCATCAGTGCTGTTTCAGCATTTCCCAAGACGCCGTTTCCTGTTTGTACGACATGCCCTACAAGATTGGAAACCCTGGGGCAGACTTGAGGAAGAATAATATCATATCATTCTTTTGTATTTTCTATGCTTAAATAAATATTTTGTTCAGTTAAATTGAATACCAAGCCCTGATTGTTCTTGAAATTTAGGCTGAGACATTTAGACAGTGAACAGCTAAGAAATATGCCTCAGGTCATGGCAGGAGAAGAGAAACCAACTTTTAGTTAAGTGTTCATTATGTTCAAGAAATCATGTCAAATACTTTATACAGGAAACAGTAATCTTTTCCTTGTTAAATATTACCTGAAAATAACAAAGAGTAATTTTAAAAGCAACATTTGAAAAAGAGAGGACATGACACCTTAGAAATTCTGTTTGATTGTTGTATCTCCACAAATGCAGTTGTTTGCTGAACACAGTTCTTGGCTCTTTGGGGAATTAATAAAGAGGGGAAGACCTAATTTTATAAAGATTACGATCAAATAGGATGATAAACACATCCTATTTGATCACACACAGGTGATAGCACTATTTTTAGAACTATATTTGTCTCTTGACATCATTCATGACTATTAATATCATTGTTCCCATGGATTTTCCAAATGGAAAATATTCAAGTATTTTTGGAAGAAGAAAAGTTAGAATTATATTTTAGGAAGAAAAAAGCACAGATAAAACAGTTTGAATTAGATTAATTTAAAAGGACAAATATTTAAGGACCTGCCTTTTTATTATGTGAATTATTTTTAAATCCTAGGTCTGTGTAATTGAGCTGTTGCTGCCAAGTCTCAAGGTTGAAACTTGTTCCTCTAAATATCCTTTTACTGGGCACAAGAAACTTACTTTTAGAAGTTCCTTTTCTCCAGGGATCCCATGCTGAACTCACCTCATGTCCTTCTAATTTTACCTATATGTATAAAGTGAAATGGAGGAATAAAGCATTCATTTGCAAAACATAAAGGCCCATAAATTTTATCCAAATTCTACAAGTCAGGAAATTGGGTGTTAATGCAAATGACTGGAAATTTTTTTTTTTTTTTTTGCTTAGCTACCCTTTTTATCAACATGGTTTACACTGCTTAGGTTTCTCCTAAAAAAAAAAAAAAAAGAAAGAAAAGAAAGAAAAAGAAAAGAAAAGAAAAGAAAAAGAAAGAAAAAGAAAAAAAAAACCCAAAGGTCCACTTACATTTTTGTGAAGTAAAAATACTATTATTGAGTAAATAATAGGAATTGCTTATCATATGCGATATTCTAAGTCTTTTACATAATTTAAATAATGTACTCCCCACAACAACTTTATAAATTAGGTGCAATTATTAGCCCTGCTTTACAGATGTGATAACACAGAGACTCGGAAGGGAATCAAATTCAGCTAGGAAGTAGTGGAGCTGGAGCTGAAGGTCAAAGAATCTTGCTGAAAAATAAACCTTTTAATTTCTATGCAATATGTCCTTTCAAGAAATATTTTTATTCTCAACATTAAAATAACATGGTACCTGTAAGAAGAAAATTCTTAAAATTATAATCTTCTAAAATTCTGTCTTTGTAGCTCAATTTTCCTTTTGTTTTAATTGTTCAAAGCAAAAAAAAAAAAAATCAAATTTTCTCTTGGTAAGAAAAATCCCTTTCTGAAACACCTCAAAATTTTAAGCATTGTTTTTTTGGGAAGGGAGTGGTAACAGGAATTGAACACAGGGGCACTCGAACACTGAGACACATCCCCAGCCCTATTTTTGTATTTAGAGACAGGGTTTCACTGAGTTGCTTAGTACCTTGCCATTGCGGAGAATGGCTTTGGATTTGCAATCCTCCTGCCTCAGCCTCCCAAGCTGCTGGGATTACAGGTGTGTGCCATGGAGCCAGGCCAAAGCATTACTTTTAAAGCTTGCTATTATTTAGAAGTCCTAAATATTTTTACATACTCAGATATACATTTATTTACTCAATCAGTGAGCTAACAGAGATGCATGCCAACTTATTAAGTGCCAGGCACTGTTCTGGGTTCTGGGGATTCAGTCATAAACAAAAGTAAGTCCAAGCCCTCATGGAAATCCTATTATAGTAGGAGGAGAGACTAGACAGGAGGGAGAAAGAGTGGAAGAAAGAAGGAAAGAAAGAAAGAAAGATTGAAAAACTGGAAAATAGAAAGTGAGGGAGAAGTTCAGACAGAGGTGGGAATTGGCAGATTAGGTCAAAGAAACAATCAGGAACACTGAAGGATGTTCTTTGAGTAAGATGGAAAGTCACTGGATGGTTTTCAGCACAAAAATCATAGGAACTGACTTACACTGTAAAGCGATAACTTTGACTCAGAATGGGATATAGAATAGGGAATCAGGTAGAAACAGGGAGTCCTGTTCCATGGTTTTTGTTCATCTTAACACATATATACCATATACAGGACATGAATTGTGGGAAAGGATTTTGAATGTGTGAACTCCAAGATTTTATAATATATTAAGTGTAGAATGTGAGAAAAATAGAGGCACAAAGAATGACTCTACACTATTACATAATTGAAGTAACAAGTTTTATGCTTAGATGATACACGTGTCTGAGGTCAAATCTTAAATTTAGAAGAAGATGCAGGTTATGAAACAGTTAAAAGTTTTCTTGGTTTATCGAAATTTGTTAGGTACTCAATTTAAAACAATTACTTGGTCATTACTCTTGATCACCAATGAGGTTTTGGTGCTGTACAACTCTTCATTGAAGAACTTAACAGACAGTAAAGTTCTGCACAATATGAACATGTTTTTTTTTTTTTTTTTAATCTTCCAAATCCTAAACATTCTCCTTTTCTTAGTCCTTTCTATTTGTTAGGCTCATCTTTGTTATTCCTTTTTTTAAAAATTCTGTTATAAGTTTAGGCCAATTACTAGAAAACTAGAAAAACTTCAGTTATTACCTAAATACTGATGCATCAAATTTTCTAGTCCCACACAGTTCAGTAAGGTAGCTGCATACGGCTTTTCAGCATTTGAAACATGGCTAGTACAAATTAAAGTGCTTTTTAGCATAAAGTACTTACTGAATTTTGTTAACTTAAATAAAAAAGAATGTAAAATATTTTAATAATTTTATATGGATAATATATTGAAATGATAATTTTCAATATACAGGGTGAATACAATATATTATTAAAATTTATTTCATCTGTTCCTCTCACTCTTTTAATGTAGCTACTAGAATATTGGAAGTTACAGATGTGCCTCTCATGATATTTTTATTGGACACTGCTCCTCTGGCTATTGATGTCTCTTGAGTATCAGACTTTGCCCAGGGCCTGGTATATAATGTGTTAATAAATATTTATTGAATAAATATATGAATGTATAAAGCAAAAACCCTCTATGTGCTGAAATAAACTTTACAAAAATGTGGAGAAAGTATACAAAATTTTCCTGAGGGATGTTAAAAATATTATGTTTATACAGAGACAACCACCATGCTTTGAAAGGATTCAGTTTTCTCACAGTCACCTGTTTTTAAGGTGGCCTGTGCATTTAGAAAATCTACTGTCAAAACTCTTACTATATTTTCTTAGAACTTAACAACATGATCTTAAAATTTAACTAGACAACTAAACATAAAATAATGAACCCAGAAAGATTTGAAATAGATTATAATCAACTTTTAAAATAAACTATAAAGCTTCAAAGATGAAAAGAGAAAGAAGCATGGGCCAAAATAGATAAATGAAAGAGATGAGAAAGTTAAGAAGCAAAAAAACTGCAAACAAGAATTTAGTGCAGTATGTAATAAAGGTATTATTTAAAATCAGTGAGGAAAAGGTATGCAATTTGACTTTTTAAAAAAGTGTTGGGATAAGAATAAATATAGATCATAATCCACCTGATATAAAATTAATTCTCCAAATGTATTATAAACACAAATACTGAAATTGAACGGTATCAGGAGAAAATATAAGTGCATGCATGTAGGTGAAAAAAACACTTTTAATCAAAGCTTCAGGATAAAAAACTAAGTATGTTACATTTGTGTGGCAATAACAATACAATCTGGGTAGAAAAGTAAAACGGGAAAATATAATTGTCGGAGAGAAAGGAGTTAATGAGTTTGACATACAGAAATCTTATAAATTGTCAATAAATTAAACATAGCCCACCTGTAATCCCAGCAGCTTGGGAGGCTAAGACAGGAGGATTGCGAGTTCAAAGCCAGCCTCAGCAAAAGCCAGGCACTAAGCAACTCAGTGAGACTCTGTCTCTAACTAAAATACAAAATAGGGCTGGGATGTGGCTCAGTGGTTGACTACCTCTGAGTTCAATCCCTGATACCCCTCCCTACAAAAAAAAAAAAAAAAAAAGCATAGTCACTAGGAAAGTGGATTAGTATATAAATCCCAAAACTCAGAAATGTAAGTAACCAACAATATGTTATGGAAAATATTCAATCTCACTAGTAATAATACCATGAATGTAAGACTAGTTATCCTCCCTGCCTTCAACAATTATCTGTCTTTCAAAAAGTTAAAGAGTGATCTTACTGATTGCTGGGAAGAGTAAAATGAGAAGAAATGTTTTTAACTAAAAATGTTTTAGTTCAGAAATTTTATTTCCAAAAAAACCTTCCCTGTCAGATGGATGAAAGTTCCCTATCTTAAAGATAAAAATGTGAAGGTGAATATTACTCACAATAGGAGAAAACTAAAAATAAATGTACAGTAAAGGTTTTTACAGTCAGGCATAGCAATGCTTCTATCAACAATGGACTGTGTAAATAATAGTGATCTTAAAATGCTGTATCACCTGGTGACATCCAAGATGTCTTAGTTTGTATAAGTGTACTCTAAAACATTCTCATGATAATGTTGCCTAATGACACATTTCCCAGATGTATTTCTGTCGAGTGACACATGAGTACTTGAGTAACTCAAACATTCATAAAATGGAATTCTACTTAAATATTATAGTCCTAGGGTCATCTATGTTGGTCAATGTGCTGCAAGTTGATTATGTGTTGTTAAATACTAACGGTAGTTTTCCAAAACAATATTTCTACTCTTCTCCCACTTTAAAGATACATGTATTTCATCTATACACATGGAAAATAACCTAGAAAAAATATTTTTCAAAATGCTTGTAATGGCTATATGCTAATAGTGGTCCTAATAATAGTGTGGTGAAAATATGGCTAACAGTACTAGTAATGATTGAGTAATGGGCTTTTTTCCTTTCTGTTTTCATTTTTGCTTCTATTTTTTTCTACAAAAACATGAATAACTTGAAATGATTTTAAAATACAATTAGTAAACAATACATATTGTTGGTTTCTAGTGTCAGAATGTACCTGTGCCACATTTCTTTTTCATTTTCTAACACAGTGAAGCCTCATGCCCAGAATCCCCTCAGTACATCCAAATAGGTGCTTACATAGGAGGCCATGGCTTCCTGTTCCACTCTGCTGACAGCAAACATTACTAAACCTGCTCTCAGGAAAACATGGTGGAGTTGGTATTGTGCCACAGTGGGTGCTAAGCTCAAAGGAGAGTCTGTTCTATTTTTAAAAGCTCATTTTGTGTTTCCATGTATTCTTATTAACAGATTGGTCCACTTTGTACTGGGAGGAGAGTTTGGCTTCAAGTTCATTACCCTACCACAAAAATCAGTAAGAGTTTTGCTCATTTGAAGAGACATTTATTTGTTTTCAAAAGAACCTTGTGAGCTGTTTGCTACTTTCTTTTTCTTCCTACTCACATGTTAGGAAAATGAGATTCAGAGAATTTACATTATTTTTCCAAAGTGGTAATGTGAGGATTCAAACTCTGCTATTTTTTCTTACAAACTTGAAACTCCATTTCATTTTACTCCATAGGCTTTTACATCTATTGTTGGAGGACAGACTTTAAACAATACCAAGAAGAGAAAACCCAAATCTTTTGATTATAAAGTATGACTGATAAGAAATTACAAATGACTGCTTTAGAAAATATTTTCCACTTTTATTATTATTATTTTGCTATACAAGAGGAGAGGAAGAAAAGACATCCTTTAAACTCCTCAAACTGGCTATTTTCTAAAAGTTGTTTCTCACCCAAGAAGATTTTTTTTTCAATAACTGAGCAAATAAAACTGTAATAAATACACTGTGAAATCTACTGATTTATATGTATTACAGATGGTGTACTAGAAAGAAAACACTAAATTAGAGGAAAATATATATGATACAGTGCTGCAAAGTGTACTGCTCATCTAATTTATCTAGTATTCTTCAAATATAATGGAAATTGTCATTAGATTTTTAAAATGATAATCAGCCTTGCATTTTAGAAGCCAACAGGAAGGTGGAAAATGGTTTAAAATATCTGTAAATCAAAGGTTTAGAGTTATGTCTTTGACAAAAGCATAATTTGGCATAATATATTTTTAATTCCAAATGAGCTTCCTAGTGCATTAACATCCAAGCATGAAGCAGGGTCATGCTCCATGAACATCATTGTCAAAGTGTCCAATCAATTTGCTTATATTATGAGTCATGCCCTATTCCTATTGGTTTTCTGCACATCAACATTCAACTAACAGACTAAAGGACCATGCAATGTATGTTAATCTAAAACTCTTCTATATACAACCTTTGCAGAAATAACTGAACAGGATGGCATCTTGGTCATATTACTTTCATGTTTGACACCCAACTGTTGCACCCTCTGGGGCAATGTCAAACAGAGATATTTCCAACAGATAATAAAAGTTTTCATTACTAATTGAATCTGACATGTGCTCTTGCAAATAGTCATATTTCCTTTTCCTTGATAGATTTTTTAAGTGAGTTGTCAATGCAAGGTCAATAGTGAGTTCCCTCAGGTCTTCCTGCTACAAGAATTGGTCAAGAGTCTTCTGAAATGCTAATCAATTTTAGGTTATTTAGTTTGTCTTTTTCATGTGTATAAAAGTACATTGACACATAGACCAGTGTTTATGCATGCTGTTTTTAAATGAGTTATAAACATTTACTCTCATTAAAATGTACTATTTTAGAAAAATTGAAAAAAATCATAGTCACTGCAATAAGGAACCATTATTTGTGTTTATTATCATCTAATCTTGTATTAATTAGACTTTACAAGGTATTTTATATTTAAAAAATATGTTTCACCACACCAGCCCACGTGGGGCCCAGGCTTATAGTAGGTCCTGGTCCACCCCTCCACCAGTGGGGCAGACACCCGCCAGACCCTAGCCTCTGGAACAGGACCACCCCTTTGGTCTAGCAGACTCCTGCAGGAGTCAGACCCAGCCCAGATCTGTCCACACTGACTTGCACAGGACCCAACCCAGGGTAGGTCCGAGTTTGCCACCAACCCCCTACCTGGGAGCCTAAGCCTAACCCACTTCCATCTTGGAACACTGCAGTCATCATCATAGCCTTCCCCACACAGTAGCCCCTAACTTTTTGGCAACAGACAGGGCCTACAAGCAGCTGCATCTCAGAGCAGGCATCCCAAAGAAAGTGTGAGACCCACTCTTGCAGCCCCATCTCTGTAAGACATTGCTTCCATCTCAGGAACCTTAACTATTATCTTGAGTTACCTCTGCTATTGCCTCCACCAACCTTAGATGCAGTAGCATACACTGAGGGACACCGGCAGAGTCTGAAAGCCCAACTTTGAGGTGAGGGACAAACAATCTGCACGGCTACTACAAGAATATAGGAAAGAAACTGTAATATCTCAGATCCACACTGCAAGAAAGGAAGACATATAAACAGCAGGAAAAAACAAGGGAGGAAAGTGCCCCAAACAAACCAAGGTACTATAATAACAGAACCCATGGACAGCAAAATTGATGAAATGTCAGAGAAGGAGTTCAGAAGGTTCATAATTAAAATGATCTGTGAATTAAAGAATGACCTAAATGAGCAAATACAGGCAAAAATTAATCACTTTAACAAAGGGATAAGAGAGCAAATACAAGTAGCAAAAGATTACTTCAAGTGAGAGATAGAGACTCTGAAAACAAAGCAGTCAGAAATCCTTTAAATGAAGGATACAATAAATCAAATAAAAAACTCAATAGAAAGCATAACCAACAGTCTAGATCTCTTCGAAGAAAGAATGTTAGATAATGAAGACAAAGTATAGAATTATGAAAATAAAGTTGATCACACAGTGAAGATAGTAAGAAACCATGAGCAGAACATACAAGAATTATGGGACAGCATCAAAAGCCCAAATCTAAGAATTACTGGGGTAGAGGAAGGCATAGATTTTCAAACCAAAGGAATGCACAATCTCATCAATAAGATAATGTCAGAAAATTTCCCAAGCATGAAGAACAAATTGGAAAACCAAATAAAAGAGGCTTACAGGACACCAAATGTACAAAATTACAACAGATCTACACCAAGGCACATTATAATGAAAATGCCTACCATACAGAATAAGGATAGAATCTTAAAAGCCGCAAAAGAGAGGAACCAGGTCACATATGGGGGAGACCAATTCCTATCTCAGCAGATTTTTCAACCCAGACACTAAAAGCCAGGAGATTGTGGAGCAACATATACCAAGCTCTGAAAGAAAATGAATGCCAACCAAGAATCTTATATCCAACAAAACTAAACTTTAGATTTGATAATGAAATAAAAGCCTTCCATGATAAACAAAAGTTAAAAGAATTTACAACTAGAAAGCCTGAACTACAGAACATCCTCAGCAAAATATTCCAAGGAAAGGAAATGAAAAACAATGATGAAAATCAGCAGAGGGAGGGATTATTACTAAAGGAAAATCTAATTAGAGGAGAAACCAAGTCACATTAAATACCAAAAATAAACAAAAATGGCTGGGAATACAAATCATGTCTCAATAATAACCCTGAATGTTAATAGCCTAAACCTACCTATCAAAAGACATAGACAAGCAGATTGGATAAAAAAAAAGACCCAACAATATGCTGCCTCCAAGAGACTCATCTCATAAGAAAAGACATCCACATACTGAAGGTGAGGAGTTGGGAAAAATCATACCACTCATGTGGACTGCGGAAGCAAGCAGGGGTTTCCATCCTCTTATCAAATAAAGTAGACTTCAAACTAAAGTCAATCAAAAAGGATAAAGAAGGACACTATATACTGCTCAAGGGAACCATATAACAACAAGACTTAACAATTATAAATATGTATGCCCCAAACAATGGAGCATCTATGTTTATCACATTCTTCTCAAGTTCAAGAGTCAAATAGAACACAACACAATAATTTGGGGGGACTTTAACACACCTCTTTCATCACTAGATAGATATTGCAAACAAAAGCTGAACAAAGAAACTATAGAACTCAATAATACAATCATTAACAGACTTAACTGACATATAAAGAATATTTCATGCTTCAGTGAGAGAATACACTTTCGTGGATTCAGTAGCACATTAATCCTTCTCTAAAACAGACCATATACTATGCCATAAGCAACTATAAGCAAATATAAAAAAAAGTAGAGATACCACCCTGCATCCTATCAGATCATAATGGAATGAAATTAGAAATCAATGATGAATTAAGAAATAAAATCTACTCCAACGCCTGGAGACTAAATAATATGCTACTGAATGAACAATGGGTTGCAGAAAACATCAAGGAGGAGATTAAAAACATTTTAGAGGTGAATGAGAACACAGATACAACATATTGAAATCTCTGGGACATTATGAATACAGTTCTAAGAAGAAAGTGCATTGCACGGAGTTCATTCCTTAAAAGAAGAGAAAACAAACAAATAAATAACATTACATCTCAAGCCCTAGAAAAAGAAGAACAAATCAACACCCAAAGCAGCAGAAGACAAGAAATAATTAAAATCAGAGCTGAAATCAATGAAATTGAAACCAAAGAAACAATTGAAAAAAATGACAGAACAAAAAGTTGTTTCTTTGAAAAAATAAATAAAATTGACAGACCCTTAGCCATGCTAATGAAGAGAAGGAGAAAGGAAACTCAAATCACTAACATTCATGATGAAAAGGGAAATATCATAACAAACACTACAGAAATACGGAATATAATCTGAAATTATTTTGAATACTTGTACTCCAATAAAACAGAAAATATCGAAGGCATTGACAAATTTCTAGAGTCATATAATTTGCCCAAATTGAATCTAGATGATATACACAATTTAAACAGATCATTTTCAAGTGACGAGATAGCAGACACCATCAAAAGTCTACCAACCAAGAAAAGCCCAGGATCTGATGGATACACAGACGACTTCTACAAGACCTTTAAAGAAGAACTAATACCAATACTCTTCAATTTATTTCAGGAAATAGAAAAAGAGGCAGCACTTCCAAACTCATTCTATGAGGCCAGTATCACTCTGATTCCAAAACTAGGCAAAGACACATCAAAAAAAGAAAAAAGAAAAGAAAAGGAAACTTCAGACCAATATCTCTAATGAACATAGATGCAAAAATTCTCAATAAAATTATAGCAAACTGAATACAAAAACATATCAAAAAGATCGTGTACTACTATCAAGTGGGGTTCATCTCAGAATGTAAGGTTGGTTCAACATACAGAAATCAATAAATGTAATTCATCACATCAATAGACTTAAAGATAAGAGTCACATGATCATCTCAGTAGATACAGAAAAAGCATTTGACAAAATGCAGCACCGCTTTATGTTCAAAACACTAGAAAAAGAGGAACATATCTCAACATCATAAAGGTTATCTAAATTCACTACTATTTCCCCAAACCTAGGAACTTTACATTAACCTAAATGAAATGCTGTGTTATCCCAACCCCTGTCACTGAATTCTCCTACTAAAGGTGACAATCATTCAAAATCCTGTTTTAGTCATTGCTTCTCTCTCCCTCCACCCCCTCTCTCCATATATACATGTATATGATTTACTATATAGGTTCTATACATAGTAAGGCATATATAGCATTTATGTGTGTTCCTAAAAAGCATATACCTTATTTTTGATTTTATAAAAGTTGGGCATGTTTCTTGAAATCTTTTGGAATTTATTGTTTTATTTAATAATCTTATTGTTAAGATTTAGTCCCAGTGTTATTGTATATCGTTTGTTATTACTTCTATAAAATAAACCATTGTGAATAGACCACACTTTGTTAATCTATTCTCATTTAGATGGACATTAAGATTGCCTTCATTGTATTCTTAACTATCAGTTTTGGCAGTTTTAAGATATTCCATTGATTTCCTTACAGTTCTCCATTTTTAAAATTTCTTCACGTACACTATTCTATTGATCTATTGATTAAATTGGAGTATCTTTATACTAATAGGTTTTCTTTACTGCATAATGTATTTTAGATAACTAGAGATGGACTTATTAGGTCAAAAGATAACATGATACATATTTCCAATTTGCATTTTAAAGGTTGACAACTACATCAGCAATTGTACAATTATTACATAATTATAAGTATTGCCATCTGTTTTGTATTATTATTAATTTAAAATACAGTTATCACAGTGGCCCACACTTAATAATCCCATCTACTTGGGACCAATGCAGGAAAATTGTAAGTTCAAAGCCACGCTAGGTAACAGCAAGTACCTGTCTCAAAATAAAATTAAAAGAGAACTAGTGATGTAATTCAGTGTTATAGAGTGCTTGCTTATCATGTGTGAAGCCCTAGATTCAATCCCTAGCATTGAAATAAATAACAAATTTAATTAAATAAAAGAGCTCTTTTTTACTTTTTTCAATCATTATTAGTATTTTATCATAGAACATTAGCTATGGATTCTTGTCTTCTGAACAGAATTTTTTATTTAATAAACAAAATTAAAGCATATGAGCGAAATAATCGTTCATAGTCTGGTTTGAAATTCTGAGTGGAATATGTTGTTGGGGAGCATTGTTCATTCTATTAGAGTGATTCTCAACTTCAAATAAGAAGCTGAAGCTCAAAGACAATCATCAATTTTTCTAAAATCATACAGTTAATTTTTTACTATATTATATTGTTTTCCAACTGATCAAATATAAAATTGATCATCAGAACATTTTATTTCATTTTCATTTTGAAGGGTCTCTTTAAAATCCTGTAGGACTTACAATCTGGACCTTATAATGTAGTACTTGAACATGCACCTATTGTTATCTTGATTTTTTTTTTTCATGAGGAGTGGTCTCCTTTTCGTGCTAATCCTTCTCCCTTGGATTTATCCCTCATGCTGTGTTCAGTCTGGGCCTAAAAGTAGTTTGTTAATTCATACATGCTAAGCTAAGCTGAGCTGAGCTCTCAGAAGTCATACTGTTTCTACCAAGGGGATGCTTCCTTACCATTCCTATAAATCAAAGTGTTATTAATTATAACGTTTTCTATCTCATTTTCAATACACTCTTTTTTTCATTTCTCTATGTTCAATGATATTAATTTACAGTTTGCATCACATTGTGACCTAATGCATATTGATGTGCTTGTATAATTAATATAAATTTATGTCACAATTTTCATAACTTAGGAATAATCCCATTATTTGGCCAATGGGAACTGTAATAGGGACTTTTGTGTTTTAGGTTCACACAGTATGAACACTTGCTAGGCACACACAACACATAACAACTTGCTTCTCAATTTTCACAATTCAGTCAAATTCAGGATAAAGCCAACATTTAGTTAACATTTGTTCTCAATGAGTAAAATTTAGTGATTTTACTCATCATAACTGCAAATTCTGACCTTTTCCCTACATTCCTGCAGTCTGCATCTGAATTGTCCAGTAGTTGTTCTGCTGGATTAATTCTGCCCACTTTTATAAACAGTTGCCAGTCTTTGCAAATATAAACCCCTGGATTGGTCATTCATTGTGAATCTAAATTCTGAACAAGTTTGTAAAATAAATTCACATTTTCACTTTTGTCTAATTTTTTTCTGACCTTCACCTAGAACAATTAAGCCTTCTCTAGGTTTTTTTTTTTTTAATAGAAGTGTGCTGTATAAACTATTCTCCTTGTTTTCTGTTTTCTCCTTCTGACAGAGCAATTTCTTTGGCTATGGGAAGATGAATTTCCACAGATTCATCAGATAAAAGATTCTCACTCTCCTTCCTCAGTAACTGAACCATGGTACACAGCTTTTAGTTAGTAAAATATTTTTCTGTATTAAATGTGTCCTTTCTTTACAGCCCTGACAGTGTATGCATTTCCAGAAATATGGGTTGATTTTATGAGCACAAAAGATGGAAGATGAGCCCTTTAGACATTCTTCTCAATGATAAGCCTATTCTGCACTGTAACACATAATGCATTTCTCAAGGACATTTCTATATTTTACAAACAAAACTGAGGGCATTTGAGGAATTTGACTCACAGAACGCTAAAATAACCATCCTGGTCAAATAGAAAGTTCCTGGCCAATTTTGTTCAGAACCTTGACTTTCTAATTGTGTTTTGCTCTAACATTATGTAGAATTTTCTGTAAGCCAGTCAAAAGAACTTTTTACAGATATTTGATTTTAAAAAGTGTTACATCTTACTCATCTTGATGTAGAAACTCCTGACTTTCAATGCCAAGAAAAAGAATATCAGGGGAAGAAATTTAATTGTGTTGAAACACCACCCATAATCACCATAAGAAATGTAGAACGCAAACAGGGCAGTGGCACATGTGTAATCCCAACAACTCAGCAGGTTGAGGCAGGAGGATCACAAGTTCAAGGCTTGGCTCAGCAACTTAGCGAGACCTTTACTCAACAAAAACAGAAAGAAAGAAGGAAAGAAAGAAAGAAAGTAGGAAAGGAAGGAAGGAAGGAAGGAAGGGGGATGTAGCTCAATGATAGAGCACCCCTGGGTTCAATCCACAATACCAAAATGAATGAAGGAAGGAATGATAAAAAAGAAACATAGACCACTTTAAAAGCTAAAACCTGATAATTGTGAAATTTTAAGTGGATGAGTTAAAATGTTAATTTTAAAACTTATCTGTATTTTGGAACATATTTTCCAATGAAATTATGTGTATCTTCTGGTTATGTTCTTGGGAAAGAAATAAAAAATAAGAGCTTATTTAATAATAACGTACTTAAACAATGGCAATAATGGTACTGTTTCAACTACATCTCACATAGTTTCCATAGGAGAAAACATTTCCAGCTCCAGACTTCCACACCAGGATCACTTCAAAAGCATATGTGAATGAGTTTCACAATAGTAGCAGATACATAAGGAAAAGGCCAGATGATAGAAAAGCCAGGATGGGAACAGATTTCAAGACTAATCTCTTAATTCTTATTTATATAGAATAAATAAAAAACTTTTTCTGCTTAAAGGGTGGTAGGCAACTCCCCAGGTTCTCTGTATTGAGAAAGAATGAGATGTTTCTCTCCAATGAAAGGAATTCTGAATGGCAACCATCTTTTTCCATGTACAGACCTATATTTTGTGAAAGAAGACTCTCTTCTACTGGCACAAGACACTAGACAGCATACCGGAGGAAATGTAATTGAAAAGGGAAGGGCAGGGCAGGTTGGTAGTCTGGGTGAGGAGCATCTTATAGAAAGTATACTATAGAAAGTATACCACTAATAGTCAGTGTGAGAAGAAAAAGAAAAACATTGAATGAAAAGCAATATTCAAGCCATGCCTTTTGTACTTAATTAGGGAAATCTGCTTTGATTTCTGCTTTCCAAACCTCAAAAAGGAGAACACTGAATTCAATGATTTCTCAATGACTTTTCAGTTTTAATATGATATGTTGTGCCACAAGCATGCATATGCATGCAATACAGTGCTAGGGAGGAGGTGTGCCTGAATGTGACAAAATTGGGGAAGAAAGTGAACTGGCCAGAATCGAGTTATAGAGAATGAGGAGACCAAAACGGATAGTAGGATTTGGAAACAGTATAAAGACCACACTTGTTCAAAACCGTGCTTCTTAAACTGCTTTCAGAGTAGCTTCTGGTACAGAGGGCTGGGGTTCTGAGGCAGACTATTTTAAACACCTTTCTGTTCTCAGGTCAGTATTTATCTTACAGAATAAGGTGGGAGTAATTACACAAGTAGAAAGCATGTAAGGTCAGATCATTTTGTGTGGTGGAAACATTCCAGTGTTTCACTTAAGTTCATGTCAAGTTTGCAATTAGCACTTTAGGAAATATTTTGTATTTCTCTAGAATAAAGAAGATAACTTTTTATGGGAATTTACTGCATTTTTCTACCTGTAATATTCTTCAGTAAGTAAATGATTATCTGCCAAATAAATTCAATAGGTCAAGGATTTAAAGAAAGGCATATATAACTCTTTACTAAACACTTAGAATAATCATATTACAAAGAACAAAACGAAATCAACCAAGAAAGAAAATTATTACAACCGATAAACACACAATTACTTTGTAATCTATATTTGAGAAGATTTTGATTTCTGTTTAAGTTGCTTCTGATTAACATAAGAACCTCCATGGCATATTCATAGTTGGTGATACTTATGTTCTAGATAGCTGAGCTTCATACTTAAAACATGTGCATATTAGTAGCTGAAATGAAAGATAAAATGGATGAGAGTTCTTATAAATATCTGAAATACAGAGACTTCTGCATGACAATCAATACAATATTTGAGTAGGAAAGACATTTATTAAGGACAAAAATCATGTTTCTCCTAAGTTGTCAGAAATTTGAACTGCTATTGAATCTGACTGGAGCCATAATGATAAAGAGAAATAGAAATATGAAATTAAATTATAATATGGGGTTCAATTATGATGGGGTAGTTAATTATGTCAAAATTTAAAGGCAAAGATCATTTAAAAGTTGTAATAAGGTAGATTAAAGTCTGTAGTATAGAGTGCCAATAAAAGTACAATATAATTTCTATGTTGCATGTGTAAGATGGATAAAATTGAATTAATATTAATTAAGAATCGAAAATAAACCTGGTGCTGTTAGATGGTTTGTTGTTGTTTCTTTGTTTGTTGGTTACTTTGTTTTTTGAGACAGTTGCTAAGTTGCTTAGGGCCTTGCTAAGTTGCTGAGGCTGGTTTTGAACTCACTGTCCTCTTGCCTTAGCCTCCCAAGCCTCTGTGATTATAGGCATGCTCCACTACACCTGGCATTAGTTCATTCGAATTTTCTTTAGATGAACATTAATATAACAATATTCCAAACAAGAAAACAAGAAGGTTCTAAATAGATCAAGCAATTTGTCTAAGATCATAAAATAAGAAGGACTAATTTATGAAACAGTGTTACAAATCTTTGGTTCTTTTAGGCATTTTAGTATGGTATTTGAAGCAATTCGTCATTTGCAAAAGCAAAATTCCATCTATTGAATAGGCTCTTTATTCAAAACAAGTGTTGAATTTGACCTTGAGAAAGTTGCATTGTGAATGAGGAGGACACTATGCCTCATCTATAAAATGGTCACAATAATGCAATTTGCCCATGAGGTTACAATGAGAGTCAAACGAATTTAGGGTGCATCAAGTGCTTTGAAAAATGATTCAATTACTCTTACTATTATTATCAATCACTATTGTGATTATTCTTTGGCTATTTCATTGTTTAAAATATTTTTCATATTATACAAAAATGGAAAGGTGTTTAAATATGATATTTATGCTACTTGTTCTTTGTTTTTAGGAGAAAAGTTAAGACTTTTGCCCAAAGCATCAAAGAAATATTATTGGAAGTGATCTGTAAAGTTAGTCCAGTTTATTTTAGATCATCACTAGCCCAGATAATCAGGATTTTAAAATGACTGCAAATAAAATTATATATAAATTATGAGATATTATATAAAAAACATGTTATATGTTAAAGACTGAAAAGGTCATCCACCAATTAGATCAAGTTTATTTGGTTTTGTTAAACAGATTTCAGACACTTAGAAATTATTTTGCATTATTTTTTACTCTAATTTCCTTACTGCCTAACCTGGATATACCTGGTAATGTTACTCTAGCAGGGAGGTAGTTACTTTTCACTTTTTTGTGACAACACTTTGAAAAATGAAAAGTAATGTATGGGCCTGAGAAAGTGCTATGTAAGGAAGCAGTGGCCTTCCTGTACTGTGAATGCTGAACTCTAAAAACCTGTAGACAAATGACACAGTAAGAATGTGACACTGATTCTTAGAACCTGATTGTAGAGGAAAAAGCTAAAGTAAGATTATCTGTAGGTTTCTAGAATATCCTTACAAGCAAAGATATCTCTGGACACCTGAGAAAAATGAGGTAGCAGTTTCCCATGAATAAATTCTGGTCTCCTTGCTTTAGAATAGGCATGTGGCAGGGGATAACACTGGTTCTCAATCTTTAGCTTATGTCTTGATTTCATCTAGCTTTTTTCATTCACATACATAAAAAGGGAAAGAAGATAATAGAATTAAAGCAGACTGGTCAGGATACCATGAGGTATTTTGTGTGTGTGTGTGTGTGTGTGTTTTCTTTAAATGAAGCAAAAATTGTGATATATCAAAACATTTAAATCATGGTTTTGACCTTCATTTATCAAAAACTGTTGGCCTTACCTGATTAAGACAATTTGATGGAAGCAATGACTTAGAAGCGTGAGGAAAATAAAATAATTACTTTTCTGTTATCATGGCATGAGGGAGATGACAGCCATGAATGTGAGACTACTGTTCAGATTTGACTCACAACACCTTTAGACAATATGTGTTATTAATAATAGCATCTGGAAATATTGGAGTTGTACTTCTTGAATAGGAATACAAAGCCAATGTTTATTGTAATTAATGATTTAAACATATTTCTGAAAAGCATTCTTAGCAAATCATAAGAATCTAAGTGATGAAACAGAATATATTTAGCAATCATTTCCATGAAAAAGACAGTCGACATTAAAGAACTAAGAAAAGCAACAAGATGCAAATATCTGTCATCACAGTTCTGTTAGAAGCAGACAGCTTTGCTCATGGAGGTGATGTCACAAGCCCTGCCTTTCACTATTCCAAAGAGTTACTCAATTTCTTTTTGTAAGAGATAAAAAGCCTTCAAAATCCAAAAAGTTCATAGATGGTTTTCACCACAGTCTTTCCAATATTTTGTTTGTTTGTTGTTGTTGATAACTAAAGATAGCCATCTCCCTGCTTCACAGAAAAAATGTTCCCATGCTGACTATAGCCCAGATGGTGGGTGTAGAGACTGCCTTGTGCATTAATCAGATATTGTGTTGCATAACTCACAACATCCAGTGAATTTCATGTCACACTGCTTTGGCCACACAACTGTTCACACCAATTAATGGGACAGAAAAATGGTGTTCTTGTTGGTATTCTCAAAATACTCTAATTTCCTTACTGCCTAACCTGTCAATTCAGTCATAATAAAATGGTGGATTATGTGGCTTTGGAGTATAGTTTTTAAAAACTGGGCAGATTTAAGAAAATAAACAAAAATATTGCTAGTAGATTTGAAAAAAAAACGAGTACAGGTTGAACTTGTATAATCTAAAAATTATAAATACAAGATGCTGTGAAATCTGACATTTGTTGAACATTAATATGATGCCACAAATAGAAAGTTCCACATTTGACCTTGTATGACAGAGCACAGCTGAAATGCAGGCAGACTAAGAATAGTGTACAATGCATCTTCAGGCCACATATCTAAGGTGTGTATGAAGCATACATGAATTTTATGCTTAGATTTGTATCTCATTCCCAAGATATCTCATCATGTATATGCAAATATTCCAAAATCTGAAAAAAATCTGAAATACAGAACATTTTTGGTCCCAAGTATTTTGGATAGGGACACTCAACTGAACAATGGTAATTTTGTTAGATATTCAACTAGAAGTAATCCCTTGAAACATTACTTAAGGTCATAAGATTTTATTTTGAAATTCATTACAAATAAATCAATGTAATAATCAAGAATAATGTAATATGGATACATGTTTTATTTATAGTTTTAACATTTTTATTCAATAACTTTAACACTATTTCAAGTTGATTTAGAAATTCTCAGTTATGTACATCTTCCAATAATTTCTCATATGACGAATTAGAAAGTTATCTCCATTGTATTTGAAGATTCCCTCCAATGAAAGTTTATCCTTTCTTATCCAGTATTAAATTCCTCACATTTTTCATTTCTACCAATTTTATAGCATATATGTATGAATGTCATCTTAAATAAATTGAGCTCTGGGAGTTCTTTCCTATTCTTGAACTGAAACTAAACAACTAAATATTGTCTTATAAAAGTATATGGCCATTTTGTTTTTCATATTGAAAGTCATCAATTAAAAGTTGAAGAAAAATGTATTTACTTACTCACGATTGAATAAGTGTCTATTATGTACCAAAAACTAGTTTAGGAACTAGAGACAGAGTCAGGAACCAAACTAAAACTTTTGCCATCATTTAATTTATATTCTGTTGCAAAGAAGATGAATACGAAATAAAATAATTAAGTAAGAATTATGTAAGACAATTAATAAATCTTACAGAGAAAGATTAAGCAGGAAAAGCAGACAGAGAGCACTGGTGGAAAGCCAGACCTATTTGTAAGGAGAAAACCTTATCAGAAATATCACCTGTGAGTAAATTTTCAGATGAGATGAACAAGAAAGTCTTCAAGAAACCTTGGGGAAGAGACTGAACAGGCACAGGAAAAAGAAGGTACTAAGTGGAAACTTCTGGTCCTGCTGAGAGAATGAGGGCAGGTAGAAGTCGGGATTCTGAGGAAGAATCAATGCTTAGAGGTAAAGGTGTGAATACTGAGGGTAGAGAGTTGGGGGAGGTGGATTGTTTAGCCTTGTACCCATTCCAAAATGTCAGTCTTTCTCTAAACTGGAAGCAATTGGAATAAAATCTGCAGGAATTTAGTCTTCTCTTTAACAATTATAATGCTTAGAGAAATTTTTTGTTGGAGAAAATAAGGAGTTATTATTCAATTATTTTTGCAAATAACTTTAAATCTTCTAGATGCTCAATTTATAGTGTGTATGTATGTAAATATAAATATATAAATATATTTAAATTAGTTTCTTTTTTGTTAAATCTGTCAGACTGCAAATAATTATTTTTGTTTCTGGAAGCCAGAAGTTAAATTAACCAGTTTCACTCTACCTACATACAGCATTTAGCTAACGGTCGTAAAATTTAATGTAAAGCAGTGATGGATTGCTATATAGCTGAGATGCTATTCACATTAAAGAAACTCAATTGATAGTCCAGTTCAATGGAAAATTTCAAAGTTATAGCAGGACTGCATAAATTCCAATAACATTTAAAAGAAGAAAATTTTAAGTGCACAGCTTAGTGTGAAATTATTTTTTCACTAGTAAAAGTGTTTGAAGTCTTAATAGTAAGTTATTTATTACTAGCAAAAGTTAGACATCAAACTCTTTCTTACTTATCATACTAATATTATTATTACCTATAATTATTAATTTATTACCCTAATGTAGTAATATTATCATTCTCTTTATTAGTAGTGTCCCTATTTTAAAGAAGCACAAATTCAACCTTAAATTTAGAGAGGTCAAGTAATTTTTACAGTGCATAGGAACTATCATTGATTCCCAAATCTAGTATTTCTGACTATAGAGTCCATACCCTTTGGAATGTTTCCTCTGCCTTATAAAGTTAGCATTAGCAAACTTATAAATCAACTATCAAGGCTATTCCAAGTAGAGACATTTAATGCTATGATTATAACATACTGCTGTGTGGGGGTGACACATAGTAGCCCATAAAATATCGGTTCCTTTATCTCTTTCCTTCATAATTGCGAAAAACAGTCCATATTATTAAAAAAGCAATACATGACTGCACAGGGAGTCTGTTTAAAAAATTTACTTTGTTTTTATAAATATACTTACAGAATTAGACATCATTTCATAGGAAAGAGCACTCCTCCTGTTGATGCTTGTGGTAATTCTCTCTACAACACAGCACAAACTATACACATAATAGTAATTTCAAAGTAGACACATATCAATCACAATTTGTACATATAATTTTGGGAGACATAGTGTGCTATAAGTGTCTCCAAGGAATGTGTTTGTTTTGAAAGGAAATAAAATGAAGCTCTACATTAAGTGCTACTGAATATATCACCACTGTGTTTCAACTTACTCTCAAAAGTTCTTGCAAAACTGGACTTTGACATATAAATTTGACAATTCTGAAACTAAAGATTCCTCTTTTATATAACTAAGACCAAGCTTTTATTCTCTTAGTATAACTTCATTTCAGCTTCTATTTTTCAATTTTCACTTTGGGTCATATTAGTTTTTTTATTAATTTTTCCCCTATTGTCCTATTCAAATACTTGGAAAGTGTATAAATTATAACCCATGTCTGAAACCATTTTGAGTCTATGTCATAGGACTAACTTATAATGAGATCTTTTTGGCTTTTCCAGTAAAACTAAAACTTCTTGGATAATATCCAAGACATATCTGTCTTATATCAAATTCTGCTCTAGAGAATGTGGTGATGTGGCTGTAGAAAAGAGTAAATACATCTCTGATTCCAGTGAAACAGCAACTTTAATTAAAAGTGAATTTGTTGCCTATAATACTTCGAAGTTTTTTAGGAGATTTCAAATATAGTATCTCATTCTTCACAGCAGTCCTGTGTGATAGGTACAATAGAAACTATATTCACATTTACTCAGGAGGAAACTTAAGACTCTAGGACAATAAGCAACCTGTCTGAGGTTAGACATCTAGAAAGAATTAAAGTTGGCTTCAAGTTATAGTTTTCTGACTGTTATTCCAGAGCTCTTCTCACTACACATTAAGTCTAAGTGAGAAAGCTGATGCGAGATTCCTCATAAATTTGTAGATAAAATATAAAGTAAAATATTTTCTTTGGGAGCAAAAATAAATAAATAAAGCAACCTTGGAGCCATTATTTGTTTTGACAATACAAGTTTTCCCTGCAACTGTCAAAGTCTGTTCTGCTGAGAGTACATTCTTTAACTTCTTTGGGAAGATACTTTTTCAGAGATATCAAAAACACTTTCAAATTAAGTATTAAATGCTGTGCATACAGGTATATTCAGAAAAAAGGGAACTTTCTCAACTAGATATTAAATAATATTATAAAATTAACAGTAATTTAAAAAATATGATTGACACAAGAATAGGATAGAACAGTTTTAAAACAGTTCTAAATATATTAAAGAGCTTTAATATGGAAAGGAAATAAAGGTGGAAGAGTTATTCTATTAAAAGTTAATGTTAGAAAATTATCCATCATTTTTATTCATCAAAAAAGAGAACAAAATATATTCAAAATGGATTAAAGAATTAAATACAAGGTATAGGTAAGTATTAAGTAGTTAACAAATCTCAGTGCAATCTGTTACACCTATCTGCAAGGGAGTGTAATTGCAAGAGTTGTGTGCTGCATGATATCAATATTTGTCATGGATTTTTGGATAAGGAAAGAATTTTTTAATGGAAAAGCCATATATAAATCTCATAAAATGAGATTGATGCATTTGATAAAATGAGATTGATGCATTTGACCATATACACATATGCAAATACTGTACATCAAACATCATAAAATTAAAGAACAAGCAAGAACTGGTAAAAATATTTCTAACAGATATGATAATTCCATAGGAATTGTGTATGAATACATACCTATGTGTAATGATGTCAAATTTAAATTTATAGCACTAAAACTCCCTATAATATCATTATTTGTATGAATTAGGGTAATGCTAAACAACAAAACAACAACAACAACTACACACACACACACACACACAAATAAAGTAGCATAAACAAGCATTTGTAAGCTTTTTCTGCCAGGGCCACTAAGAGTATGGTGAAGGTGAGGAATTGTTTACAGAATAATATTTTCAAATATATAAAATTAAGTTTCAAAAAGTCCAGAAGAAACCTATTACTGAGTTTTAAAGAAGAGTAAAATTATGGCATTTGCCAGTAAATGGTTGGAGTTGGAGAATACCATTCTACGTGAAATAAGCCAATCCCACAAAACCAAAGGCCTAATGTTTTCTCTAACATGCACATGCTAATTCACAATAAGGTGGGGGGCACTAGGCAAGAATAGTATTACCTTATATTAGGTAGAGGGAAGTGATGGGAGGGCAGAGGTGGGGATGTGGGGATAGGAAAGATAGTAGAATGAAACACATTATTACTGTATGTATATATGTGACCATATGACCAATATGATTCTATAATATGTACATTCAGAAAAATGATAAATTATATCCAATCTATTTATGATATATCAAAGTTCATAAATGCATTCTACTGTCATATATAACTAATTAAAACAAATTAAAAATTAAAATTAAAAACAAGTCCAGAAGAGACCAAGTACATACAAATGAAGTCATTAAATGATAAAGCAACTATTAATTTAATAATAAAGGTGCTTCTTTATTGAAATATTAAATGGCAAAATGTAGTAGCAGGTTTATTATTACCATGTTTTTAAAATCTTGATGGGTATGAATCAAAATTTAGTTACCTGCTGAAATCGGAGTGGGATATAAAATTACCTGTCACAGGTATTGATAATCCTCCTGATATTTACACTTAAAATAGAAAATCATGCTAAATGCAGTTAAGGCATTAGTAAAAATAAAGATTTTTTTCCCTTTGCAAGTTAACAGATGTCTTGAATTCTTTATGTGAATCCCTTAGAGGTTTCTGGGTTTCAAGGTAGAAACTATTGCTATGCAAGTTTACTTCTTGCTCATGTAATATGCTTGTAGGGGAAGACAGAGGAGTGGTATTCCAGTTAATTCACTACAAAGATATAAAAATAATAAATACATATGCATAAAAAATCAGAAAACCTAAACATATAAAGCAAATACTAACAGAACTGAAGGGAGAAATAGGCAGCAATATAACAGTAATAGGAGACCTCATTTCTTTCCTTTAATAATGGAAAGAACATTCAGACAGAAAATCAACAATACAACAGTGGATTGGAACAACAGATTAGACCACATGAACCTAACAAACATATACACAGAACAGCCATCCAAGAATAGCAAAATGTGCATTCTTTTCAAGTACACGTGGAACATTTTCCAATATAGAGAAAATGTTTAGGGTACAAAACAAATCTTCACAAATTTAATAAGACAAGTGAAATAATACCAAACATCTTTTTATAATGAGTAAAACTAGAAATCCATAGAAGGAAAACTAGAAAATTCACAAATATGTATAAAGTAAATAACACTTTTGAGTAATCAATGGGTCAAAGAGAAAAGCAGAAGCTGAATTAGAGAATATTTTGAGGAAAACAAAATGACATAATACACCAAACTTGTGGGATACAGCAAAACAGTACTTAGAACAGTACTTAGGTTATAGTAATAAACACTTGTATTTAATATATATATATATATATATATAAAGCAAACAATGTTATACATCAACAAGCCAGAAAAATAAGAACAAAATAAACTAAAAATTAGCAGGAGGGAAATAATGAAGATTAAAGCAGAAATAAAATATAAAATTGAAAAACAATAGGAAATAATAGAAAAATAAAAAGATCAATGAAACTATGAGGGGTTTTATTTGATAAAATAAACAAACTTGGTAAACAGCTAAAGTAACTGTAAAAAAAGACTCAAATTTAAAAAAAAATCAAAAATAAAAGAGGAGACTTCACAGCTGATCCTACAGAAATAAAATATGGTAACACAGACTACTAGGAACAATTATATGCTAACAAATTGGATAATGTGAAGAAACTGATAATTCATAGAATTATATAACCCACCAAGATGAGTCATACAGAAATAGAAAATCTGAACAGACCTATATGTTATAATTAGCAAGGAGATTTTAATCAGTTATCAAAACTTCCCAATAAGAAAGGTCCTAGGACCAGATGACTTTACTGATGAATTCTACCAAATAGTTTTAGAGAACTGATGCCAATCTTTCTCAAGCTCTTCCAAACAAATAGAAGGGGGAATGAACACTTTCAAACCCATTTTTATTAGACCAGCATTATTCTGATAGCAAAATCTGACAAAGACCCCTACAGAAAAAGAAAAGGCCATCATTCTTGACGAATGTAGATGCAAAGATCTTCTGCAAAATGTTAGCAAATAGAATTCAATAGTGTACTGAAAGAATTAAATATCATGACAAACTGAGATTGATTTCTGGGATACAAGGATGGCTCAACATATAAAAGTCAATGTGATGATACACCACATTAACAAAATGATGAATAATAATCACAGAACATCTTAAAAGAAGTAGAAAAAGCATTTGACAGAATCTAACATCCTCTTTTAAAAATTTTTATTATTGGTTGTTCAAAACAAACTAAGAATAGAAGGAAATAAACTCAATGTAATCAAGACCACATGTGAAAAGCCCATAGCAAACATCATAAACAACAATAAATAATTGGAAAAAAAATATTTTCCTCTAAGGTCAGGAACAAGGAAAAGATGTTCACTTTGTATTCAACATGGTAGTGCAAGTCCTAGACATAGCAATTAGACAAGAGAAAGAAAGAAAGTCATCCAAAGTAGGAAGGAAGACATAAAACTATGTTTTTTAAAATGACGTCATCTTAAATGTAGAAAATCCTAAGGACTCTAAAAAAAAATTAAAAGCTGTTAGAATTAATAAATGAATTCTGTAAAGTCACAGAACACAAAATTAATGCACAAAATTAATTTCATTTCTATAAATTAATAATTAATTTTTGAAAAAGGAAATTAATAAAAACTTATTTACAATAATGTCAAATAGAATAAATACTTAGAAATAGACTTTACCAAGTGAATGAAAAGTCCTGTACACTGAAAACTACAAAATATTGAAGAAAGAAATTTAAAAAAAAACATAAATAGACATCCATGTTCAGAAATTAGAATGTGTATACTATTGAAAGTAAATCAATGGAAATTCTCTCTAAATCCCATAGATATTTTTTATGAAAAGACAAAAAAGAAATATTCTTCAATCCATAAGGAACCAGAAGACTTCAAAGAGAGAATCTTGAGAAAGAACAATCCTGGAACTTCACACCTACTAATTTAATAAATACATTACAAAGCTACAGAAATTAAAACAGCATAGTACTAGTATTAAGAAAAGACATGGATTGCCAGATGTGAGGGTATACTGTAATCCCAGTGGCCAGAGAGACTGAGGCAGAAGGATTGAAAGTTCAAAGCCAGCCTCAGCAATGTCTGAGGTGCTAAACAACTCAGTGAGACCCTGTCTCTAAATAAAATACAAAATAGGGCTGGGGATGTGGCTCAATGGGTGAGTGCCTCTGAGTTCAAACCCCAGGATTACACCCCCCCCAAAAAAAAAGACATAGATTAATGGAACAGAGTAGAGATCTTGGAAATAAACCCATGTTAATTGATCTTTGACAAGGGTGCCAAGAATACACAGTGGGGAAATTATAGTCTCTGCATAGAGATCAACTCAAAATAAGTGAAAAGATTAAACGTAAGTACTGAAACTGTTGCACAAAATTGTATTAGTCATAAACTATAGTACATAATGCATTCTTACCATTGGTCCATGCACGGCTTATATTTTAGATATTATGTAATTAGTTATTTTAAGTGTATAATAAACACTTAAGAATACCTTCCCCCAAACCCTAGGCTCTTTATAATCTTATATTTGTGTGATTTTTCCCAACAACCCATTCCTTTGTAATTATCTTGATTTCATTTTCATTAGATATCAATACATATAATATTTTGTTTCATAAGTACTGTCTTCATGTTTTTCAATAAATTTTTATATTTATCTAATTTTTGTATTAGTTTTAAAGTAAGCATTTTGATTGATTTAAATTGAAATTGTATGATATTTTTCTGTCCTAGAACCTAATCTCAAATATGTTCAAATCAAGTAAATAATTATGAAAATATTGAGCAGGTTGTTGTGGCTTTGTAAAGCAAACAGATCTAAATGATGCGTCCTTTCAGATCTAGGTGAGTATGAAATTGCCATGAATCCCATCATTGTACTAAAGGTAGTGAAATTCAAAGGGGCTTAAAACAATAATATGCTTCTTTTAGTTAAGTTCTATAAATACTTAGTAAGGAACTGCCAAGCAGGAAGTATAGGGTTTTGTACTGATGATTACAGTGGTGATTCAAAAAAACAAGAATAATGGTCTCTATGTAAGGAAAGCCACATGTCACAAATAACTGTGATTTAAGATAACAATAACACAATTTCTAAACATTAAGTCAAAGTAAGAAATGTGATTCAAGTTCTGAATTGGAGACAGTGTCAATGTTCATGGAAAATGTAGCACTAGAGGTTGATCTTCAAGGCTAAGTGGGATCAAAATATGTCCAAGAGATGGAGTTTGAAATGTAGGAGCAGGAGTTCTTCCAAAAGGTTATTTTCAAGTATGGTGACTAGTTTTTCCTGACTTGCTCGGTAATTTCCTGTTTTAGCAGTGAATGTCTTATCTTTCTATGATCTGAATGTTTATGTTGCCCCCAAATTCCTAGGTTTAAATCTTCATCCCAAAGGTGATGGTGTTGGGAGAAAGAGTAATAGGGAAGTGATTAGCTGTGGAGATAGAGCCCTCATAAACAGGGTTAGTGTTTTCATAAAAGGGGCTCCATAGAGACCTGCAGCCCCAGAGAGACATCAGGCTCCTTCCATAGGAGGCTCGAGTAGGAAGAAGGCTTTCTATGAGGAAGTGTGTTCTTAAAAAAATGTCAAATGTGCTGGGTCTTGATCTTGGAGTTCCTGGTCTCCAGAGCTAAAGGAAAGGAATTTCTGTTGTTTATAAGCTACCCAATCTATCGTGCTTTGTTATATCAGATTTTGTTACATGAGAAAAGGGCAAACTTGGATAGCTGATTACTTAGTGAACAAAGCCTTTCTTTACCCTTCATTTCTCCCAGTTTCACAAAGTAACACACACGCGCGCGCGCGCACACACACACACACACACACACACAGACTCAACAACATACAACAGGTGGTAGCTTTATCAAACTGAATTCAACCTTCCCCATCTTTACTACATTTTTCTGAGAACAGAGGTTAAGGTTTCATAGTTCCTTATACTTCCCAGTTATCTTTAGCTGTACTTTCCTTAGCAGGAGTGAGGACCCACTCAGGTCCCAAACTATTTCACTGAAGGAGTGTGAAATCTTGGTCTTTTTCTGATGTTCACCTCCTACATTATCCCTCTCTCACACCTACTCCTGCTGAGCCTGCCTGATATTCTTATCAATACCTTTGTTTCTTTGATTCCCTCCTATTTTAGTCAGATTTTTCACTGTGGCCAAAAGACCGGGCAAGAACAATGTTAGAAGAGAAAAGGTTCATTTAGTCTCAATCCATAGAGGGCCCAACTCCAATGCCCCCATCTGAGATGAGGCAAAACATCCTGGTAGAAGAGTATGGTAGAGAAAAGCATTTCAGGACAAAGATCAGGAAACAGAGAGGGAGTACCACTCACCAGGGACAAAATGTAAACCCCAGAGGCACACCCCAGTGACTTACTTCTTCCTGCCACACCCTACCTGCCAAAAGTTACCACCCAGTTAATCCATACAAGGGAATTAATGAACTGATTAGGTTATACCTTTCATAATCTAATTATTTTACCTCTGGAAAAATTTTTCATCGTCTCACACTTGAGCTTTTAGGGGATACCTCATGTCTAGACCATAACATCTCGTGATTCTCCCAGTCCATCAGCCCTGCTCTTATTTATGAAGCTTACCTATGTACTAACATAACATCCTTGTTGAGATAAAGTGCTTCAGAGCCAGACAGGTTCATTTGGCATCCATTTCTGCCTGTTACTATCTATTTGAACTTGAGTAGAGTTGACTTATCTGAACCAATTTTCTCTGCTGGAAAATAGGAGATAATACAGCACCCTATTTCATAGAATCTTTAGAGAATTAAGTAAGTTACTTCTTGAATTTTTAAAAGAAGGGGTACATTTCAGAACTATATGTATGATATGATGACACTTGAGTGTAAAAACGTGTTGAGTGTGGTTCTTTGAAATGAATGTTTATAAATGTACTGAAAACAATGAAAGAATGAAACCAAATTTGATACAGATTAACTTTCAGAAGGGTATGGAAAAGAGGAGGAATGTGAAGGAAAAGATTTAAACATTTCATTTTGGAATTTTGTGAATATTATGCAATAAGTGTAGGCTATTTTTTGATTAATATATAAGCAAAATCAGCACAAAAATAACAAGCATAAAGAATTCACAAAGGAGTTGGCCCTTGCATAAATCTTAAAGAAAATGTGCTCCCTCTATGGGATATAAGGAAAAGAGGAGATTTTATTCATTCATTCATTCATTCATTCATTCATTTATAGCAGAAAGAGTAGAGTGAGCCAACCAGCACAGTGTTGCCAGGAGCCTGCAGAAGTCTTGAATGATTAGGAACTGGATATATGGAAAGACATGTGGTGGGTGGGTCACAAGTCATGAGTCTAGGAGGTGGGTAGGCCCAGGCCTGGGTGTCCTTTCAATGCTATATTACAAAATTTCAACTTTATTCTTAAGTTAATTGGAAAGCACTGTAGGGTAATGAGAATTTGGAAAACAATGAAAGCTGCATTTTTAAAACAATCTGTACTGAGGATTGATTAAATGGGGTGGAAGTTTGCAGATTTGAAAAGAAAACCACCAACTCTTCCCATAGTCTCAAAAAAGAGGATGAAGGCCTGGTTCACCAGACCCCAATAATACCTGATTTTTATACTGTAACTATATTAATAGCTAGCATCTATTGAGGTAGCTAATGGCTAACAATGATTGATCTGAGTTCAAATTGCCTGACCACCATAAATGGACATCTCATTTTTTTTCTTACAACTCTGTAAATTAGATACTATTAATATTCCTATTATATAAACGAGGAAGCAGAGACTCAGAGGGGTTAATACATTTACCCAAGCTTAAATTACATAATAAACCATGTGGCTGGGATCCACACAGTGTGGTTCCTTGGCCATATATTCAACCAGTATGTCACAAAGCCAACACATAAAGGGTCCTCAATACTACAGAAAATTGCACCAAACAGAATTAAACAAGAAAGAAGACTTTATTCAAGACCATAACAATAGATAAGGAGACCAGATTCAACTGCTATGAAATAATAGACAGGAAAGTTGTTAAATGCTGTGGTAAGCTAGTGAAACAAGTAGTAGACTATGTCATGGGGAGGCTGGCCAATGCCATCAGGTCATCTAAGTTTGCTGTCACCTACTAAAGTTAAGCCCCTACCCTCCTTCAGAGACTGCAAGATAGAGGTGCCACCTTTGTGATGATCACATTTAAAAGATTTAAAAGGCATGGCTCCCAGTTTCTTTCCTTTTTTTTTTTTTTTTTTTGGTACTAAGGATTGAACTGAGGGAAACTCAACTACTGAGCCACATCCGAGTCCTATTTTGTATTTTATTTAGAGATGATCTCACTGAGTTGCTTAGTGCCTCACTTTTGCTGAAGCTGGCTTTAAATTCATGATCTTCCTGCCTAAATATCCCCAGCTACTGGGATTATAGACATGCACCACCATGTCTGGCCCAGGTTCTTGAAAAAGAAATTCCTGGGTTATGAAACTGGCCGGAGCTGGGAGAAGATTTACAACTCAAAGGGTAGAGAAAGAATTTATAATTGAAAATTTTCTAAAGTAAATCCTCAATGGAAAAAAAAGAAATGTATTCTTGATCATCAATTATTTTCAGGTGTGAGATGCAGTAAAGTTCAGTGTAATTCAGTATTTTTATTTATTTACTTTTTGTGGTGCTGGGAATCAAACCCAAGGACTTCTGCATGCAAGGCAGGCACTCTACCAACTGAGTTATATCCCCAGCCTCAGTGTAATTCAGTCTTAATTTTACCCAGGAAATCCATGAAAATAGCAGATAAGTCACTTATATACATAATCTATTTTAATTATAATATATATGGACATATTATAAAATTTAAATATGCTGTGTGTACTGCATAATGTAATTTATATCTTCAAAGTAAAATTTTCCACTTTTCATACATTTAAAAGCATATAGTTCAGGAACAACAACAAAGTAGGGTCAATATTTATTCAGTATTTCTTATATTCCAGACATTAACCTAAATTCTTTCTCACATACTCCTAAGAACAATCCTAGGAGACTGGCACAATAAATATCTTAATTTTATAAATGAGGAAGTAGACACCTAGAATGTTACACCATTTAAAATAATCTGAGCTTTAAAGAGGACTCACTACCAAATTGTTTAGACTTAGTCTAAATTTTAGACTAAGTCTAAAATGAAAATATGGGAACATTTAATTAAAAGACCATTAAGATTTTCAAGAAAAGAGAACATTAAACAAAGGCATGACCCTGCTAAACACAAGACGTTATGCACCCGCACAAGTTGTTCACGGTAGAGCCAGCTCTGCTGCCATAGGCTTGTGCTTTCAACTCTCAGATATATTCTCTCTTTTGAGTAAGTTATTAAATGGTGAAGTTCCTGGGGATATCCAGAGTTCTTAAATGGTTATCAATTGACCTGAAATACGTTTTTTCTTTTTTAATGCCTAGAAGATAGAACCTTTCTCACAGACAGGATCTGGATGTTTAATCCCACCTGTATCACACAGCTTCTCAGTGAAATATCAAAGTAGTATGAAAATTCGAAACTCCCTACTGAGTTTCTGTGTAAAAATAATAAATGCCTGGAACAAAAAAGGTTCTTACAAAGAGGAACTACAGCTAAACACTGGCCTATGTCCTGTGGCTTCTTTCACTTCATATTCTGATAGCAAGTATTACTGCACTTGATTAAAACTGAATCCAGATGACAGTGCAATCCTTAGATGATGAGGAATATTAGAAATACAATCAAAGTGTTTTGTTCTGTTTTTCACCTTTATAGTGCTTAGGGAAAGGTACACAATAGTACCAAGGCTACTACCAGGAGAAAGGAATAAGGGTACTGAATGAAAACGAGCTTCTTCCTACTGAAGCACAGCACAGTTGAGGAACATGAGATGAAAACATTTTCTAGAGTACTATCCCATGGTCCCCAGGAGATGAGTTCTATTCAGATTGACCATTATTATCGCTACATGGTACATGATAGGAATTTAGGTAACATTTCATTATAAACAGCAATGAGAGAGTAGCAGATTCAGATCTCATTATAAAGGTCAATTTCCACTATAAAAATCCATTTTGCTTTTTTAAGAGTTAGAATCAAAATGAAGCTAAACATTGCCTAAAGATGATATTCTTAGTGAACAGGGACAGAGACTATGCACATGAGTTTGTTTTTCATTTCTGTATCTCTGAAAACAACTATTTGAAAACACTTGTATGAATTCTATAACTAAAAATGTGTCACTGGGGACAGAGCAGAGGATATCGTCAGGGTGACACATATTCACTGACTGCTGTTTGGCATTTTGTGTCATTTTTAAACAAGTGACTGGTCTTGCTGCTGACTGTATTTAACAAAATGTTAAGCAAACTTTTTGAATATAATTATAATCCCGATTTCAGAATAAATATTTTTCTTCAAAAATAAGCTACACTTACTGGGTATGGTGGTGTCCACCTATAATCCCAGGAAATCAGGAGGCTAAGGCCAGAAGATTTCAAATTGGAGGCACAATTTAGCAAGACCCTAAACAGTTTGAAGAGACCCTGTCTCCAGAAATAAAAAGAGCTGGGAATGTGGCTCAGTGGTAAAGTGCCTTTGGGTTCATTCCCTGGTAACAAACAAACAAACAAACAAAAATAAAACACACTGCTATCTTATATATTGTAATTTAAAAAATAACTTTAAGAGAAAACTGACAAAATAAAGTACGCATTTTAGGAGTGGAATTCAAGTTTTGAAACATACATTTTCCAACGAAAGCACTGCAAAATCAAGGAAGCAAACCTATCTGTCACCCTTCAAAATTTTTTTCTGGTCTTTTGATAATTCATGCATTTCTCACACCCACATCCTCCTACCCAGTTCCCCAGACAACCAGTGATCTTCTTTCTTTCACAGTAGAACACTTAATATTGTTTTAGAATGCAATATAAATGAAATTATGAAGAATGTTCTTCTTTTACTCAGCATAATAATTTTGAGAATCATTCACATTGTGTCCTGCATGGAGTATTGATCCTTTCAATTGATGAAGAGTATTCCATCATGTAGGTATACCATGATTTTAAATTTTTTAATATATATTAATTGTACAAATTAATATACCATGATATTTCTGTACATGCATACAACCATAAAAACATATGTTGATCATTTCTATCCACTCTTACCCACTGGCATTCTTCAAAGTCCCTCTTCTATATTCAGGTTGACTTTTTTCCTTTTGTTTGTTTATTTTGGTTTCCACATATGAGAGAACATAAAATACCTGTCTAGCTTATTTCACCTTATTTCACTCGGTATGATGTCCTCTAGCTTGGTCTATTTTGCTGCAGATGCTAGGATTTTTTTATTCTTTATGGAAAAATACTATTCCATTGTGTATATAATCCATATTTTCTTTATCCATCAATCTGTTGATAGATGCTTAGGCTATTTCCATATCCTAGCTATTGTAAATAATACCACAATAAATATGGGCATGAAGGCATCTCTTGTGTAACTGATGCCTTTTCCTTTGGATACATACCTAGGAGTGGGATAGCTAGGTTCTATGTTAGTTCTATTTGTAGCTTTCTGAGGAAGCTCCATACTATTTTCCATAGTGGCTGTGCTAATTTACATTCCCACCAACAAAATAGAAGACCTCTTTTCTCTGCTTTCTTGCCAGTATTTGTTACTTTTTAATTTTTTAATTTTTGATAATAGAAATTCTTACTGGGTAAGATAATATCTCATTGCAGTTTTATGTTTATGTTCTCTAATGATGTTAAGCATATATTTTTGAGTATTTCTATTTCTTCTTTTGCAAAGTGTCTATTTAGAATCATTGCTTATCTTTTAATTAGAGTATTTTTGCTGCTATATTCTTTGAGTCCCTTATACATTCTGGATATTAACCTTCCATTGGATGAACAATGGGCAAAATTTTATCCCAGTGTGTAGATTGTCTCTTCACTCCATTGAGTGTTTCCTTTTCTGTGCAAAAGCTTTTTTTGTTTCATGTAATCCTGCTTGTTGCTTTGTTCTTTGAGTTGATTTTTATACAATATGAGATAGGGGTCGTGTTTCAATCTTCTGCATGTGCCTATTCAATTTTCCCAGCACTATTTGTTGAAAAGATTGTCCTTTCTCCAATGCATGTTTTAAGCACTTTTGTCAAGAACCAGTTGAATATAAATTCATGTGTTTATTTCTGGGTTATTTGTTCTGTTCCTTTGGTCTATGTTTCTGTTTTTCATACTAACATCATACTGTTTTCATTACTGTGGCTGCATACTGTATCTTGAAATCAGGTACTGTAACGCTACCAGCTTTGCTTTTTTTGCTCAAGATTGCTTTGGGTATGGGAGGTCTTTCCACCACTTAGTGTCTTTCTTCTGAGTTTTGTAATTTTTCTTTAGGGGTCTCTCACACCCCTAGTGAAGTTTATTCCTTAAATTTAAACTTAAAATATGTTTTTTTAAATTGTTGATTTATTTGCTATTCTGAATGGGATTGCTTTCCTGATTTCTTTCTAAATGAATTCACTATTGGTGTACAGGAAAGATACTTTTTTGCATATTGATTTTGTGTTCTGCTATTTATTGAATTTGTTTATTAGTTCTAATATTCCTTTGATGGATTCATTAGTTTTTTCTATGAATGGAATTCTGTTATCTGCAAACAGGAATAGTTTGGCATCCTCATTTCCTATTTGTATGCCTTTTCTTTCTTTCTCTTGCTAAATGCAATGCCTAAATTTTTGGTACTGTATTGAATAAGAGTGGTGAGAATGGCTCCTTCTTGTTCCTTGTCTTATAAGAAATGTTTTCAGTCTTTCTTCGTTCATTATGATGTTGTCTATGGGTTTGTCATGTATAGTATTCATTATGTTGAGGAGCCATTTTTTCTATATCTAGTTTTTTCAGAGTTTTCTATAATGAATAGATGTTGAATTTGAGAATACCATTTTACTATCTATTGAGATGATCGTATTATTTTTATCTTTCATTTTGGTTATGTGATGTGTAACATTTATTGATTTGCATATGGTGAACCATCCTTGCATTCATGAAATAAAACCTACTTGATCATGGTGTATCATCTTTTTGAGGCACTGTTGAATTTGATTTGCTAGTATTTTGTTAAGGATTTTTGCACCTGTATTCACTATACATATTGGTGTCTAGCTCTCTTTTTTGTTGTATCCTTGTCAGGTTTAGGTATCAGGGGCTATTATAAATAAAGCTACCATGAATATTTTCATATAAATCTTCAATGGAAAGGTAAATTATTTCTCTTGGTCAAATTCTTAGGAGTTAATTAATGCATCACTTGATAGATGACAAACTACTCAATAAAATGTTCAAACCATTTTATATTCCAGCCAGCAGTGCAAGAGAGCTCCAGATGAGTCACACCCTTGTTAACACTTGTATAAGTAGAGTCCATATCTCTTGTGATACACAGTCATATGCTGCATGAAAGTGCTTCAGTGACTAGCCACATATATGATGCTAACCCCATAAGATTATATCACATAGTGATAGAATAGCTATCTTAGTTTGTGTAAGTACACTATGATAGTTGTACAATAACAAAACAACCTAATAACACATTTCTCAGAATGTATCCCTGTCATTAAACTGCTCATGACTGCATACACACACATATATACGTTAGTGTTCATGTTGGATAATATTCATCTATAATGAAAATAAAAGGCACAGTTCATTTGAGAAGATGGGAGGGAAGAGGCAAATACCCATATTTCAAAGACATCTTTATAAATACATCAGCTTTCTGTGTATTTTCTTTGTTGTCAGTATTTACAATAAAAATGATTACTCAAAATTTAAATGAGCCCTCAAAGTTTTAGAACCAATCGTTTAAACTAATTGAATATTATTTAATATTCAATTAAATAATATTCAATTAAATAATAATATTAAATTAAATAACTATGGCTAGTATTTACTTATGGCTACAGAAGTTGCAAATAAGTCCAGCAAAACAATAGGTGAAAGTCAAATAGGAAATAAATTAGGGCAAACACAACTTAGGAAATAGGAATATAACTATGTGGCTAGGTGTTGACAGCTACATCCAGAAAAAGCTTATGTACCTCCATTATTCCTTTTTTTATAGTAAGTTGAATTGCATGATAAAATCTCATTGCTAATCACTGATTTCATCATAATTATAGTATATAACAGATTCATATGATCTTACAATTGGAAGAGATCTCAATACATTCTGAGAAAGCTCATTTTGCTTGAATGTGTTTAATAGGTAGAAGATTCTTCTTTTCACTGAGCTGACCATTTCTTTCTAACTAATGGAAGATTCCCCACTGCTAAGAAGTACTTACCAAGAGAAGGTGTAGAAATACCATGAAAAGAGTGTGATTTTGAATTATAGTTCTGCTTTACTTGTTTCAGATAATATTTACCTTCTGTTCTTTTATCTTGTGAAATGGAGATAATAATAACCACATTTTCAAGTTGCTTGAACACTAAGTGAAATTGTTTTAATGCATAGTCCCTAATTGATAACTACTAGTTTTGACTCTGAGATATATTATTCTCCCCAGTGAGCCTGATAGCATAGCTTAAGTTAGAAAGGTCAGGCTTAATCTCAACAAAAAATGTTATCGCTGATGGTATTTAATCACACTCCATTTTTAGGAGTTTCCTGCACTGATATTTTTAATAGAAATTGAGGATGAAAATTTGAGTATTTCCAAACAATATCTTTAAAATCATTTTATTCATTAGTTCCTTTTTGTTTCTTCATTTCAAAAATTACAAAAAAAAGTCTAAGAGTGATCATGTAAAATATAAACCAGGAATTTTGCATAATGAAAAGTTACATATTTCACCCTTCATTTTGCCCCAGCAGCCTGCCCACAGTTGTTTTAGTACCTCTCTATGTATCACATACTGACTCATCTCTCAATTTGATCTATCACAAATCAGGTATAACCCAGATAGATTCTCACCAAGAAATCAACAGTAAACACCATTAAATCCAAGTCTTGTTGACCTTGGAAGGGCTGGGGCAAGCTCATAAAACCAATGAGGAAATTGGTGGATATGCATTTATCTCTGTGGCAAATAAAGTTTGTGTGTGAAATATTCAAACTCTCATTGCATGCTTGCTGTCAGAATCTGTTGACAATATGCTTAATCACTAAGTTCCCTGCATTTGAGAACCTTCACTCTTTTTCTCTGGTACTTTTAAAATATATCTATTCCTACCTTTCAAACCATCCACAAAGCTGTCAATTTTCTGATGTGTACTTCTTTCTCCAGATGTCTACATTTCTGAAGGTACCTGATAATTCAAATAAAATACAGCTAGCATTCTACTCTAAGAGAGTACTTTCAACTTAACCAATCTGGTTTAATAAATTTTTAAGTTGTCAATTTTTGTTTTTCTTACTATAATTAACATCGTCAGTTGCTAGGGGACAAAGTGAAAGTCTGAGGCAAAATAAAAACAGAAGCATTCAACATTTGTGATTTGGAATTCAGATCATTTATGCTGTTTTCAAAACAGTGATCTTCATAAAACTAACTCTCTCTCTCTCTCTTTTTTTCATCCATTTGAAACATCAACTGTTTTAAGTAGAGCTCTTTTCTCAGGATGACTTAAGAATACATTATTCAGTACCTCATTATGCTAAGGTGTGGTCAGTCTAGGACTTCATCTGCTGTCCATGTAGATCTTGAACTAAACAGTGTCCACCACACCCACTATATCAGCAAGATCCATCAATTCAACCTGCTAAATATTTTCTGATTTTGGCCCCTGTTTACTCTTCACCACTACATTGTGCAGGTCCAATATACAGTTTCTCATGTACATTGTATTTAGCATCCCCTAACTCATCTCTCAGTTTCTACTTGGGTTCTCAAATACTCAATCCTATACTCAGTAGCCAGAAAAACAACTTAACATGTAAATCTGATTAGGCATTGTCCCAATTACAAATTCTGCTAACTTTCCATTATCCTTGGGGTAAAATGCAATTCTTACTTTCACCTCCTAGGTGTTCACTACTGTCTCCTGGGTTCTCCTCCCTGGCCACTCTGCCTTGCTCACAGTCCTCCAGCCACACTGGCCTTCTGACTGTTTTTGGAAATGTACCAGATCATTTCTAACTCAGAGCCTGGAATCTCTTTTACCAGATCTTTGTGTTGCTGCATCAAAAATTATCCTTATCCCAGTCATTCTTCTTTCATTCTGTCTTAGTTTCTTTCCAGAACTTTTCATTCTCATTATATAGAATTACATCATGCACTTTCCCTTGTGTAGAACCCATTTTCCCTACTAGAACGTGAGCTTCTTATGCTTCTTATTCTTTCCCCTTACTTGGTTCCACCATCTCTACTTCTCTACTTCAATTTAGATTAGCACCTGGTACATGGCGTATAAGACAGATCTGCTAAATGAAAAGAAGAAAGAGCAACCCATTAGAGTAAAAACAGTAACATTATTAAATATATCACTGAGAACTTCCCTAAAGACACTTCTAAAAATGCTTCTGTAAATTGCAAAATGATGAAACTCTTACATGTTTTTGAAAACATATTTGCAATATAAAATGTACTCATAAAAACACTACATGTAAAAAAATAAATATTACCATAAAAATCATACCACCATGTTTTATTCACTGAAAGAAGGCCCCTGCCAGCATTATATAATTAGCTAATCATTAATTGAATGTCCTGTCTTATTCTGAGCATGGTGAGCGAAAAAACATGAAGAGATAGTCTTCTTATCTACAAAGTAACTAAGAGAGAAGATACTCATGAACAATGAAAATTATTAAAGGTAATCAACCAAAGATTGAATTCTGGGATACAGAGGATATGTCATAAGGACTTAAAAAGTAGTCAAGCTGTAAGTGGAGCAGACATGGAAGCAAGCATTACAGAGGAGCGATTTACAGTAAGGGGCCCTGGTTGACTTGTTCATCAGTCTTGAACACCAAAAATTGCTTAAAAAGATCAAACAACAAGCTTCTCTAGTTAGCAACCTTTAAAAAGAAGGAAATTAAAAGAGGCTTAGAAACACAGCCTCTTACTCCTTCTCAGAATTTACTATTGTAGTTTTTGACTACAGGACTAAAAGTGTCTGTTTAGACTAAATTGTCTGTTTCAACTAAAGTTCTCAGCATTATATTCTACTCAATTATCTTAAGATAAAAAATTCTGAAGGAATTGTTTAACTAATTAGTAGACTAAGATACACCTTAAGTTTGATGTGCTGATGATCTTGACATTTTGAACAAAACTAACAGCAGGTAATATTTATTGTATACACATATTATCTATAATTTTAATGTATCTTGATGTAGTATGTGAGTTGGTTCCAGAGATGAAAATCAGCAGAATATAAGCTCATAGATGGAGATATTTCTGAGTCACTGCTCAAACCCTGTGTCTAGAGGGGTATCCAGAACATAATATATCCTCAATAAATATTTGATGAGTGAACTATAAATGTATCAAGAAAATAAGTGGCTCCATCCATCTAAAACAATGTACATTATCTACAATGTTTACATGAACTTAAAAGGGTAAATTTTCCACATTAGATGAGAAAAATATGGACTAAATTAAATGGAAACAAAGCCTAGAGTTCAAAATTCCAATCATATGTCATATTTACTACAAAAATTTTATTGCAAGTTTTCAGTAGTTAACATTTGAAGCATTGAAAGACTTGAATAGTGTTTGTTTTGTTATAATAAAAACTCAACTTTATATTTTTATATCATTTTTTCCTTTAAAAATGAAAATTGAGAATTAGGTTTGTAGCTCAGTGGCAGAGCGCTTGCCTAGCACATATGAGGCACTGGGTTTGATACCCAGTATCACATAAAAATAAACAAATAAAAAAGGTATTGTGTCCATCTATAACTGAAAAAAAATGCAAATTGAATATTCAGCAAAGTAGCAGGATATAAAATCAACACTCATAAATCAGATTTAATGCAATTCTGATCAAAATTCCAAGACATTCCTCATAGAAATAGAAAAGGCAATCATGCAATTCATCTGGAAAAAGAATAGAGCCAGAATAACTAAAGCAATCCTTAACAGGAAGAGTGAAGTAAGTGGCATCACTATACCAGACTTTAAACTATCCTACAGAACAATAGTAACAAAATAGCATGATATTGGCATCAAAACAGACTTGTAGACCAAGGGTACAGAACGAAGGACGTAGAGAATAATCCACAAAATTACAATTATCTTACATTAGACAAAAATGCCAAAAACATGCACTGGAGAAAAGATAGCTTCTTCAACAAATGGTGCTGGGAAAACTGAAAATCCATATACATCAAAACAAAATTGAACCCCTATCTCTCACCATGCACAAAAACCAACTCAAAAATGGATCAAGGATTTAGGAATAAAACCAGAGACCCTGGGTCTAATAGAAGAAAAAGTAGGTCCTAATCTCCATCATGTCAGATTAGGCCTCAACTTCCTTAATAAGACTCCTTTGGTCAAGGATGAAAATCAAGAATCAATGTGATGGATCAAACTAAAATCAATCAAACTAAAAAGCTTCTCAGCAAAAGAAACAATCTGTGAGGTGAATAGAGAGCCTACATCTTGGGAACAAATCTTTACCCATCACATATCAGATAGAGCATTAATCTCTAAGGTTTATAAAGAACTTAAAAAGCTAAACACCAAAAATCAAAACTAAACAAAATAACCCAAACAATAAATAGGTCAAGGACCTGAACAGACACTTCTCATATGATTATTTACAATTAATCAACAAATACATAAAAAAATGTTAATCATTGCTAGCAATTAGAAAAATGCAAATCAAGACCACTCTAAGATTTCATCTCACTCCAGTCAGATTGGTAGCTATTATGAAGACAAACAACAATAAATATTGGCAAGGATGTGGAGAAAAAGGTACACTCATACACTGCTTATGGGACTGCAAATTGGTGCAGCCAATATGGAAAGCAGTATGGAGATTTCTTGGAAAATTGGGAATGCAACCACCATTTGACCCAGCTATCCCTTTCGGTCTGTACCCAAAGAACTTAAAACAGCATACTACAGGAACAAAGCCACATTAATGTTTATAGCAGCACAATTCACAATAGCTAAATTGTGGAACCAACCTCGATGCCCTTCAATAGATGAATGAATAAAAAAATGTGGCATATATACACAATGGAATACTACAATAAAAGAGAATAAAATCATGGCATTTGCAGGTAAATGGATGGAGTTTGAGAAGATAACGCTAAGTGAAGTTAGCCAATCCCAAAAACCCAAATGTCAAATGTTTTCTTTGATATAAGGAGGCTGATTCATAGTGGGGTAGGGAGAGGGAGCATGGGAGGAATAGAGGAGCTCTCTGTAGGAGAGAGGCATGGGAGGGGAAAGGAGGGGGCATGGAGTTAGAAATGATGGTGGAATGTGATGGACATTACTATCCAAAGTACAAGTATGAATTCACGAATTGGTGTGAATATACTTGTATATAACCAAAAATATGAAAAATTGTGCTCTATATGTGTAATAAGAATCGTAATGCATTCTTCTGACATATACAAATAAAAATTAGTTAAAAAATTAAATGCAATTTGAATATTTCTATTATAAAGCTAATTTATAAATAACTACATTCATGTTGTAAAGGCCTAGCAATATTAACCCGAGGTCCGCATGATACAACAGAAAATGTGTAGACATTTGCATTAGACTAAGTCAAACTTCAACTTATTAACTATGTGGCCTAGAATAAGCTCCTTGATATTCTGTAACTTCAATTTCCTCAACTATAAAATATAGATAATATCATAACGACATACACATTGGTTTGGTTGTGAGGATAAAATGAGATGATATATCTAGAATTTTAACAATGTATCAGAAACACAGTAGGTCTTCAATAAATATTCTCCATTAATGGTATCACATGATCAGAGAAATATGAACACATCAACTCTCACATGATATTTCAGCTGATCTATTCTTAAAACTACAGAAAACATAAATATGATTGATGTAGTGATGTTGGATAACATATTTTAATTAATATTAACACTGTCATTTTGTGACTTTCCTAGAAAGGATAAATTTGGAGGGTTAAAACTCCTAAGTCACTCACTAATTCTCTGGTAAATAAATAATGATCTGAGAAATTCAGCACTGTTTTACATGGTCACCAGGGAAAGATCAATGGTGACAAAAGAAATATGGTGTGTAGTGAACACTTTTCATTGCAGAGTTTCTCAAGGCATTTGACTTTCTGAGAGAATTTCACCTTTATGATTCATTCAACCAGTCAATGACCACTTTATATAAAGTCAATCAAAAAAGAGGTATTTGTAATACCAGAAATTATGCCTAGAATATTATACACATTAAAATTGAGTCACTCATGTTTTCCCTGGCATACCTCTGCTTAATAAATTGATGACATGAAAAGCACATACACACTTAACACAATATTTTCGGAGAATAAATTAGTCAATGAAGCATTTCTAGCAGTTTGGCATTTTACACTCCCAATGTTTTCCATTCTAGACCAAAAAAAGGGAAGGGGGACTAGAGAGTAATAAAATATCCATACACTGAATTCCATTTATATCATATGATCTCTGGGGGGTAAATTTCAAAACATTTGCTAGAGAGTTCTGTGTAATTGGGGTGGTCTTCCTGACACAGCAAAGGAGAAGATGGTCCACTATGAGTCAAGATAAACCTACAGGGGGCTGGGGATGTGGCTCAAGCAGTAGCGCACTTGCCTGGCGTGCTTGCGGCCTGGGTTCGATCCTCAGCACCACATACAAACAAAGATGTTGTGTCCACAGAAAACTACAAAATAAATATTAAAAAATTATCTCTCTCTCTCTCTATCTCTCTCTCTTTCTCTCTTAAAAAAAAAGAAGATGCACCTACATTTTCAATAGTGTTTTGTCATTTAGACTAGGAAAAAGGTAAATGTCACATTGACTGTCACATTACTTAGGAGATTTTATGGGTAGGAAAAAAGGATACGACCTGCACATGGTCTTATAAAATATTATGGTAATTCTTGAAAATTAGAGGTGAATGTCCTTTCAATGTTTTTTTAAGTTCTTAGATAATTAAAATATTTGGAAACACATGGTAATGGTAAGAATTTGCAAGTTGCTATAGTTTGATCTGGAAAGTTCCCAAAAGAGCTAGGTTTTAAAGGCTTGGTCCCTGGCTTGGTGCTATTGGGAGGTGGTGGGATTTAAGAGGCAGAGCCTAGTGGGAAATCTTCAGGTCATTGGTGTTATGTCCTTGAAGTGGATTGAGGGACCTTGTTTATCTCTCTCCCTTTCTTTTTGCTGCCTGAATCACAGTGATGTGAGTGGTTTTGCTCTGTCACTCACCATTGCCATGATGTGCTGTCTCTCCACAAGTCCAAAAGCAATGCAGGCAATCAATCATGGACTGAAACCTCTAAAACTATGAGCAAAAATATACCTTTTCTCTTTATAATTTGATTATCTAGTATTTGTCAAAGCTAAATAAACACAGGTTTTGTAGGTTGGAAGAAAGAAGGAAAATTATATATCATATAAATTATGCTACATACATGAGTGAAGGGAGGGATAGGTAGGTAGATGGGTGGAAAAATAGTCTGTTAATGAAGAATAAAAGAAGCATAAAATAATCCAAACTCTTATCAGACTATAAAACAAAAAAAATGCTGAGTCTCTCAGAATCAAATATAAGCAGATAATAGGATGAAATGAACATTTTCTGGTTCGCCCAATTGCCTATTTGTTGAAATAATAGCCAGATTTTTTAAATTCTCAATTTGTATGTTACTGACTTTTACTATAAAAGTACTTTGGAATTAAACCGTTTTATCTAAATTTTTTAGATGTATACTTTTTTTAGTTTTTTTTTAAATTCTTTTTTATTGGTTCTTTTAAGTTATATATGACAGTAGAATTCATTTTGATATAATTATACAAGCATGGAATATATCTCTTACTCTAGTTAAGACCCCTTTCTTATGGATATACAAGACAGTGGGATTCGCTATACTGTATTCATATGAGTACATAGGCTTTTAATATATTTAAACTCAACTCCTCCTCCATTCATGATAGGCAAGAAATGGAAATCTAAGTGGCCATCAGTTGATGAATGGATAAAAAGAGTGTGGTACGTATACATAATGGAACACTTTCAGCCATTTTTAAAAAATGAAATCCTGTTATTTGCAACAGTATGGATGGAACTGGATATCATCACGTTATGTAAAATAAGCCAGGCACAGAAATATAAGCACTATATGATCTCACTCATATGTGGAATCTGTAAAAGTTGATCTCATAGAAGTTGAGGACTGGCAGTTACAGGAGCAGGGGAGGGCAGAGGAGAGGGAGAGGTGAGGAAAGGTTGATCAGTAGGCACGAAGTACAGTCGTCAGTAAGAGTTCTGGTGTGTGAGTGCACAGTACAGTAACTATAGACAACAATGTGTACTGCATATTCAGAAACACAAGAATAAAGGACTTTGAATATTTTCACCATAAAGAAATAATAAATGTTTGGGAAGGTAGGTATGTTTAACCTAGTTTAATTGTTACAGAATGTGCACGTGCATTGGAACATCACATAGTATCACATTAGTATGTATAATTCTATGTGTTAATGTATTAGCTAAATTTAAACCTAAAAGATTTGCCTACTTATTTATTTTACTAATGTTACCTAGTAGAAGTGCTAAATAAACTTGATAGGTAAAAAATGAAACATAACATAAAATTTATCACTTTACCATTGTAAAGTGTACAGTTTCACAACTGATCTCTAGCTCTATATCATAGACTGAACAGCAAATCCCTATTTTTCCTTTATCTCCCCACAGCTCCTGGAAGCCACCATTCTACTTTTTGTTTCTGTGAGTTTGACTACTCAGATGCTTCATATAAATGAAATCATATTAGTATTTTACTTTTTGTGATGAGCTTATTAAATTTAGTATAGTATCCTCCAGCTTCATCCATGTAGTCCTGTATAACAAAATACCCTTTTATAAGGCTGCATTATTTCATTGAAGATATGTAGCATATTCTGTTCATCCATTTATTTGTGGATGGACATTTGGATTGCTCCCACTTCTTGGCTATTGTGAATAATGCTGCTCTAATCATGAGTATGGTAAATATCTCCGAGATTTTGCTTTCAATTCTTTTCGCTATATATCCAGAAGGAGGGTTGCTGAATAATATGACCATTCAAATTTTAATTTCTTGAGAAACCACCATACTGTTTCCCACAGAAATGAACCATTTTACAGTGCACAAAGGTTCTGATTTCTCCATAAATAAATCAATAGTTATATTTTTTCTTCTAAGATCCTAATGGACTTAAGGCAATATCTTATGATTTTGATTTGCATTTCTCTAATGCTTGGTGCCACTGAGCATTTTTTTACATGCTTGTTAACCATTTCTGCATAATATTTGGGGATGTGTCTATTGTTAGCTGTTTCTGTTGTTGTTGAGCTATAGTAGTTCTTCATACGTTCTAGATATTAACCCCTCATCCGATGTATTATTTGCAAATATTTTCTTGTATTCTATATGTTGTCTTTTAAATTTATTGATTGTGTCCTTTGATGTACAGAAGTGTTTAGTTTCATTTAATCCCATTTGTCTATATTTGCTTTTGCTGACTGTGTTTTGGGGTTTATATTGAACAAATTATTGTCAAATATGCTGTCAAGAAACTTCTCTCCTAATTTTTTTTCTAGAAGTTTTATAGTTTTGGGTTTTACATTTAGGTCTTTATTTAGGTCATTAATCCATTTTGAATTAATTTATGTATGCAGGATAAAGACCCAACCACATTTCTTTGCGTGTGAATATTGGAATATTTTCTTCTTTTCTTTCATTCTCACTCTTGCTCCATCTCCTTCTCCAGACATTCATATAAGCATGTTTTTTAAAAAGTATTATCACCTGTTATTGTTCCTTACTTTTGTTCTCATGCTTGCAACTATTGTTTGGAATATTACAATCAGGATCAATGAAAATTATCATGATCCAATAAACAAAGATTAGCATTTCAGGTGGAGAAGAGAGAAGTAGATGAACTCTTGAGACAAAATTCTTCTTTGTTTCTTTGTCTTTGATAAAGGCTACAAAATCTGACATAAAAAGACAAGTATCTTTAAGCCACATATTTTTTTGTGTGTGTGGCTGACCCTTGGCAGATTACCCCATGTGAGTCTCTGTATTTACAGAAAAACATAATTACTGGTAATATAATATAGCTACATATATGTATATATATATACATATATTTATATAACATATACATATATGTGTGTATATATATATACATACTATCCATATATCTATATATATATATATATATATATATATATATATATATATATATATATATTCTTTCCAGGAAAATATTTATACAATTGCAAGACCTGTGTTGAGATTTGAGTTTACCCCAGTTTGTTCAACTATGTCATACAGATCCTCTATTAGACAAAAATCCCATAAGGTTGCACAAAAGTGTTGCAAGTTGATTATAAGTAAAACCCCTCAAAATCTTGAGTTATTACCTTTAAAATATTATCTGTTGTCTCAGATGTATCAAGAAGCAGCTACTATTGAGACTTTATTCTTTTTTCCATGTGAAATAAAGTTTTTTTCAGGGTACATGAAAAAAACATAAAAAACATAAAAAGTCTGTTGGTAGGCAAAATTATTTTTACTGTGACCAGAAGACTTTAAAATTGGTGGCAAAGGAATTTGGATAGTCTCAGAGAAAAAGAATCACTGAATTGAGTATTTGAAGTAAGATTTGATGGTCTAATTTCATGTGAAAATATAGGTGCAAGCTCAGACATATTTTGATACAAGTATCTGGGAACTAGATATTGAACTAAACAATTTACAGACCCTGGAATAAGTAGAAAATTACTCTTGAAACCATGTTAAAAAGCAAATGTGAAATTGATCACGTTATAATAAAAATAATCATGACCAGCAAAGTATTTTGGCATGTACAATTTATATTTGAAAGAAAATTATTTTCTTATATCTTGGATCATTTTTACCTTATACTAACATTTAAATAATTATTCCCTCTTCTCAAATTTATATTACTTTTTAAAAGCAGACAAATGAATCAGAAACTTTAAGAGGTCAAATCAGTATACTGTAAATTAAAAAGTATAAGGAGGCTATAACTGATGATAAAATTCTAATGTTAGATATCAATGTTACAGTATTCTACAAAACAATCATTTTGTTAAAATACTTTCTTCACAATAGTTCTAATTTTCTTCCTTTATTTAAGTTTATTTGCATGAAATCTTAACTATTTCCAATATATACCATCAATGGCATATTTGTTTAGGCCATACAATTTACGAGGCTAAGAGAAGAGGAGTAAATATTAATGTACATAAACAATTCATCCTAGGACAATATACAATGGACAAATATAAACAAGAAGCAGAAACCAAGTTATCATACTGTTAAGAATTCCATCTGTGACTTTTTGTCTATCTATTAACCAAGTTTCATATGACTTAATATTAAAGTATCAAAGACATGAATCTTATTTTACTAAGAAAATACTTTCAAAGAAGCAAATTAGAATCCTGACACCTTTTTTCATTAGCTTTGCCTGATTTTGAGATAATTTTATGTGTGACCCACTCACAAAATGGAAAATGTAAAAGAAAGTTCTGACTAGCTGGAGGTATAGCTCTGTGGTAGAGCTCTTGCCTAGCATGCAGAAGGCCTGGGTTTAATCCCCAACACTAAACAACGACAACAAATCCCAAGCAGATTCAGTGACCCTTTGAATGAGAATAAAATAGTTTCATGTTGCATTGTGATTTTTCGCAAATATTTTCTAACCAATTAATGCAATCATTTTTAAATTTAAGGAGACAACATATTCCATATACTGGTTTTAATTTAAATTATTTCTAACAAAATAAATGATAAATTTTCTTTTTAAAAATCACATTATTATCAGGAATTGCAAGAGAAGTCTTTTGAAGCCTATTTCTCCAAAGGCTGAAATATACTCACAGTAATGTAGAAAGGTCTGCTTGTGATGACTGAAAATTAAAGGTATGATTTCTACCTAAGTAGCATCACCAGTTAATAACTAATAGACTACTTCATTTTATGTTTATGTAAGAATTTTGTTGGCTTCAAAAACAGAATAACTTTACAAAAAATCATAGAATTTTAGAGCTGAAATAAAACTTAGAGATAATCTCAAAGGAACCTGAGGCCACAAATCTTTAAAAAACAAAAGTTAATAAAGAATAAGGGAATAATACAGATATTATGCAAAATCCAAAACTACTCCTTTGAAAGGATTTATAATAGACAAAACTCTTGCAGAAATACCCAAAGGAAACCATTTAAAAATCACAAAGAAGATACAGCATGAAAAAAGGGGCATTTTGGACATATATTCAAGATTTTAAAACCATAAGAAAAATACAATGGAGTAGTTTATGTTAGTCAAAAACTTAGATAAAATGAACAATTTCCTAAGAAAATTATAAGTGGTCTAAATGTATGCAATAAGAAATAAATAATCTGGGACTAGGGTTGTGGCTCAGCGGTAGAGCACTTGCCTGGCGCATGTGAGGCACTGGGTTTGATCCTCAGCACCACATATAAATAAATAGATAGATAGATAGATAGATAGACAGATAAAGGCATTGCGTCCTGTACAGCTAAAAAAATTTTAAAAAGAAAGAATACAACTGATCACTATCACTCAAAAAAATGAAAAATTCACCCCAAATGATTTAAAGGCAATTTGTATGAAAATAAAAAAAATTGATATTTGATTTAAATTTGTGTCAAACAAAAGAGAGAAAACTGTACAACTCTTTTTATATAACTAATAAAGCTTTGTTATTGCATGGTAACCTCAAAAAAGTAAAATACATACATTTTTAACCAGCATCATTTATACTTAGACATTAAAAAAACATTATATTCAATACAATCTCAATCCAGAGTGATTCATTCAAGGTTTGCTACTTAAAATCCTATAAATTTAATGAATGTACAATAATAACAAATATAAAAGAACACATGATAATTCTAAAAGATCCTTCCTTATTAAAAAATTCTAAAAATCTTTTTATTTTAATTACTCATCCCAGGTAGACTACCAATATGTCATGTATGTCTTTGATAAATAATGTGATAGAAGATAAAGTGTTATATTCCCTCCAAAATAATTAACATTTAAAAGATAATTTTAACTGTAAATATTACTTTCTTGCTTTCTTGATCACTATGTTTCAGAATACCACTGGGAAATTCAGAGTCTGAATTAAAAATTTAATAAAAATATACACTACCAAAGTTCATAGCAATCTTCATTAATACTGGCTGACAACCTATGTATGATGAGTATCATATTTTAGCAGTAGCTGCACAAATCCTAGTTACAGAGTAACTTTACAGAATTTCATTCCATTAAAATATCATTGAATGAACAATTCTAAGTAATGGAGCTGAGCAATTCGCATAGTAGAGAGGAGCTCCAATCAGAACTAGACAGCTCAAAAATAGGCCACACCTTTGCTCTTGCTCCTCATCCTTCTCTATACCAGCTAATACAGGCACAAGGTTTGTAAGTCTGACAATCAGCTTATCTAGATTTAAAGAGCACAGTTGAAGAAAATGAAAAGAAAGTTTCAAGTAAATTTGCAAATTTGAGTGATTGGGTTCCTGTAAGCTAAGAGACCCTGGGTAGAGGGATTTGTACATGAGTGTTCAAATCATACACTTGCATCCATCAGTTAGATTAAGAATTCTTAAAGGATATCCCATCTTCATTGGGAATATTCAGTCTCTTCTAAAATGCATGCTAGGGGAGCTATAGATGGTAATTGACACTTCTTGCCTTAACCCATTGAGTCCCAAATTTTCATTTCTGTGAATATTTCAATAAAATTGACACAGCTACTATAAAATGGATTGGAAATCATAATTAAGAGATTACACATTATTATATAAATCAATGTGGATAATATCATATTTTATATTACAATATATTATATACTGTATGATATATTTAAGTTTTTAGGTATCCATTTCTGGGACAGTGGGACAAAATGGTTCAAGGTAATATTCAATACCAAAACTTAGATGAAGACAAATGTTCTTCAAGTTTAATGCTTTTTTTACCTCATGTAGATCAATTTAGATTTTATTCTATGAAGGAAAAAAACATACTGGTTAGTTGCAGTTTTTCTTAACTACTAGTGAATTTAGTGTGTGTGTGTGTGTGTGTGTGTGTGTATAACCTTAATTGCTTAGATCCCTCACCAACAATTTTTGACACCATAATCAGAAGATTAAAATAAGAATGTAAATGTTCTAGATAATAGTACACATGTAATTTTTTTATCTATCATATACAGTGATTAAATGTTAAAGAAAATATCTTTTAACTGACAGTGTAAACATGCATTATGCTTCATTATTTTTGTTTCAAAAAATATCTAAAATATAAAAACACTATATGAAATAAGACTTTATTTGCAAGACAAATTATTTTACCTCCTTAGGAATGCAATGCATTATATCTATTCTATTTATATGATAATTTATTTCCAAAATTTAACCAAATGCTCTATTTTCTCTAAGGCTTATACAATGCAAAATGATTTCTGTCTTTTTAGGAAAAAAAAAACTGAAGCAGAAGGTAAATTCTATAGTCATTCACTAGATTTGTACTTTCCAACTTCACTTAAAATATATATATTTTTAAAATACGCTTCAGCAGTTGCCGCAAATAATATAAATGGCAAAAGGGTAAAGAAACTCAGCTTATTGCATTAAATTGGATGTTTCAAAATAATTCCATCAAAAATAATTAAATGAAAATTTTTAATTTTCAAAATTATACACATCTAAAGTAGAATTATAAACTTGTAGATCTACAGGATAAGATTTTCTTGTGAAATTATAACTTAATTATTCATTTCTGGTTTCAAGATAATTTGGATTATTTTGAAAGAAATCTAAAAAATAAATATTGATGATCTATACATTCAACGAATTTCATGTGACAGATATTAAATAAAATAAGCATCATTTGAATAGGTATCTTTGGTTAAATGGTTCCACACTCAGAATCTTCACCTGGTATGATATAGATTGTGTGGTGTTTATTACAGTTGTAAACATTTAATGGCTGATAATTAAACAGCATCCGTATTGAATCTTGCAAAATTTAATTAAACATAGCACACCGAAGATGTGAGATTTAAATTACTATTTATAATTATATGTAAAATATAATTGTTAATATAATCACAAGGAATTTTGAGAGAAATTAGCAATTTCCTCTCATTTTAAACAAATTTTATTTTTAATTGCTTGCTCCACTTTTTTATTATTAAGCATTTTTACAAAAATGTCAAATATATTTATGAATGTTGGTTCTGAGTAAAGGAATATTATCTCAGAAGTATTTTTCTAACATCTTGATTCCAAAGATATAGCAAAAATAAAAAGAAGAAAAAGAAAGAAAATAGAAATAGACCCTCATCTAACTACAAATAATTCAATTAAAAGAAAATAAGAATTAGCCCAATTCTATCACTGGATGCATAAATAACTAGGAAGAAAAATGAAAAGGATTTTATTTGTCTTCAGTTTCAGCATAAGTAACTCACATATTTGCATAGTATTTATAAGAAGCCAGTGAATAATGTTACTGTGTAATATCAGCTTAAAGGGATCATTAAAAATTTCATATGTAAAATCTACCAAATACTGAGAAATTTTCAGCCTCCTTTGTTCATTATTAAAGATATATTTGATTTTTATCTATACAATGTATAGGAAATACAGTAAACATGGATCATTTTATAGTTGATTACACACACTGATTACACATATCATTTAATGTGTCTTCCATAACAGTAATTTGCACTACATTACCTCTATAGCATAGAAAAACAAAAATGGAATGTACCAAACACTCAATTCAATTTGCACCATTTTGTAATATTGAATGTCTACAATATTTCAGGATCACAAATGTTTACAATGAGAATCGTGTCAGTGAGGACTGAGATCAGAAAGGCAAATGGCTAATCTTCAAGTAACTAACAAAGAATGGCTTGAACTTCCATATTGCTCTAGCATAAAGAAAGGCACAATTTATTTTTAGTAAATTATGGGAGTGAATTACACCACAATATGGAAATTAATTATCCTGGTCATTCTTGATTAACACTTCTCTTGTCACTATTGTATTGCAAACAACTGCCAAATTTAAAAATCTGCAGGTGGGCTGAAAGGAAACTATAAATAATACATTCAACAAGAAATAATTTGTCAGATCATATATGCTTATTATATGCATATATATTACCGTAATTGTCCATGGCATTTTAAAGTATATGAAACAGTCTCAAAGTTATCATTCAAAGAGATGATTCTGATAAAGAAAATAGATGGATCCTAGCAATGGAGCTGTCCAGAGCTCCATAAGCATGTAACAGTTTCTTATTTACATGTTGCTCATGTTTATGCATGTTCAGAAGAATACAGCTGCTACCCCATTCTCCAGAAATCACAGACACCGGTCAAGTCTACAAACAGCCACATTTGAGCTTGTAATGTATTTATCATGAAAAGCAAAAGCTCTAATGGTAGGGAGGGGGGAAATCGGCACAATTTGCTTTGAAAAGATAACAGGCATTTTTAAAAAAACAAATACTGTATATTCAATTCAGCTCCTTTAGGTGCTTTCATGTTATAGGAATTCTGCTGGTGATGAAAACAGCAACCAGCCAATCAAATGGCAGTACTCTAGTGCCATCCAAAGTAGAAGCCTAGTGTTTAAAATAACCCTGATGAATTATTCATAGAGCTGATGTTTATGCAAATTAGAGAATCATGCATCCACCTGACCACCAAGGGAAGAAAAAAACACAGGGAAAAAAAAAACCCACCATGCTTTTAGCATTCTCCAGAACCTATGTAATCAAATGATAATATTCTTTCATTAAATGCATCAAGGAATTACAATCCTTACCTGGTTAGTTTGTAGGGCCTTCAGATTTTCTGGATGAAATAACTGACTGTGCGTGCAACCAATAAAACTGAACTGAAAAGCTGATTAAGGGCACTTACTTAATGCAAAGCCACTCACTGAATATTCATATGATGCCTGTGTTTATGCAAATTAAAGCAAAAGAAAGCCCAAGGGGATTGGTTGCCATAGCCCACAAATACTGTGTACAGCACAAAATATAGAGAATAGTGACAAATAAATCTTGAAATTCATAGCTTTGAAGCAACAAAGCAAAAATAGTAAAATATTAAAAAGCCTAGGTGAATTAAAACATTAGTTTTAAAGTGTTTTATTTAATCATATTACTTTAGAACTACTTGTTATTCCTATCATGTAATGATCTATAATTACCTTAATGCTAAAAGATACCATCACTTGTATTTGTCAGCTTTATTTATCCCACAACCATTTATCTGAGCAGATCCCTTAAGCATGGGATAGTAAAGAAAGAAACAATTTTAATAAAGGTATAATGCAATATAATAATAAGCAAACCCAGGGCTATGTATGGCCCTATATTCAGTGTTTCATGTAGTGATTGTTCAGTGGTAAAATCTTACTAGTGAATGAAATATCAATGAAAAACCTCTATTGGGAGGTCTCCAGTGAAGACCTCCTTGTTGCTTACTATTTATAGACATCTGCTTCATTTGAAAAGAGGATTGTTTTATATTAGATGATATACTGTGAAACTTTTGGCCAAGAAGATTCTGGAACACATAATTTTAAATTTTAAGGAGTTCACCCTTGCAAACCAAATGCAGTAACATTCTCTGAAATGCGTGCTAATGTGTCATGTACCTATGACAAAATGTGAGTCCTCACATACATATGTGAAAACTAATTGTAGGCATTGACATGATGCATAACATTTAAATGATACAATGCAAGTTTGACATAAATGCTTTACATAAACAAGGATTTTCTTTGGTTTTTATTTCTTAAATAAGTAAGAAGTAGAGATGACTAGAAATGCTGGCATTTATCTAAGCTTTGTTTTTCTTTTGTTTGTCTCCTTGTTTTCTTGTACACACTTTTAAAACTTAAAAAATAAGAGGGCCGTATTCTACCATTATCTGAAGAGTGTTCAACATTTCTCAGTATTTTCCTAGAAACTCTCACATCCTCACTCCACAATCACTTTGGTCTCCCCCACATAATGTAGAGTGTTCAAGTAATTTTGAAAATTTAAAGCAACTTAAGCATCTGTGCAAAACTGGCTATGCTTATAAGTGCTATAAAGTCTGGGTCCGATTCTTGAACATTTTTTTCCTATAAGAAATTTAAATAGAATTTCTTTGTGGCAACTTATCATTGCCTAATTACAGCTCTCATGATTACAAAAAACTTCCTTTCTTTTAAAGTTTCTCCTTGGATGTCTATAGTAGTAGTACTCATAAATATATATTTATGTACATACACATATAGTTTCTATAAAATATTTGTTTATTCTAATTAATATCTCCTTAAAATTCTTTTTTGCTACGCTTCAGAATTGACTTGAAACAATGTAGTTTATATATCTAGAATTAAGAATAAACTTACTAAAATTTAGAAACTGTGATTTTTCATTATTTTTTTGGTTATTTCTTTAATTTTTAAATTATTATATTCATATATGTATGGTACAAATTTCAGAATAGAAGGAATGGATAACTAGTAGTACACCTGTTTTTTTCATCATGTAATCCTTTTTCTTCTATTGATCTCAGTATATCATACTGAAGGTGATCTGATAATTTCTTACAGGTTTAATTAAAGAATCCTAAATTAAAAGCCTCTAAGAAATAATGTTTAGGCTATTAAGAGAACAGTTTCTATTTATTAAGCTTCCTTGTCTCCATAAAAAAAAATATTTAAAAAAATCAACTTCTGAGTATTAAAATGTCCAACTTTTAAATTAAAATCTAAACAGGTTTTTAACAACACTAGTTATTGCTTACTTAAGTTTATTGGCCATTCTTTTGGTTGCAATAAAGTGAAGGCCTTTTTCAGTAAGTTATTTCTATTTTCAAAGAAAATACACACACACACACACACACACACACTCCTCAAATGAACTGCCAGAGGAAAATGTAAGTAGGTATCATTAATGTCATCTTTGTCCAATTCTTGGTATCATTAGTGGGATTTTTCCCTTCTTTTCTTGGATTGAATCTCTTAATCTCTGGCCCTTGTACAACTCTGGGGTATTTCTGACAACTTTAAAATATTTATAAACCAAATCCAAACTGCCCTAGGCCATGGTTGCCTCAGATCTCTTATCTTGTATCTGTGCAGAGCAAGAGCAGCTTAGTCAGTGGAGTAGGTTCTGTAAAAAAATGAAAATAGTATACTCTGCATGAAATAAACCAATGATTTTGAGACTGAGTTAAGTGATTTAAATTATGGATTCATAATTGCCAGTTTCATAATTCATTTAAGTTTTTACTCTGTGGGTATGACTAAATCCTAAAGGACTATTTGTAAATTCTTATCAAGGTTTCATAAAAAGACAAAGTGAAGCTCATTTGCCCTTTATGTTAGAAGTCTGAGACTCTCTTTTGAAGCAAACTCATTGGGTTGTATGTAATCAATCAAAAAATGTGAACTAATATATATAGAAACGTAAAACTATATAAAGTAATCTATCAATTAGCTGAAATTGGTAGTTCTTTTTCTTAGATATAAAATTTAGTATATAATGTTCCTTTTGGCGGGGTGTGGGGAGGTGGACTGGGGATTTAACCCAGTGGTGCTTTACTACTGAACCACATCCCCAGCTCTTTTATTTTTTATTTTGAGACAGGGTCTGTTGTGTAGGGCCTCAATAAGTTGCTGAGGTCAGGCTTGAACTTGGAATCCTCCTGTCTCAGCCTCCTAAATCACAGGGATTACAGGCATGCATCACTGCGCCTGGCCTGATACATAAATCTTTCTAAATGAAAATTAGTTGCAAACTTTCTAGAATACACGATTTTATGTTGAAAAAAACAGCTTTCTGTTTTTCTTGAATATCAGGTATGCCACAAACCCTGAACTGACATTGCCACAGATAACAAACCTGTTGTAGCCAGGCGGAGAATGTCCCTATAAGTGGGTCATCCAGAGTTCTCTCTGCTGGAAAACCTCACCAGGAAATTTTTTTCTTTTATGCTACCCATATGGCCTGTTGGCATTTAAAGTAGAGTTATAAAATATGGAATAGTGCTAAATTTTGAGAATATTTTCAATCCACTAAACTTGTATGATATATATGTTTTCATTTGATAGATGTATGTTTGTAAATTTATTATACAAATAATCCAGAATAAATTGCATACTGTGCAAAAGGCAGGCTGCCACTACTTAGCCAGATTATTTCAATGTGTGTTTGACAAATCTGCTTATACTGGATATTTTCATTCTATCCTTTTAATAAAAACAATATCAACTATATTTCTCAGAGAAACCAAATAAAACATTAATACTAACATCTTACAGATTATTTCCTGATAGCAAATTTAAACATAACACACACACACACACACACCTAGGTACACTAGGTATCTTATTAACTGTTCACAATACCAAAGAGAGGATCCCTGGGTTATTTTGGTTGCCTTCTTGCTTCAATTTTCAAATGTATAAATTTCCTGTAGTATATTCATGTTTTTATCAGGTATCATAGTCCACTAACTCTCTTCCTACCATTCATGATTTCTACCTGATACACCGCAACTCTAACTTGGGAAGGGTGGAGGAGAAAGAAAAAGAAATAGTTCTTGAATATTCCTGAGAAATGCCTCATCTTCTCTGTGTAGCCCTCCCTTAAATAAAAGATTAGGGTCATAGGGTCCATATGAACCTTTGCCAAGAAAACTTAACCATCCCCCAGTTCAAGCATAGGAAGTCAATTGCTGTCTGTTTGTAAAGGTGAGATTGTTTACTACACACTCTCAGCTAGAATAATTAATTAGCTGTAGGTATGCTTTCTGAAGCAGCATTTTTTCCCTTATTGAGTCCTTAGCAAGCATTGCCTGTAAGAGTAGGAAAGTACCCTGATAGATAACATCATTCTTCTGAAGAGTGGTAGATTGATAGATTGCTTTTTGTTTAAAGACTTTATCTCCACAGGAACAAAATATTTTAAATCATCTTTAGGAGGTTACAATGTTTCCTAAACATTAGGCTCTTATGGTAGGTAAAGTTGGGAATCTAGTGAATAGAAAATCAATCCTTCTCTGCTCCAAATAAAAAAAAAGTGCCAAAATGTTTCTTCCTCTGTTTTTTCTTCCCTCTGATTTGTTTGTATGGATCCTGTGTCATATTTCTAACAATGCTCATATTCAGCTCTCCTGGGAAATATCCCTGGCTTTTAATTTTGTTTTCTTCTTGTATCTCAAAACTCCTTTTCACTGATTCCTTTTCTTTAAGGGATCTATATGATTGATGTTTGGATCATTCAAGTTATCTTCATAAATTCACTTAACAGTTTACTAGATAATAGAAGGGTCAGTGGTAGAGACAATTTGGTTCAAATGAACCTTTTCTCAAAACACCCTTCAAATCACTATGTAAGCAAGAATCTGCCAAACCAATATTGGTTCTGGTGGCTTCTGATTTAAGCTTTGAAACCATAACAAGGATATGGGAGTTAATTTGGTTAAAAATAAATACATTTTAATACATGGTACAGATCTAATTTTAGTGATGAAATGAGGAATCTCTAATTTAACCTATGGTTAAATACTAAAATATGTAATATTATTGCAGCCCAGAGTCTCATTTCTTAAGGTAACTTCTGATCTTGTGTATTTCATGGCATAGACTGATGTTTTGAGGAGAATATTTGTAGAATATTAAGCAACTACTGTGTTGAGGCTAGTGTTGTGCTACAGTATATATGTTGTGATATATCTGTTGAAATCTAGTGTCTGTCTGCATCATGATTTCCCTGTCTTTTTTTTTTCTTTTCTTTTTCTGTACTAGGAATTGACCCAAGGGTGCTTAATACTTAACCACAGAGCAACATCCCAGCCCTTTATTTTTAAATCTTGAGACAGGGTCTCATTAAGTTTCTTAGAGCCTCACTATGTTGCTGTGGCTGGCTTCGAACTTTTGATCCTCTTGCCTTACCCTCCCAAGCCACTGGGATTACAGGCATGTGCCACCACACCCAGCTGATATCCCTGTCTTTATTGCTACCACTTTCAGACTTACAGTCTGTTCTTTACCTTTTTCAAAAATTCAACAACTTGACTTAAATGTTTCTTTAACCCATCATCAATAATAAATATCAAGAGAGAGAAGTATGCCTAATCTCAGATGGGAGGAAGGGAGTGAGTTAATCCCATCTGTTGAAAGAAGGATTTCTAAGGGGCTGGGGATGTGGCTCAGTGGTAGGGTAACTGGCCTAGCAAGAGCAAATATACAGTATAAAGGGCAGGGGGTGGAGGAGAGAAAGGACTGTTAAAGAAATTGTGAACATATTTTAAATTTTTCAGTGAAAAGAAGTAGCAAAATTTTAGTGTATATTTAATACATTTGATTTAATTCATATCTTAGAAAATGTTAATAAAGTGAAGATTTTGTTTTAAATCTTAATCAATTTATAGGCCTTATCCACTCTCTTAACATAAATTTTAGAAACTAATAAATTTTTTTGTTGAAGAAACATTTATGTGAAGTTGATCATTATTTGTTTCACTTTTTTTAGCCTACATTAAACATGCATTACAATCTGGTACTCATTCAACAACCATTCGTTGAATAACTATGATGTGCAACTCACTCTCCTCTTAAGGACACAATGTAAAAGTTCCTCAGATTATACTAATTCTCCACCAATCTAGGGTAAACTCTATGCTCTGATGAGTTATATTCCTGTGACTCATGATTTGGCAAGTTTCAGATAGTAGACTGAAAAGGGTGAATTCTGTAGACTGTAAAGGGTGCTGATAACCATGCCTATTACTCCTATTCATCAATCTTCAATAAGAAAGAACAAATGCTAAGATAAGATGTATCTGCTCCTGATGTTTTATATCTATATAGTTAACACAAACATACGATAATTTAGGACATTGCACTGGTCTCTCCTTTCTTGCAGTATCACAATATTTCCTTATTATTGGATTACTCTAAGAATACAAATGTGTTATTATTTGTAACTCCCTTTATTTCAATTTCCTCTTCATTATTGTCCTATCTCTCTATTTCCTTTTGCAAAAGATGTCCTCAAAGAGATGTCTATACTTGTCATCTCCAATTTCTTTCCTCTCATTACCTTGCATCTACCACGATCAAACTTGTGTCTCCAGTGCTCCACCAAAAATGGTATTCAGGTCACTAATGAAGCAAATCTTGCTGAATACAATAAGCAATTCTTACTCCTCATTTTATTTGATGCATCAATTTTCATTTAACTTATATCTCATGACATGTTACCACTGTGATGTCTTCTACGCCATTGGCTGCTCCTGGTTTCTTTCTCTTGGGCTCCTCATCCCCCTACCTATTGAATATTGCAGTACAGCAGGATTTAGTCCTATACCTCTTCTCTACCTACCTCAATCCATTGAGGAATTTATACCATCCATAGACTGAAATTTTTCAGTGTGGTTATCTTCAGTTAAGAAGCCTTTTCTGAACTTCAGAAGTGTTCAATATGTTATCAACCCTTCAAGAGACCAATCAGCCATTTAGTGACAACTTGGTTTAATCAAACCATATCTTCCCTAGAGGTGCAATTACATGTTGGGATGAACAAAGTATAAGTAATACTTCAAAATTCCCTTCAGATTAGATGAAAGCCACTCTGCAGGAATTTTTGCTGGAAATCATACCTGCTTAGCTTCAACCTTTTCACTATTTTGCTTCTTCTCCCTTTCATTGGTTTCTCCTGGGAGCATTTTCTTAATAAATTCCCTGTGCATAAATACCTGGGTTACAATTTGCTCCTGAAAAATCCAACCTGAGACACCATTATTAACACTGGCAAACACACTGATCTTCCACTAGCCCCATCTACTCAGGCTATTCCTGCAACCCTCTGCATGAAACTCTAGCACTATAGTAGTAGTATTCTATGTGAAAATCTGGAATCACCTCTATCTGACACTACAATGCATTTACATTGAGAGCTATAACTGTGAAAATATTACATTGAGAGCTTTAACTGTGAAAATAAATAAATATTATTTATTTCTTTGATGTCTATTATAAAATACCCTTGTACTTTGACTTATTCTGTTCAAATCCCATATCCCAATATGGTGACTTATAGAAAATTTTAATTTCAAAGGTCACCTTAACTTCGCCTGAATTAAGGTTCATGATGTCTGAGAAACTCATATGTGAGCAGTCAATCGAAAACAAATTTTAATTTTTAAAAATAGCTAATAAAAAGTACAAGCTAAATATGAGTTTCAGATAATGTTGATGTCTACAATTTAAATATAGGTACTGATAATCACCTAAAAATAAATACTAGTATTGAGTAATTACTCTTTTTTAAAAAGACTCTTTTAAATAATCACCACCTGTCACTCTAAGTTGTACTTTATTTGCTAAAGGAACATTCACATTTCATTCTTTATAATTCAAACCTTGGTTTAAGTAAAAGCATCATTAAGATCTGAACTGAAATAACTTTGGATTCACTTTTTCAGCTAAACTGATTTTTTTCCTGTTTTAATTGCTCCCTAATTTCTCTATTATTGCTGCATGTCCTAAAATAAATTTTCCATCTGCTCTTTCCATGTTTGATTGTCATGTTGGTTCTCTTTGAAACTGCTAAACAAGCAGCTTTTCTAATCACAATTTGCGGCTGTGGTGCATTTCAATGCTCACTGTGCATGGAGAAAAGCCACTTGCTGTTAAAAAATAAAGAATAAATTGAATATAGCTGGATAATTCCATTTGCGGGTATAGATTGTACTGTGTAGAAGTTTTATTCACACATTTAGTATTTTTTCCAGTGAAATGAACAATTTCTGGGGGAAAAGGACTTAAATAGAATAGCAACATGCATCCTTTTCTTCAAGTTTTTCTCCAAGTCTCACCCAGTACTCAAAACTTTTCAGTTCAATTAAAACCTGAACAGTTTCTGTCCACGTGAAAATGAGTATCATCATATAATCTGTCTAGGCAACTTTTTGAAAAGGTAAAGTAACATGTTGCTATGTAAACAGGTTTCATACTTCTGAGTAATGAGTTTACATTAAATTGACTAGAATAATAATGAGTTATTTCAGAGATTAAGCAGCATATAAGATTATAGCACAAATAAAGTAAAAAATTAATTTGTTAAAAAATGAAAACATACTAATGAAGGAATATATATTCTTCAATAGTAAATTTGATTTTATATACATGAGAATAGAAAAATTCAATGATTTGGATCTTGACTCTATCTCCAAGTTAATTAGTTTTTGTTTTATTTGGTTTGGTTTGGTAGTGAGCATTGAACCCAGGAGTGCTCTACCACTGAAATATATCCCCAATTCTTTTTTATTTTGAAGACAGACTCTTGTTAAGTTGCTGAGGCTGGCTTCAAACTTGTAATCCTCTTTCCTCAGTCTCCTGAAGTCTTCAAGTTGATGGTATTACAGGCATGACCACTTCACCCAGCTCATGGTCATTAATTTGTAAGCCAACATTTTCATCATTCAAAACTTATAATCAATACCAATTTTTAAAAAATCTTCCCTCTTAGATCAATAAATCTGGGGAAGGTAATCTGGCTACATACCATTTACACTTTAAAAATGTCAGTATTTTTTAATATACTTAAATTCATCCCAAGCAAGTTATTGTAAGGTGTGTACAAAAATTTGCAATTGATAATATACATTTCAATGCAATCTGTGATAGCCCCACCATTGTAAATTATTTAATTATCCAATAAGAAAGGACTGGTTTAATAAATAAGGGTATATCCATATATAAAAAATTATTTAGAAATAAAACAATTTAACAAGAATATTTAAAGTCCTCTGTAAATGCTCACAAATATAAGAATGTCATAAAATAATATATTAATAGTATTATAATTTAATATGAATATAGCTATAATATGTACATAAAATTATTACAAGATCACATAAAAGTATTTTTTCTGTGTTGTGAAATTTTTGTTAATTTTAATTTCATCTTTATTTCTATATATTTTCCAAATTTCGACAATGGTAATATTGCTTTTTAACTAGAGAAAAAAGAACAAAAATTATTCTTTAAGTTTTTAATGTTATAATAGTAAATTACTTTACTTTATACATAGATTGGAGGAATGATTGAAAGCTAATTTAATTAATCAATAGGATTACTGTGGATAGAAAAATGCAAGCATGTAAACTTAAGAGTGATACGCTTAAAGGAAATCAGGAGTTCCTAGTATTGTTTAAATTTTAGAGTAATTTTCAACATGAAGAGACTGAGAAATGGTTACCTTTTCACCTCTTGTATTAAACAGAAACGTGTGTGTGCAACTTGAATCTATGGGATGATATTTCTGTTCTCCAGGCCTGTCAATCCCTCACCTTTCCAGAACACTAAACCAATAAAGTGAATTATTTTCAAGAATAACGAAACAGAGAAAATGTGATCCATAAATTGACTTCTTTGTTCTGCCAATTGACTAAGTGACACTTAGTCATCTCTAAGTGCCTGGAGAAAATAAAAGGCATTTCTTTTGTGAAGCTGATGAACAATTAGGCAATTGTAAAGCATTGAACTACACAGTGGAGAATGCAGTGTAATATTGTTTTATGTGTCTTCCCTCCTTAGCTCTTTTTATTTTTATTTTTGGAGAAAAAATGCTTGAGGCAGATATTTTACTCTACCTCCTACTCTAGCTTTTAAAATAATGATGAACATTTGCTGTGGCTAACGTAGAGGCATACAAACCATGGTTCGAATAGAAAAGTTGTTTTCTAAGTTAAACAGCACATTGTTTAGGGGGATAAAATGCTGCTAGGCTTTTTAACTTTGTTCAAAGTTCAGAAGGTCTGCTAAGTATTTCCAAATTTCACTCCCTAAAAGAGCTACAAGTTTTTCAGTGTGTGTTGGGGATTAAAGTACACTGCTGTTTGCAATATTCATTTTCTTTCAAATTCAGTTGCAATGGGAGTTCTTTCTAAAACTACAAAGGTTCTGAAAGATGTCAGTTGTAAAGGATTGCCTTTAGTATACCAAAAAATATTATAGTGCTTTTTGTCAAGTTAATGCTAATATAAGTTATGTTGTATAGAATCATATGAAATCATGTACTTATTTTACTTCATCAATCAATTGATACATTCATGTGTGTGATAACATCAAATACATATATGTTAAGGGCAGACTACCATATAAAGTAAGATAGCAGATTGACATATGTAATGTAACTCTGTACAAATGCAGAAATACTACATGAAATATAATAAATAGATAAACACATTATAAATGTTCCTTTGCCTCAAATTGACAAACTTAATAGATGTCATATTAGATAGTCTAGAGACTGTTGGATACTGAATATAGGTTAAGGGGATAGGACTAGATTTAAAATGTTCACACAGACACAGAAGAAATCACCTTAAGGCTAAATAACTATAGGAGGTAAATAACGTTGCAAAGTTCGGACCAATAGAAAGCACAAAAGAGAATAAAGAAAATTATAACAATCAATAGTAGTTTAAAAATAAGAGAACAAAAACAAAAAACAAATAAAGATATTGTGTCCATCTACAGCTAGAAATTTTTTTTAAAAAGTCAATGTAATACTTATATGTTCAAATTGCTAATAAATACATTAAACATAAACTTAACTAATAAAAGATAGATCTCAACATTAAGTCCAGATGATACTAGAGTATGAGAAGATACATAAACCAAACTGGAAAAGAAGAAATCATCATAGGACCAATCAAAGTGCATTTTTTTCAGAACCAAAGGAGAGAAGTTTTCAAATGAAAAGGGCTCATCACAATAGAGCAAAATACATACATGCCAAAGCATATGAAATTTTTGACCACTGAGGAAAGGAAGAGATTATAGAAGCTGCTAGAGTATGACAGAGGAAAGTTCATACAAAAGGTCAAGTAAGCAAGTCTCTCAGAGTGACACTGGGTATTAAAATGGGAGTTTTGTCTTCAGTATGGGAGAAAATATAAGCAAATCATATGTCTGAAAAAGGTTTAAATAAAAACATACAAAGAACTCCTATAACTCAACAACAAAATAAATAAATTACATTTAAAAATGGACTTCAATAGACATTTCCTAAAAATGATATAAAAATCACCAACAGGAAAAGGTACTTAACATTACCAATCAGCAAGAAAATGCATATCAAGAGGCTGAGGGTAGGGCTGGGGATGGGGCTCAGTGGCAGAGTGCTTGCCTTGCATGTGTGAGGCACTGGGTTTGATCCTCAGTACCTCATAAAAATAAACAAATAAAATAAGGGCATGCTGTCCATCTACAACTTACAAAAAGTTAAAAAAAAAAAAGAGGCTGAGGGTATAGTTCAGTGGTAGAATACTTGCCAAGCATGAAGGAGGCTCTGGATTTGATTTCCAGCACACACAACACACACACACACACACACACACACACACAATTATTGGCAAAGATATGGAGGGATTGGAGACCTTGTATATTTGTTTTAGTTAATGTAAAATGGTTCAGCCACTTAGGAAAACAGTATGGAGGGTCCTGAAAACATTAAAAATAAAATTACCATACTATCTACCAATCCTACTTCTTGGAATATATATCCAAACTGAAACAGTATCTTGAGAGCTATTTAACACCCAGGTTTATAGCAGCATATTCACAATAACCAAAGTATGAAAGCAATTCAAACATCAACCTATTGATATTTTAATCAGCTTCTGTGTCACTATGCACAAAATATCTTAGAGAATAACAACTTAGAGAAGGAAAAGTTTATTTTAGGCTTAGAATTTTAAGTCTCAATCTGTAAATAGCCAACTGCATTGCTCTGGGCCTAAGGTAAGGCAGTACATCATGGAAGAAGGTCCAGAGAAAAAAGATTCCTCAGCTCATGGCAGTGTCAGGAAGCATGAAGGAGGTAGAAGGAGCCACAGAAATGATATACTTTCTCAGGGTGTACCCCCAGTGATCCACCTCCTCTAGTCACACCCTATGATTATCAAGTCCATTCAGACTAGGATCAACTGATTAGATTACAGTTCTGACAATCCAATCCTTTCACCTCTGAACCTTCCTGTTAACACAAGTCATATTCAAATCAAACCATAACAATGGATGAATGGATAACAACAAAAACAAAATGTGGCCTACACACACAAAAGAATATTATTAAGCCTTTAAAAAGAGAGAATTATGTAACAATGCATGAACCTTGAGGACATTATATTAAGTGAAAAACTCTAGCATTTTCCCCAGATGTGCACCACCCAAAGACCTGTCTAGGACCAAAAAAAAAGGTTGAAAAATACAGTATGATTTCATATATGTAAAGTATTTCATGTAATCAAACTTACAGAAACAGAAAGTAGAATTTGTGTTGCCAGGGGCTGTAGAAAGGAGTAAATGAGACTTTTTTTGTTGAATAGGTATACAGCTTCAGTTTTGCAAGATAAAGAGGTTCTAGAAATGTGTTGTACAACAATGTGAATATCTTTAACTCTTAAAATAAGCTATAGACTTAGAAATGGTTATAATGGTAATGTTACAGTGTGTGGCTTTTACTGCACTTAAAAGCACATTTTAAAATAAAATGAAGGTTCTTCTCTGGTCAAGAGGGAATAAATCTATTTCATCCTGTCTCTCAAAATGAAGTCAATTAAAACTCTGGAAAGAATGCATGGGGCAGTTGAAGACTGAAAAAATAGTGGTAGCACTACTAAAAAGACAGTGGAACAGTGAGTTAGCAGACATTGCTCCCTCTTTTATTTGCTGACCTGAATTCAAATGCTACCCAAATAAACCCAGTACTACAAACCAGATAGAGATAGAAAGGTTTCCAAGAGAAGCTCTTTATTTCTATTGTGATGCTGTGCACACACCCCCACACACACCTTTTACCATTTTGCCCTAGAGGCACATAGAGTAATGGGAAATATATGATAGAGCCAAGAAATAAAAATCCCAGTTTTGGCCAGAAAAAACAGGAAGAGATGGCTCATGGGAACTGGAAAGTGTTAGAGATTGCAGAGAGGAGGGAACTCAAGCAGGCAATCCCACAAATTTGATAATGAATCTTGGTCTCATTCCTGTGCTGTTCATGAATGGATATAACTGGATATAGCACATGCTTTGAGAACTGAGTTGTGTTTTTGATCATGACCCAAGTCAGAACATTGAATGGTGCACAGATGGGCTGCAAAGGCTTGAAAACTGAACTAACATTGGAGCCACAAAGTGGGACTTGTGGACTTCATCTAACTGGGTTAATCCCTGCTGAAACAACAATCAAGAAAAACAATCAAAATTCTCTACAGGATTTCAGTAAGACCTAGAGTTACATAAGAAGATATGCAAGAAGGCAAAGAACAATAAAAAAAATCATTTGTCATTCAAATAAAAAGAAACATTTCAATATCTCACGAGCAAAAAGACACTAGACTAACTATGACAAGAAGAAAGTTATATTGGAATTATCAAACACTTTTTGCATAGCTATAATAATCATATTCTAGGAAATAAGAGAAAGCCCTTCAGAAACATGGATATGTAAAAATTCATTTTTTTAGTGCATTATAGTCATACATAATACTGGAGCTCATTTTGACATAATTATAAAAGCATGAAATACAATTTGTTCCAGTTCAGTCCCCAGTGCTTATCCTTTCCCTCTTTTCCTTTCTCTCCTTGTTCCCTTTCCTCTAATCTATCTCTTCTATTTATTTACACGTTTTTAAAAATTAACGTATTTAGATATACAAAAAGGTAAAATTCACTGTGGTATTTTCATACATGTACATAGGATATTTTGGTCAGTTTCATTCCACTATTCCTCCTTTTTCCATCCCTCATCCTCTCACTCCATCCCCTTCCCCTACTGCACAGATCTTTCTTTTATTTTCATGGGATTACCCCTCCCATTTTTTCCCTTATTTTAGTCTAACTTTTGCATATGAGGGAAAACATTCGATCCTTGATTTTCTGGGTCTGGCTTGTTTCACTTAGTATGATGTTCTCTCGTTCCATCCATTTACCAGTAAATGCTATAAGGAAATATAAAAATTCTTAGCAGGAAAATAATAAGTATTTTTAAACATAAACTTTAGAGCTGAATTTTTAAAAAAAATCAAAATAAATTGATTTCCTGGGTGGGCTCAATATTATAGTGAATATGACAGGCAAAATTTCTATTAACTTGAAGATATATTGGTAGAAATTATCCAATATAAATGACATAGAGCAATACTTCCAAAATTGGAGAACTTTGGTACAATAATAAAAGACTTAATATTAATTTAAGTGTATTTCATGAGAAAAAAGAATGTGTGCAGAGAAAGTATTTGAAAATATGATGGCTGACAACTTCCCGAATTTGTTGAAAAATAGAAACTTTGAGTTTTGAAGTATTTAGCAAATTAAAAAATAATGCAGCTAAAGAAATACCTTCTAATATATATTATAATCAAAATGTTGAAAACGAAGACAAAGAATATTGAAAGTAGCCATGGAAAATGGCATATTAACTCCAGATTTTTCATCATATATATACATAAAAGCCAAAAAGAAACAGAACAACATTTTAAAGTACTGGGGAGGAAAAGAAAAATGTAAATATAGAATTCTATATCCAATGAAAACATCATTTAGGAATGAAGATGAAATGCTGATATTCTCACATGGAGGACAGCTAAGAGAATTTGTTGCAAACTGACATGATGGAAAAGAATTGCTAAAAAAGGCATTTAAAAATTAATGCATTTCTATATCATTCAAAGTGCACAGAGGAAATCTCAAGAAAAAAAAATAGAAAGCATTCTGAACTAATTGAATATGAAAATAAAAACCATAAAATTATGAGATGCCCCAAAAGCTTCAATTAGATGAAAGTGTGTATAAAATGAAATGCTTTATATTAGAAAAGAAGAAAGTCTGAAGCCACAGCCTAGGTTCACATATCAAGAAACTCTAAAAGAGACAGTTAAGTAAACTGAGAAATAAACAGAAAACTGAAACTAAGGAAGGAAGTGATATGAATTCAAACAGAAATCAATGAAATTGAAATGACAACAACAATAAAGAAAATAATGAAGTCAATAGCTAATGTTTGAAAATATTAATAAAATTGATAAATCTTTAGCTAGATTTACAAAGACAGAGGGACAGAGTAGGGAGGAAGGGGGAGACAGAGAGAGAGAACACAAATTATATATATTATATCATTACAGACTTAGAAACTTTATAAGGAACTACTAGGAGCAGCTCTATGCAAACAAATTTGATAATTGAACATTAACCAATTCCTTAAAAGCCACAAACTATAAATATGTGCAAAAACATGACTTAAATAATCACATATGCTATAGGAATTTGAGCATCATCAACAACAACAACAAAAATCTCCAGGCCTAAATCATTTCACCACAGAATTCTACTTAAAGAAAAAAAACAAAAAACAAAACCACAACTTTGTACAATTTTTTTCCAGAAAATAGAAGAGAGACAAGAACTTCCCAACTCATTTGAGATCACTACTACTTAAAGCCAAAACCAAACAAAACCCTAGTAGAAGAAAAGACATTTTCACAGTATTAGCCCTGACAAAGGAACACAAAAAATTCTCAACAAAATACTTATAGACAAAATCATCAATATGTAATCAACAACATCATGACCCAGTGAGATTTATCTTAGTAATGCAAGACTAGTTCAATATTTGAAAATCAGTAAGTTTAGTTCATCATATTAACTGCTTAAAAACAATAAGAGAAAATACATTTGACAAAAAATCACCATGTATTCTTGGTAAGAGACAGCAGACTAAAGGGAGAAGGTAACTTCCTTAACTTGAAAATAAAAAGTAGCTACAAATAACCCTCAACTAACATCACACCCATTAGTGAAATATTGAAAACATTTCCCTTAATACTAGAACAAGGCAAAGATGATCACACTCTTAATTAACATTGAACTACAAGTGCTATCCAGTACAATAAAGAAAGAAAAACAAATAAAAGACATGCAACTGGTGTGGTGGCACACACCTGTAATCCTAATGATTTGGAAGGCTAAGGCAGAAGGATTGCAAATTCAAGGCCAGTCTGGGCGACTTAGTGAGACCCAGTCTCAAAATTAAAAAAAAATAAAAAATAAAAACAAGCTGGAGAAGTATGTAGCTCAGTAGTAGAGCATCCCTAGGTTCAATCCCCAGTACAAAAAAAAAAAAAAAAACAGAAGAAAGGAAGAAATAAAACTTTTCCCACACTGAAAATGTTTTTTTCCACTGTAAAATTTTTAAGAAATCTGCAAAAAATATCAAAAGCTCTTGGAACTGATGAGTTCAACAAGATCAGAGGATCCAAAGTTAGTATGAAAAAAATCAATCACATTTCTCTATTTCTATATACTAGCAATAACAGAAACTAAAATTAAAAAGAAATCTATTCTAGAGCATTCAAAAATATGAAATGATAAATGTGAGAGGCAGAATTATAGTCACCCCCAAAAGATCATCACTTCTAATCCTCAGAATCTGTGAATACGTTATGTCATATAACAAAAGAATTAAGGTTGCTAATTAACTATATGACAAAAGAGTTAAGATTGCTAATTAACTGATGTTAAAATAGAGATACTACCTGCACCCTTTGGGCATTTCAAAGTAATCACAAAAAGTGATTTCAAAAAGTGAAAGAGAGAAATGGAAGAATATAATCAGAGGAATCAGTGACTTTGCAAGAAAGGCACACAGTGATTCACTGTTGCTGGCATCAAAGAATGGAGCCAAAAGTCAAGGAATGTAGGTAGCATCTATAAGATGGAAAAATCAGGGAAACAGTTATCCCTTAGTACCTCCCAAACAGAATGCAACATTGTTGGCACCTTGATTTTAACTCAATGAGATCTGTGTTAGATTTCTATCTTAAAGTATTGTAATGCATTTGTATTATTTTATGCTACTGTTTGGGGTAACTTGTTGCAAGAGCAATATAAAGTTAATATACTTCAGCATAAATCTAAACAAATATGTAAAATATTTACAAGCTAAAAAATTTTAAATGCTGATGAAAAAATGTAAGACTTTCAAATTCAGTGACAAGATGTGCCATGTTTATGTATTGGAAAACCCAGTGAACTTATAGTGTAACTTCTCAAATTGCTCTATAGGTCGAATTCAATTTTAATTTAATTCAATTTTAATTGAAACCCTAGCAGAAATAATTAAAGATATATATAGTATACACACACACACACACACACACACATATACACTCTAAAATGTACATGGATATAAAGGATATATAATGCCTAAATAATTTTGAAAACAAACATAGTTAAAGAAATTATGGTGCTCAATTTTAAGATTTTTCTATAAAGCTATGATGGACAGATACTAATTTTGATGGAGAGATAGACATAGAGATCTCTAGACACAAAGAGTGTCCAGCAATAGACTGTACCAATATAAGCAATTAATTGACTTATACAAATGTGAAAAGACAATTCAATGGATAAAGGTGTGGAAAACTTAGACATCCATTTGCCCAAAACAAAGAGAATAAAAACAAAACCTCACTCCAATCCTCTTAATTTATAGAAAGTAAACATAAACTAAATCAACAATATAAGTGTAAAGAATAAACTATAAACTTCAGAAAAATATATAGACTTTAAATGTTATTGATCCAGAATTAGGAAAGAAGTCTCAGATCTGACCTCAAAAACTCAACTTATAAAAGAAAAACACTATAAAATGAATCTCATCAAAATTAAGACTTTTGTTCTTTGTTTGAAAAAACATTGTCAATAAAATACAAATATAAACTACAGACTATGAGAAAACATTTGAAAACATGAAAAAGATCTTGTTTCCAAGGAAATCTCAAATATAACTCAATTAAAATGGACAAAATATTTGAACATGTACCTTACTAAAGAATATCTATGCATGACAAATAGTCACACAAAAAGATACTAGATATTATTTGAGAAATATAAATTAAAACCACATTTAAGGTGACTTTTTTACATATCTATAAAATGTCTAAAATAAAAAACTGATAATATGAAATGTTTATGAGGACATAGAACCAGTGGAACTCTCACATAATGCTGGTGAGAATCAAAAATAGCACTGTTACTTTGAAGAAGAGTTGGAGAGTTTTTTTTATTAAGCTAAGGATACATTAACACATGTCCCAATGTTCTCACTCTGAGGTTTTTCTTGGGAAAATAAGAACTCATATGCCATTAAAAAAGTCATACGTGAATGTTTGCATCATGTATACACGTAATTGCCTAAGTACGGACACTGCTAACATCTATTGATGAATGGATAAGCAAATGCTGTTACATTCATACAATGAATAATGAACTCAGGCTCAATAATAGCATGAATGAGCCTCAAACACATTATACTGAGGATAAGAAGCCAGTCACATACATATTTGTGATTTTTTTAGATGACATTCTAAAAAAGCTGAAAGTATAGGGACAGAGAACTTATCAGTAGTTGCCAGGAGTTAGAGATTATGAATCATCTGACTATAAAGATACAGTATGAAGGGGATTCTTCAAATGATGAGACTTATGTATTGTGATTGTGGCAATGGCTACATGCATCTGTTTCTGAATGATATACATATAAACAAAGTCAATTTGGTCATGTCAGTTTTAGACAACAAAAGTAATATTAATCCAAGATTTTAGATAATCTAAATATCTTGGAAACTATTTTCAAGATGAGATAAGAAGAAATATGCTTATTCCTGAAATAAAAAGTTTATTTGAATTAAAAACATAAATTTCATGTGTATTTTTTTCTATATTTTATGTTTTGGATTGTATTTAATTTTTTCTATTTAACCAAGCCCCCCACAACATGAACTCTTAAAAAAATTTGCTTGAAAATTTTTTACTTAGTGATATTTAAAACTCAAAGTTTATTATTTTCTATAATAAGGAATGACTGTAGTTATAACACAAATGTGTTCAACTAAATAACTTTGGGGTTAAAAAATTGAGTCATACTTTCAAAAATCTGAGAGATAATGATTTTCAAACTAGAATCCTCAGGAAAAGCATTACTAACTTTGAATATGAAACAGGAAGATTTTCAAAACGGTAACACCTAGAAATATTTACTTATTGCACAATTTTTCACCAGAATCTTGTGGAAAATATGCTCCACCAGAGACAGTAAAATTAAAATGTAAGCCCCAGGACCAAGGATAAAATGGTAAAATCTTGAGGTTCAAAAAGAGTTTAGGATTGAAACCGAATCCATAAGTAGTTCACTTCAACTAGGATGCAAATAAGAGATAATGCCATGTCAGACTGTTGTACAACATTTAACAGCATTGTAATTAATTGGGAATAGTCTTTACGTAGTTACATGTCATTGTAAATTTATACAACATAGGTTGGTATTATTGAACTGGAGAATGTGAAAGGTACTGAAGGAAAGGCCCTAACCCAGAAGGACATGGGGATTTTGTTAGCTTTTTTTGCTGTGACCAAAATACCTGATAAGAACAACTTAGAGGAGGAAATATTTAGCTTGACTCATAGTTTTTAAAAGATTCTGTTCATCGTAATGTCATGAGTAGCTAAAAAAAAAAAAAAAAAAAAAAAGTTCTGTTTACGGTTGTTAAGCTCCAGGGCAGAAACATGGCAGAAGGGCATGATGGAGGAAAGCCACTCAGCTCATGGCACTGAGATGCAGAGAAAGAGGGGGTAGGGGGGAGAAATGGAGAGAGAAAGAGAGAGAGAGAAGAAGGAGGAAGGGGCCAGAGACAGATGTAGTCCCTGAAACTATGTTCCCAGAGACTTACTTCCTCCAGCCATGCCCTCCCCGCCGACACCTACACTTACCACCAAGGAGTCCATTTAGTTTTTAATCATCAAATGGATTAAGCCACTGATGAGGTCAAAGCCAACAGGGTCCAATATTTTCACTTCCTGACATTGCTGTAATGCCTAACACATGAGATTTTGGCGGGGGGGGATTCCAGATCCAAACCACAACAGGGAGAGACTAAGAAAGGAGATGAAATGATTTCACAGAGGAGATTATAATTTGACATTTGAGTGTGAGTGTGAGCAAAGAAGATGTAAGAAGAAAAGGTTCTATTTAAACAATGGCTTGTGAAGCATAGGTGCCACAGAAAAGTAGGGAGTCATAGATGTCAGGGAAAAGAAAGGCAAGTGGGGTGACTGGAAACTTAAGCCTAGCTCAGATCATGTAGGATCTGCAGGTCATACTGAGTCAGTTTGGGTTTATGCAAAGATTAATGAGAATTTTTAAGAAGGAAGGGACCAAAAGATCATTTTCATAGGTACTGGATGGAAAGGGGTAAATTTAAGGGAGAAGATGACTTTGGTATGGCTGATAGAGGCCCAGATACTATACTAAAAGTAATACTTCAGAGAAGAAAACAATATAATAAAAACAACTTTATAATGACCGGGAGAAAGAAATAAGGAAAATGAAGCCACTGTCAGGGGCAAAATAAGTCACCTATGTTTACTTCATTCTACAAGGCTATCTAGTATTTAATTGTAAGTAGGACATAAAGGTTTGGAAAACACAAGTCTATATGTGAACAACAAATACATTTTTCCCTAAAAGTAGTGCAACTAATTCCAGAAGCAGAAAATCGGGGATGGCTTTTATAAAGAGAAGGAAAGCAAATGAAGATGGTAATGCTAAGGAGAGAATGGGAAGAAGAGGAAAAAGGTCTCAAAGTATGTACACCTGAGATGGAAAACCTCTTTAAGTTTTGTTGCTAAATAAATACAAATTAGGCTGGGGTTGTGGCTCAGTGGTAGAACACTACTCTAGCTTGTGTGAGGCCCTGGGTTTGATTCTCAGCACCGCATGTAAATGAATAAAATAAAGGTCCATTGGCAACTAAAAGAAAAATAAATAAATACATACAAATTGACCTAGGAATGCTGTTATTTTAAGTCTGATAGAGGCTCAGCTGAGGTCTGAGTGATATACTCAATGTAATTAACTTAGAAAGTCCTAGTGTCCCCTTCATAGGGTGATTTTAACAGGTGTGAGGTTATGAAAGATAGCCCCTAAATGTCTGAAATTATCAAAAAGAAGGTGGTGGAGGGTAGGGGGAGGCAGGGTGAAGGGATCATGATAAGAAAGGGATCATGATAAGTTTGAAAAATTAAGTGAGATTTGAAATGTTTAATTTGAATAATCACACATATGAATTTATTTTCTACCTGCAAAACAGATGAAGTATGGGAGTCTTGTTTGTATATAGTGCAAGTATATCCTAGTCACAATACAAATGAAACATACTCTTTCTCCTTGAGTAAGATAGATAAGGGGTAGGCAAGAAACATGATAGCTATAAATAGGAATATGAAGCTTTTGTCTGGTAACCTCTTCAACTACCTAAACCATCACTCAATGCCTTAATGGCATGTTTCATAAGGCAGGATCACTCTCTATGTCAAAAAATGACTGCCTGACTAAGGCCTGTCTACTTAATAATTCCTTCTGCAGTCTATTTGCTTGTTGTATAGATAGGTCAAATTCACAGTTGAGATGATTGCATAATCAATGAAAGGAGAAAGGATATTTATCTTGTCACTTAAACAAATTAGCATTTTAAGCATACAGAGAGTTTTCATTTTCATTTATTTATGATTATTAGAAATTTTTAAAGCTTGGCATTTTCCTTTAAATTATAGATCTAATCAAATTAGTTTGAAATTGGACTCAAAAAAGAAATATTAGGAGGCTTTTAGCATTATCAAGTTCAATAAATATTGTTTTCAATAGTTTTAATACATTTCTCGAATGAACTAGAGTTAAATACTGGAATTTTTAAAAAGACTCTACTTAAATCCTTTGGGTTCCATGTGAAAGAAATTATTCAATCTAAAAAGTAACTTTGTTTTCCATTACCATCTTAAAATAAAACCTTAAAAAAAAAGTGTGGTTCATCTGCCTGAACAGGGTATGCAAGACCAATTTACAGGAGGGGCCATGTAGTGCTGATGAAAATCGGTACTTGCTCTTTCCACAGGGTGTCACATTGCATCTGTTTGTGTGACAGCACTGGATTCAGAAATTAAGCACAGCAGGAAGGAAGATCTTGCATAGATTCAAAATATATTGCATGTCCTGACACTATAGCCTGCTTTAAGTCAGAGAAAGTCCAAAAAACCCCTGTACTGTACTTAGAGGAAATTAAACTGTGGTAGTGAGGAATAGGATTATATTCTTCTTTTTTTGTAAATGTAGTCATCCACAAAGTTTCCAGTAGCCACTCCTACTGTACCATTCTCACTGGAAGACTATTATCATAAGACTATGTCTAATAATGTAAACAATCAAATTTCCTAACTTAAGAAAAGCAGCTCTATTTTAAAAAGTCACTTGTAGCAATATGACACAATTATAAAATACAGAACACAAACTGTATAATTCAGTGAATTATCAAAAAGCAAAACATCCATGTTACCATCACCCAGGGTCAAGAACACTTCTAGCACCCTAGAAACATCCTCATGACTCCTTTAACTTACACATAATGCTAAACACTATAGTTCAGCATTGGGTATTTAAAAAATTATATATAAAACATCAGAGTATACATTATTTATTTCTGGTTTTATTTACCCAACATTGTGGTTGTGAGATTTACTCATACGTGAGTGTGGATATGATATCTTCATTTTGCTGTTTTATAATGGTCCATTGTACAAATACACACAATTTATTTATCTAGTCTACTATTGATGGACATTTGGGTTCCTTCCAATTCTTAGGTATCATTCCTTCCAATTCTTAGGTATCATTTATAGTTCCACCATCAACATTGATGTACACCTTCTCAGTGCATGTATACATGCATTTTTATATACCTAGGAATGGAATTGCTAGATTATAAGTAGGTTCAACTTTAGAAGACAATTCTGAAGGTTGTTCCCTATGTTTAAAGTCAGCAGAGTGAGAGAATTTCATTGTCTATTTATTGTTTATATGGAAATAGAATTCATTTTTATGTATCAGTCTTATACCTGGAACTTATTATATTCATCATTAAGTATAATAATTAATCTATGCATTCTTTCAAAATTTTTACATACTTAACCATACTAATCAGTAAATTATGGGAGTTTTATTTTTTTCCTTCCCTGTTTTTAGGATTTTAATTTCTTTGGCCTCATTCCATCGCCATGGGCCTTCAACATGTGGTGAATTGAAATACTGATGATTAACATACTAGTCTTCATCAATATTTTATGTGGAAAGCTCTCAATATTTCTCAATATATACCTAAAGGTACCTATTTACTATTTCATAGTATATAAAGAATTTATGACAAATGCCTAATGCTTGTTATAAATCCTTTACAAACATACTTTGTCATAACATGGAAGCTCCCTTCAATATCTAGCCTGTTAAAAGACTTTATCATGAAAAAATATGGAATTTTATTTTATCAAGGAAATTTCTAAGTCTTTTGAATTGACTTGCAAATTTTGTCTTTTCTATTAACTTGGTTAATTTCTGAAATCAATTTATTTTAGAATATGAAATCAATTTTGCATTTCAGGAATTAATTTTTATCAAGATTTTTATGCATTTGAACATTATTGGATTCTATCTGATAAATTGGAAGGGAGGAAGATCTTTGCATTTAGGTTAATGAAAGATTGGATTTTAACATTTATCGTAAAATCAGTGTCTGCTCTCATAAAACAAGTTTTGAAGTGTTCTATTTCCAGCTTTATTCTGTTTTAGTCTGTTCTATTTGGATAAGATTTATATTAATTCACAACTAAAGCTATCAAGGCCTGGAATTGTTATGAGAAGTTTTTAAATTATAGATTAAATTCTTAATGCATATCAGCCTATTCAAAATTTCTTTTTTCTATCAATTTGGTAAATTATGACATTCTAGAAAATATAAATTTTATTTAAATTGTAAAATGTACTAGAAAGAAAATTATTCAAGATATTGTCACCTTTTTTATTTTAAATAATCTTTATGTGTTAGACTAGTTTAGATTCACAGCTATATTGAGTGGAAATCATGTATTTCCCATATACTCCCTGGCTCCATTTGTATGTCACCTCCCCATTATCATATGTTCCTCACCGGAATGGGAGATATATATATATATATATATATATATATATATATATATATATATCCCATTAAATATATATATATATATATATATATATATATATAAAAAATATATTTTTTTACAATAAATGAACCTACACTAAAACATCATTATCACTCAAAGCCTGTAGTTTACAGTATGTTAGAGGATGTTGTACATTATTTGGGTTTTATAATTTTAAGTTTATATCTTCTGATTTCACTGTTTTCTAATAAGATGTCAGTTACAAATCAACTAAGACCTCTGAAAGCAGTATTTATTATTATTATTTTTTCCTGCTGACTGCTTTAGAAGATTTGCATTTTTACTTTAGTTTTTATCAGTCTGACCAAAATTTTCCTATAAATAGTGTTCCTTGCAAATGATTTTGGTTCTTGTTTTCTGAGATTCTTAGTTTTTTGTGGTTGATCATGCTATAATATCAATAGTTTTACTGCCTTAAAAGTCTATATTCTGCCTATTAATCCCTCTTCACCAACCCATAACACTAGTAACCACTGATCCTTTTAGTCTCACCATAGTTTTGCATTTTCTAGAACATCACATAGTTGGAATCTTATAGTATGTACTCTTCTTGATACACATGCTTCTTTTATTTAGTTATGTGCCTTTTAATTCTCCTCCATGTCTTTGGGCTTGATAGTGCTTTTCTTTTCTTTTTTTTTTTTTTAGTCCTGAGAAATATCTCCTTGCTTAGATTCTACAGTTTATTTAATCTTTCATGGACTGAAATACCTAAGTTTTGGCAGTTATGAAGATGTCATAAACATTCATGTGCAGGTTTTTATGTGAACATAAGTTTTCAACTTCTTTGTATAAATAATACAGAATGTGCCTGGCACCATGGCACATACCTATAATCCCAGCAACTCAGGAGGTTGAGACAGTAGGATTGCAAGTTCAAAACCAGTCACAATAGCTTAACGAGGCCCTAAGCAACTTAGTAAGACACTGTCTCAAAATAAAACATAAAAAAGAGCCAGGGATATGGCTCAGTGGTTAAGTGCCCCTGGGTTCAATCTCTGGTACCAAAAAAAAAAAATGTGACTTCTGGATTATATGGTAAGCATATTTTAGCTATGTAAGAAACTTCCAGACAGTCTTCCAAAGTGGGCAAGGTGGGCAGGGTGGTCCACACCTATAATCCCAACTACTCAGTAATCTGAGGCAAGAGGATCACAAATTCAAGGTCAGCCTGGGAAACTCATTGTGATCTGTCTCAAAATTTTAAAAATAAATAATAAATATAAAGAGCAAGGAATATAAATTGGTGATAGAGTGCTCCTGAGTTCAATCCTCAATTCAAAAAAATGTGGCTATACACATTATGCATTCTCATAAGCAATGAACTAGAATTCCTGTTACCCCAATTTGTTGCCAGCAGTTAGTATTGCCAATGTTTTGTATTTTAACCATTTTAATAGGTGTGTAATGGAATCGCATTATTTTTTAATTTGCATTCCCATAATGATACATGATGTGAAGCATCTTTTCATATGCTTACTTGCATTTGTGTATCATTGTTGCGAGGTGTCTATTAAAGTTTTATCCCATTTTTACTCTCCACACTCATATTACCCAGTGGCCCCCTTCACATCTTCCCCTGTATTTAACAGTCACTTCAAACTTAACATGATCAAAACCTATCACCTGATATCTCCCTTCAACCTGCATCTTCCAGCATCTTTCTCACCTCAGCAAATGGAAGTTCCATTTTTCCAGTTGCTTCAAAGGAAAATCTTGGTGTAGTTTGGTTTCCTGTCTGTTTTGCATGACCCACAATAAATTGATCAGAATACTCTGTTAGCTCTAACTTCAAAATGCAGCTATTATTTGACCACTGTTTTGTCACATCTGGTACCAGTCTCATCCAAACAACTATCATTTGTCTCCTGATTCATTGTAATAACCTCTTTCTAAGTCCATTGTTTCTGACCTTGCCCCATTCAGTCTATTCTCAATGTAGCTGTCAGAATGACTTGTTAAAACTTGGGTTATGAAACTCCTTTTATCAAAAATTTCCAGATGTCCCTATTCATTCCAAGTAAAAGCCCAATCATTACAACAGCTATTATTCTACCTGATCAGTTCCCAATCCCACCCTGGCGACAGCTCATTCTATTTTCTCTTTTATTTTACTCCCCTCAAGTGTTACTTACCTCTTTGTTTCCTTAAAACACACCAGATATGCTGCCCTCAAGTCCTTCGCATTTGCTATTCTCTTTACTTGGAATTTTCTTTCTCCAACCACTACTTGACACACCATTTTCATTGAGCATTTAACCCAAATTAAGTGCAGCTTTCCCAGGGCACCTAACTAAAAACAACTTCCCCTCTCAAGAGAATTCCTATCTCCTTTTCTTGATGTTTCTCTTTTAAATTATTATCTAACATACAGTAGATTTTGCTAATTTACTTCATTTATTGTGTATCTCTCCCATGAGAATAAATGTTCTATGAAGTTGGGAATTTGTATCTGTTTTTCTTGCTGATAAGTGAACAATTCCTGAAACAGAGAAGGTGTTCATAAAGTATTTAATAAATGAGTAAGCAAGGAAGTGAATATATTGTTACTTCATTTTCAAAAACTTTATAAATATATTAATAAACCTCATTTATTTTCCTTTCAAAAAGCAAAGAATATCCTAAAAATTAAATGTCATCCCCAGCCATGTAGTTTTTGCCCATAGAAAGGCCAAGAAGCATAGTGATAAAAGTATATGATATGAATGGATTGCTTGGGTTTAAGTCACTGCTTACCCACCTGTATCTGTCTCCTAAGTTTTTGCAGAGATGAAATGCTTGACCACAGGATGACAGATGACTGCATCCTGTTGTTTTTTATGAACCATGTGCTGTCAAATACACCGGGTCTACATTTGGACTTGGGCAGTCATAATTTATTATCAAATGGAAACAGTGTATGTGAGATTGAGCTCAAGAAAGTCCAAAACAAAATTAAAGCACTTATTGTCACAAAAGACATGAAACAGCAAGCTCAAACAATAGATATTCACTAGTCTTTAAAATCAAATGACCTACAGAATAGCGAAATGGCCCACTTAAAATGCAGCTGAGATATGACACCAAGATGGCGGCGAGGGGAGTGCATTACCCCCGTGTGCTGCTTCACTGTGTGGGAGTATGACAAGTCAGGACGGCTAAAGGATATCTTGTTAGGAATTTCCAGCAATAGTGGGGTGCGCCGGAACCTGGAGGAAGGATTTCCATCGCATGAGGATCGGCTACGGGGACTCAAACGCGAGAGGTTTGTCGCACGGAGGGTAATACTGCTTATTCAGCAAATCGCCCCGCGGCTAGAGTCTGCAAGGCGCGCTGGGATAGAGACGCAGGGTTACAGCGCTGCAGTTTCTGCCAGACGCGCAAGCACCGCACTCAGGGCTGAATTCTGGGTTCGAGACGGGGAAGGAAGCGGTCCATCTCGGTTCTCCACACCGGTCAGACCACAAAGGAGGCCAGCAGCCACCATGTTGGTAAACTGACGTCACCACACCTGTTTTTGACTGACCGCAGCTCATTCAGCCATAGAACAGGTAATTTCAGGCTGCAATTCGCCTGCGGCTTGCAGACAGATTGCTAGGGTTCAGCGCCTGGGGGCTTCTTAAAATCTGATCTTATCGGAGTGAACACGGAGCGCGGGGCGGCCAAGTCCCAGCTCCCGGAACCGTCCCGGAACCGCCCTGGCTCCGGGCTGCGGAGCCTGCGGAGGCTGCTTCTTGGACCCTGCTAATATCAGAGCAAACACGAAACACCAAGAAGCCGAATTCCAGCTCCCGGAACTGAGCCCGCGGGGACTGCTTCTTGGAGCTTACACTTATAGGAGCTTACACCGAGCACAGAGCGGCCGAGTTCCGGCTCCCGGAACCGTCCCGGAACCGCCCTGGCTCAGGGCTGCGGAGCCCGCGGAGGCTGCTTCTTGGACCCTGCTACTATCAGAGCATACACCAAACACTAAGCGGCCGAATTCCGGCTCCCGGAACTGAGCCCACGGGGGCTGCTTCTTGGAGCCTACACTTATAGGAGCTTACACCGAGCACGGAGCGGCCGAGTTCCGGCTCCCGGAACTTCCCTGGACCGGGGCTAGGAGCCCGCGGAAACTGTGTCTCGGTCCGGGTCCTGCTGAGGGCAGGTCAGGACTCACCCATTGCTTGGGTTGCTTGGCAAGGGGAACGAAATGCTGCCATTCGCATAGGATACCAACATGGCAGAGATCTGATGTCAGCAGAAAGCGGTGGAGGAGAGATCTTCATCAATACCAGCGGTGACATAAGCAGTTGGTCTCCTGGTAAGGGGGGTGAGGCTCAGTCACCCGAGTCTCCTCAATTTGTCCTCGAGCCGGAGGGAAGGAGCCGGGCCGCCGCCAGCCCCCGGAGCAGGCCCAGCGGCTCGCCAGCGTGGTGACCGCGTGACCCCAATTGGAGAGGGGGCGGAGCGGAGCCGCCACCCACACCCGCCAGGTGGGCAGACCCACGACCCAGTAGTACATGGGCGTGGTAGGAGGGGCAGGGCAGAGCCGCCCTTCGCGCTTGCAAGGTAAACAGACCTGTGACAGCCTGGCGGGTCAGGCCCAGTGGCCTGCCAGTGTGGTACACACGTCACCCCAACTCGAGTAGGGGCAGAGCAGATCCTTATCCCACGCCCGGATCAGGCCCTGCCGGTGTGGTGGTCACGTGACCCCAATTGGAGTGGGGGTGGAGCGGAACCGCCACCCGTGCCCGCAGGGTGAGCAGACCAGTGATCAATCTGCAGATCAGGCCCAGGGGTCCGCAGGCGTGGTAGGAGGGGCAGGGCAGATCCGCCGCCCGCGCCTTCAAGGTAGGCAGACCTACAACAGACCGGCGGATCAGGCCCAGGAGCCTGCCGGCGGGGTACAAACACCACCCTAATTGGAGTAGGGACAGAGCAGAGTCGCCTCCCTTGCCAGGAACAGACCCAGCATCCTGCAGGCGGGGTAGTCACGACACCCCAATTGGAGTAGGGGCAAAGCAGAGCCTCCACTCGTGCCCGAAAGGTGGGCAGATCTGCGACCGACCAGCAGGACAGGCCCAGTGGCCTGCTGGTACGACAGACACGACACCCCAATTGGAGTAGGGGCAGAACAGAGCCGCCACCAGCTCCCAGAACAGGCCCAGTGACCTGCCGGCGTGGTAGCCACGACACCCCAATTGGAATAAGGAGAGAGCAGAGCCGCCGCCCGCACCTGCAGGAAAGATACGCAAGCAGTATGAAAAGACAAGGAAAGAAAGGACCACAAGCAATGCAGGTCAACGCAACTTTAGAAGAGGTAACAGCTGCAGCAGATGGAATGTCAGATAAAGAATTCAGGATATACATGCTTCAGATGATCTGGAGTATCAAGGAAGACATTAAACAGCAAAATCAGACAATGAAAGATCACTTCGACAACGAATTACGCAAACAAATCCAGGAAGCAAAGGATCAACTATACAGGGAGATAGAGGTTATAAAAAACAAGCAATCAGAAATCCTAGAAATGCAGGAAGCAATAAACCAACTTAAAAACTCAATGGAGAATACTACCAACAGAGTAGAACACTTAGAAGATAGAACATCAGACAATGAAGACAAAGTATTTCAACTGGAAAAGAACATAGACAGCTCAGCAAGACTGTTAAGAAACCATGAGCAGAACATCCAAGAAATATGGGATAACATTAAGAGACCAAACTTAAGAGTCATTGGGATACAGGAAGGTACAGAGCTCCAAACCAAAGGAATGAGCAGTCTATTCCATGAAATAATACAAGAAAACTTCCCAGACTTGAAGAATGAGACAGAATCCCAAATCCTAGAAGCCTACAGGACGCCGAATGTGCAAAATCATAAGAGATCCACACCTAGACACATTATAATGAAGATGCCCAACATACAGAATAAGGAGAGAATTTTAAAAGCTACAAGAGAAAGGAAGCAGATTACATTTAGGGGCAAGCCAATCAGGATAACAGCTGATCTTTCAACACAGACTCTGAAAGCTAGAAGATCCTGGAATAACATATTTCAAACACTGAAAGATAATGGGTTCCAACCAAGAATTGTGTATCCAGCGAAATTAAGCTTCAGGATGGAGAATGAAATTAAAACCTTCCATGATAAACAAAAGTTTAAAGAATTCGCAGCTAGAAAACCATCTCTTCAAAACATCCTAGCCAAAGTATTACAGGAAGAGGAAATGGAAAATAACAATGAAAACCAACAGTGGGAGGTAGGACAGTAAAGGGGGGGGGGAAACAATCAAAGAGGAAAACAAACAATGTTTAGTAACAGAAATAAACAAATATGGCTGAAAGAACAACCCATATCTCAATAATAACCCTAAATGTTAATGGCTTAAACTCACCAATTAAGAGACACAGGCTAGTAGAATGGATCACAAAACAAGACCCAACAATATGCTGCCTACAGGAGACGCATTTGATAGGAAAAGACATACATAGGCTGAAGGTGAAAGGTTGGGAAAAATCATATCACTCATATGGACTTCGGAAACAAGCAGGCGTGTCCATACTCATATCAAATAAAATAGATTTCAAGCCAAAGTTAATCAAAAGAGATAAAGAGGGACACTACATACTGCTTAAGGGAACCATACACCAACAAGACATAACAATCATAAATATTTATGCCCCAAACAATGGTGCAGCTATGTTCGTCAAACAAACTCTTCTCAAGTTCAAGAGTCTAATAGACCACCACACCATAATCATGGGAGACTTCAACACACCTCTCTCGCCACTGGACAGATCTTCCAAACAAAAGTTGAATAAGGAAACTATAGAACTCAATAACACTATTAATAACCTAGACCTAATTGACATATATAGAGTATACCACCCAACATCAAGCAGTTACACTTTTTTCTCAGCAGCACATGGATCCTTCTCAAAAATAGATCATATATTATGTCACAGGGCAACTCTTAGACAATATAAAGGAGTAGAGATATTACCATGCATCTTATCTGATCATAATGGAATGAAACTGAAAATCAACGATAAAAGAAGGAAGGAAAAAGCATACATCACTTGGAGAATGAACAATAGGTTACTGAATGATCAATGGGTTATAGAAGACATCAAGGAGGAAATTAAAAAATTCTTAGAGATAAATGAAAACACAGACACAACATATCGGAATCTATGGGACACATTGAAAGCAGTTCTAAGAGGAAAATTCATTGCTTGGAGTTCATTCCTTAAAAAAAGAAAAAACCAACAAATAAATGATCTCATACTTCATCTCAAAATCCTTGAAAAAGAAGAGCAAAACAACAGCAAAAGAAGTAGAAGGCAAGAAATAATTAAAATCAGAGCTGAAATTAATGAAATCGAAACAAAAGAAACAATTGAAAAAATTGACAAAACTAAAAGTTGGTTCTTTGAAAAAATAAACAAAATCGACAGACCCTTAGCGATGCTAGTGAAGAGAAGAAGAGAGAGAACTCAAATTACTAGCATACGGGATGAAAAAGGCAATATCACAACAGACACTTCAGAAATACAGAAGATAATCAAAAACTATTTTGAATCCTTATACTCCAATAAATTAGAAGATAGTGAAGGCATAGATAAATTTCTTAAGTCATATGATCTGCCCAGATTGAGTCAGGAGGATATAGAAAACCTAAACAGACCAATATCAATTGAGGAGATAGAAGAAACCATCAAAAGACTACCAACTAAGAAAAGCCCAGGTCCCGATGGGTATACAGCAGAATTTTACAAAACCTTTAAAGAAGAACTGATACCAATACTTTTCAAGCTACTTCAGGAAATAGAAAAGGAGGGAGAACTTCCAAATTCATTCTATGAGGCCAACATCACCCTGATACCTAAACCAGACAAAGACACTTCAAAGAAAGAAAACTACAGACCAATATCTCTAATGAACCTAGATGCAAAAATCCTCAATAAAATTCTGGCGAATCGGATACAAAAACATATAAAAAAAATTGTACACCATGATCAAGTAGGATTCATCCCTGGGATGCAAGGCTGGTTCAATATACGGAAATCAATAAATGTTATTCACCACATCAATAGACTTAAAAATAAGAACCATATGATCATCTCGATAGATGCGGAAAAAGCATTTGACAAAGTACAGCATCCCTTTATGTTCAAAACTCTAGAAAAACTAGGGATAACAGGAACATACCTCAATATTGTAAAAGCAATCTATGCTAAGCCTCAGGCTAGCATTATTCTGAATGGAGAAAAACTGAAGGCATTCCCTCTAAAATCTGGAACAAGACAGGGATGCCCTCTCTCTCCACTTCTCTTCAACATAGTTCTCGAAACACTGGCCAGAGCAATTAGACAGACGAAAGAAATTAAAGGCATCAAAATAGGAAAAGAAGAAATTAAATTATCACTATTTGCAGATGATATGATTCTATATCTAGCAGACCCAAAAGGTTCTACAAAGAAACTATTAGAGCTAATAAATGAATTCAGCAAAGTGGCAGGATTTAAAATCAACACGCATAAATCAAAGGCATTCCTGTATATCAGCGACAAATCCTCTGAAATGGAAATGAGGACAACCACTCCATTCAAAATATCTTCAAAAAAAATAAAATACTTGGGAATCAACCTAACAAAAGAGGTGAAAGACTTATACAATGAAAACTACAGAACCCTAAAGAGAGAAATAGAAGAAGATCTTAGAAGATGGAAAAATATACCCTGTTCATGGATAGGCAGAACTAACATCATCAAAATGGCGATATTACCAAAAGTTCTCTATAGGTTTAATGCAATGCCAATCAAAATCCCAATGGCATTTCTTGTAGAAATAGAGAAAGCAATCATGAAATTCATATGGAAAAATAAAAGACCCAGAATAGCAAAAACAATGCTAAGCAAGAAGTGTGAATCAGGCGGTATAGCGATACCAGACTTCAAACTATACTACAGAGCAATAGTAACAAAAACAGCATGGTACTGGTACCAAAACAGGCGTGTGGACCAATGGTACAGAATAGAGGACACAGAAACCAATCCACAAAACTACAACTATCTTATATTTGATAAAGGGGCTAAAAGCATGCAATGGAGGAAGGATAGCATCTTCAACAAATGGTGCTGGGAAAACTGGAAATCCATATGCAACAAAATGAAACTGAATCCCTTTCTCTCGCCATGCACAAAAGTGAATTCAAAATGGATCAAGGAACTTGATATCAAATCAGAGACGCGCCGTCTGATAGAAGAAAAAGTTGGCTACGATCTACAGTCGGTGGGGTCGGGCTCCAAATTCCTCAATAGGACACCCATAGCACAAAAGTTAATAACTAGAATCAACAAATGGGACTTACTCAAACTAAGAAGTTTTTTCTCAGCAAAAGAAACAATAAGAGAGGTAAATAGGGAGCCTACATCCTGGGAACAAATCTTTACTCCTCACACTTCAGATAGAGCCCTAATATCCAGAGTATACAAAGAACTCAAAAAATTAGACAATAAGAGAACAAACAACCCCATCAACAAATGGGCCAAGGACCTGAACAGACACTTCACAGAGGAGGACATACAGTCAATCAACAAGTACATGAAAAAATGCTCAACATCTCTAGCTGTCAGAGAAATGCAAATCAAAACCACCCTAAGATACCATCTCACTCCAGTAAGATTGGCAGCCATTAGGAAGTCAAACAACAACAAGTGCTGGCGAGGATGTGGGGAAAAGGGTACACTTGTACATTGCTGGTGGGACTGCAGATTGGTGCAGCCAATTTGGAAAGCAGTATGGAGATTTCTTGGAAAGCTGGGAATGGAGCCACCATTTGACCCAGCTATTCCCCTTCTTGGTCTATTCCCTAAAGACCTAAAAAGAGCATGCTACAGGGACACTGCTACATCGATGTTCATAGCAGCACAGTTCACAATAGCAAGACTGTGGAACCAACCTAGATGCCCTTCAATAGACGAATGGATAAAAAAAATGTGGCATTTATACACAATGGAGTATTACTCTGCATTAAAAAATGACAAAATCATAGAATTTACAGGGAAATGGATGGCATTAGAGCAGATTATGCTAAGTGAAGCTAGCCAATCCCTAAAAAACAAATGCCAAATGTCTTCTTTGATATAAGGAAAGTAACTAAGAACAGAGTAGGGACGAAGAACAGGAGAAGAAGATTAACATTTAACAGGGATGAGAGGTGGGAGGGAAAGGGAGAGAGAAGGTAAATTGCACGGTAATGGAAGGAGACCCTCAGGGTTATACAGTGGAGGGGGTAGAGAGAGAGGAGGGGAGGGGAGGGGAGAGGTGGGGAGGGGGGAGGGTGGATGATGGGAAAGGCAGCGGAGCACAACAGACACTAGTATGGCAATTTGTAAATCAATGGATGTGTAACTGATGTGAATCTGCAATCTGTGTATGGGGTGAAGGTGGGAGTTCATAACCCACTAGAATCAAAGTGTGGAATATGATATGTCAAGAAATTTGTAATGTTTTGAACAACCCACAATAAAAAATTAAAAAAATTAAAAAAAATAAAAAAATTAAAAAAAAAAAATAAAATGCAGCTGAGACCAGATGTGAGAATATAAATATTCTGAGAGGTGGCGTGCTATCCCATGCAATGTACTATATGTCTTGAATCAAAGAATAATATTTAGAACTCTTGTATAGTGCCAGAAGCAGCAGAAAAAAACACAAGTCCAGAAGTCAGAAGTAGAAGTGACTACTGTTACTAACAACCCACTAGCCCAGATTCTGATTCCCATCCCTACAATTTCAGGCTCTGCTGGTGGGAAAGCTCAGTTCCCAGGGGAGAAACATCTCGCTAGGGGACAAAGTAATGATCCCGAAGTGGCACCCCCTTTCTCCACAGAAATCACCAGGGCTGATTTTAGGACTGTCAGCAAAAGAGTCTCTGCGAAAGAGTCCAATGTAGATAAACTTCCTATTTTTGTGTTGCCCTGTTTTACTTGGCCACTGGCCGGGAAGATACCAGCACTCCAGGTGCCGGACACCCCCTTACTAGTTTTTGACAAACATATCCAGTATAGTACTTTGTAGAAATGTGCAAACAAGGCCTCTGGCCTTGAGCTGGGGCTTCACAGAGATGTCTACATTTTTAAGATAAGTTACAAATGGGCTCCATGGTAACAGCTGGCAGGGGGAGGAAAGAAAGGGGAGAAGAAGCTCTCCCCTTCTCAGGTGTTGTCCTTGAAGATTTAACTTGTCCAGAACAATGAAAGAAAAAGCTGATTTTATGTGAACTTCTGCAGACCGTGAACTTCTGAGCCCCTCCCCTTACATGCCGGGTATAAAACTCTGAAACTCCCTGAACTCGGGGTTCAGGGGATTCACTGATTACAGCAAAAGCTGTGCCCTCTGAACCTGGCTTTAGCCAAAGAAAAACTGTTTCCTGCTATCTTCAGTCCTTGCCTCGTTTTTCCATACAACAATCCCACCATATGGATATTAAGACCTCCACCTTGCCATTTCTTGGTTCTTATGCCATTAAAGCTATAAGTCAAAGAGTTTATGAACTGACTGGAGGGTTGGATACTGATTGCAAAGGTAAATTAGTTTCCTGGTGCACAATTGTCAATTATTACTAGAATCACTACAGAAGACACCCAGTGTCTTCTGTAGTGATTCTAGTAATAATATATATTTTTGAGGAAATAGATCAATAGAATATTGTATGATACAAAGTTTGAGATTTATGTATTGGCTTGCTGATTAAAATTTTTGTTTGTCTGCTTGATCGGTTTCTAAGAGAGATGAATTAAATTATTTAAATATAAAACAAGAGAAAAAAGCTCAATGGGAGATCATAGTAACTGAAAAGATGTAAGATAAATAATGACTCTGTCTCTTTAGGAATAAAAGGGCAGGTGAACTCACCAAGAAAATAACTATGTCTACAGGAGGAACTGAGACAAAAGGTGTTGTGAAATATCATATTTATTAATATGATAAATATCAACTACAAACTCTTCACCTATTCAAAATTCAAACTGTAGCAGCTATAAAAATTTTATGTACAATCATGCACCAAATAATGATGCTACAATGGCAGACTACATAGATGATGCTAATCCCATAAAATCATGGTAGAGCTGAAAAGTTCCCATTATCAGGTGATGTCATCATTACCATCTAACTACACAACACATTTCTCAAGTGGTTATGGTGACATGGTGTAAACAAACCTACTGTGCATACAAATGTGTAGCACATGTAATTATGTATAGTACCTTATACTTGATAATAAGCAACTATGTTACAGGTTTATGCATTTTCTACACAAGGTTTACCATTATTTTAGAGTGTACTCCTTCTACTTACAACAACAAAAAATAACTTTACTATAAAACAATATGCCATGTTACACTGGCAGCAGCTTCATAAATCCTGTTTACCACGTTGTGTGACTAACCTGTACCATCTAGGTATGTGGAAGTACACTCTGTGTATTCCACAATAAAATTGTCTAGTGACACATTTCTCAGAATGTGGTCCCTATCATTAAGTGATACACGACTGTATATATTTATTGATGGCAATTTCTCTCCTCCTTTCCCTTACTACTTTATATAAAGAATGTCATTACAGTAATGCTTAATGAAATCATACCCAATGGGGACAATTGCTTATCTCAGGAGATTCTGAACTTTCTGAAGAATATTGTGACTTATAACAGAGGATGGATTCTTTCCTTAGATGACAGAGAGTAATCGTCTTTTTTTTTTTCTTTTCCAGGCAACCATCTCATATTCAGTGGAAGCAACAGCTAGAATCTGCAGATGCTAAGAAAAGGGAGAGCCAGGTCAGCCTGGGAATTGTTTTTCTTCAAAACCAGAGGCTGTTTAGGAAACCCAGGGATTAATATCGGCAGTAAACTGAGCCACAGGGGAAGTGTAACCATCATCAGAGATGTAGCTCCAGGAAGTTAGAGAGGGAACAAGTAACCTCGCTTTGTATTTTCCTTTTCCTTTAATCTGCCAGTCCCTGTCTTTGGATAAATATAGTTGGAAGCCATTTGTCACTGGAATTTGAGAAACATTCCCACAGGCTTTAGTCCTCCATCACTCTCCCCACCCATTTGCATGTGCAAACATTTTTCTTGAAGTATTATTTATAGCAGCAAATAATTGGTTCTATAACAAGGTGTTCATCCACAGGAGAATGAGCATAAATGATTGTGGTACAGTCATACTACATGTCCTTGTGCATCATAAGCATTTTCCAATTTTCTAGATACTGCCAAATTGGACTCCAAAGTGGATCATACCAATTTATACTCTAATCATAAATGTACAAGTTCTCAGCACTCATTCTCTCCAAAACTTCAAGACATTTTCTAACATGCCAAGTAATTAGTATAAAATAATAGCTCACTTCAGTTTTAATTTTCATTTTTCTGATTACAAATTAAACTTTTCAAATTATCATTGGAAATACAAAGTTCTTCCCTATTAATTACTTGTTTATATAGTTTGTTCATTAAAATTATTTTTGGCCCTTTTCACTAACTTATTGTGACAATGTAAGCTATATGCAATGTATTATTTTGGTTATTTGCAGTCAACATGATAGCCCAGTTTGCAATTTGTTTTTAATTCATACATAGTATTCTTTGTCATGCAGGAGAAATTTTCTTGGTTTAATATGAGGGAATTAATTATTGTTTAAAATTTTTGTACGTTTGGATCCTGTTTACAAAATATTTCTACCCTGAAATTGCAGAGATACTCTGTTTTCTTAAAAAAATTGTTGAATTTTTCATTTAAAATGAAAAATGGGATTTTTATATGGGATTTACAAAAATAGACTAAAGAAGATTATAGGGATCTTTTTTCATTAGGTTGGTAAATTTTAACAACATTATCAACATTTATTGGACAATCCATCCTTTTTCCACAAATTTTAATAACAATTTAGCCATATTCTATTCTTTCTTATGTGTTTATTGTGTCTTTTCTGGGCTAATATTTTGGCACATTTTTCTATTGGTCTACCCCCTTTACCAAAGGTTCATTTTTTAATTGCTATGAGATTGTAATATAGAGATTATTCATCCTCTTTCACCCCTCCTCTCTTCAAATTTTCATAATCATTATGAGCTTATCACCTAATCAAAATTCCAGGTTCCAATATTGATTGAAGTTTCACTGATTTCTTAAATTAATTTAACAAAATTGAAATATGTTCCACATGGAATGTTCTTAGGCATAAATATAACATGGTATTACTTATTCTGATCTTTTTGTCTTCAAGAATACTTTGTAATTTTCTCCCTGTTTTTCTCGTCTCTTTTTAAATATTCCTAAGTGCTTTATGTCTTTTTCTTTTATGAATAATTTCTTTTACTATGTTATTGATGGTATATAGAAATATTATTAATTAAAAGATTATAGATTTCCTTTACTAGTTGTTAAATTATTTAAAAATTTTTTTTGTAGTTATAGATGGACAGAATGCCTTTATTTTATTTATTTTTATGTGGTGCTGAGGATTGAACCCAGTGCCTCACACATGCTAGGCAAGCACTTTGCCACTGCACTACAGCCCCAGCCCTACAACTATTAATATTTTGCTGTCAGTCAATATTATCTGTGAATCACATCAATTCTATTACATTTTTTTAAAAAAGATTAAATTTGTTCTAATCAGTTATAGATGACAGTAGAATGCATTTTGACACATTGTACACAAATGGAGCATAACTTCTCATTCCTCTGGCTATACATGGTGCAGAGTCACACGAGTCATGTAATCATACATGTATATAGGGTAATAATGTCCATCTCATTCCACTATCCTTCCCACCCCTACACCCCCTCCCATCCACTATCCTTCCAACCCCTACACCACCACCCCTCCACTATCCTTCCCACCCCTACACCCCCTCCCCTCCACTATCCTTCCCACTCTTATACCCCCTCCCCTCCACTATCCTTCTCACCCCTACACCCTCTCCCCTCCCCTTCACTCCCGTCTGCCCAATCCAAAGTTCCTCCATTCTTCCCTTCATCCACCCATCCCCATTATGAATCAGCATCCGCTTATCAGAGAAAACATTTGACCTTTGGTTTTTTGGTTTGGCTTATTTCGCTTAGCATGATATTCTCCAGCTCCAATCATTTATCTTCAAATGCCATAATTTAATTCTTCTTTAAGGATGGATAATATCCCATTATATATATATATTTTAGAGGTAAACCAATTCAGGTTTCACAATCCAGGTCCAAAAAACCAGGAGTGCTTAAAATAATCTAAACCAAACTCTGAAAGAAAATAGGTGCCAAACGAGATTATTCTACTTAGCAAAATCATCCTTCAGAATTGAAAATTAAACTAACAAAGGCGGTACTATAAAACATATTCAATAAAATATTTTATGAAGAAGAAATAAAAATGAAAAACAGCATAGGAATGAATTACACTAGAAAAATAGTCAATCAAAGGAGAAACCAAATCTAAATTAAATATTAAAAATAAACCAAAATGTCAGGAAATAAAAATCATCTCTTTATAATAACACTGAATATAAATGGTCTAAACTTTTCAATCAAAAGACATTTATCGACAGATTGGATTAAAAAGCAAGACCCCAAAATATGCTGCTTGCAAGAGATACACCTTACAGACAAAGGCATCCACAGACTGAAGGTGAAAGAATGGAAAAAGATATATTGTGGAGAGCAGTGAGAGTGAATGGGAGAGCAGTGTCTGAGATTGGGGTCTCTGATGATCTCATGGCTGTGGCATGCTTGATGCCTGGGAAAGTTTTTGTGCAAAGGTTCAGGATGCCTAGCTGCTGTGGTAATGGCCTTCATGAGGAGGCTCTATGCTAGAGTCTTATCAGCCTCAACCTGGATCTCAGGCACACAGTTCCTGGGAACAAAGGAACAATGTTTCACCAAGCTCCACTGCTCCTGAACCTGCCTGCCTAACAGTAATTTTAAAAAATGAACTTTCTTGAGAGCTACACAAAGCTCCTAAGATTGCACACTCAACTACAGAATGTAACTACAGAATAAGCTGCATAATATTGCTAGCTCTATAACTTTCCTGAATACAAAGAATAATGACTGCTTAGTCTTTAACCTGATAATGACACATATATAAATAAAGACTGTTAGCATAATTTTTTAGACCTGCTTCTACACCAGAGAGCAGTGCTCCACCTGACCCCAGCTGTTTTCTTCAAAATCTCAGTCCATGAGTCTTTATTTTTCTTCTCCCCCTTTACCCCTCACCAGAACCTGCTAGATTGGCTACACTGGTTGTGGCAATATGCCATGCAAATGGAACCCATATACAAGCAGATGAGCCATTCTCATATCATACAAAGTGGACTTCACACCAAAATTAATCATAAGAGACAAAGACGTTCACTTCAGACTGGTTAAGTGAATCATCCAACAATAATATAATGATTGCAAACATTTATTCCCCAATCAATGGTACATCTATGTAGATGACACAAACTCTTCTTAATTTCAAGAATCAAATAGACCGAAATGCAATAATAGTGGGTGACTTCAACCCAGCTCTTTAACCATTAGATATAGCATCCCAAAAAGATTCTTCAGAACTAAAAACTACTATTAATCAAATGGACCTAACAGACAACTAAAGAATATTTGATCCATCAATGACTGAATTCACTTTCTTCTCAGTAGCACATTTTCTAAAATAGATGATATTTTAGGTCACAAAGCAAATCTTAGCAAACAAAAAAATAGAGATAATTCCTTGCATCCTATCAGATCATAATGGAGTGAAGTTAGAAATAAATATCAAGGTAAAAAACAGAAACCACTCTAACACCTGGAGACTAAATAACATACTTTTGAATGATGAATGAATAGCAGAAGAAATATGGAGAGAAATAAAAATCTTACACATATATGAGAATAGTAATACAACTTATCAAAATCTCTGGGACAGTATTAAGACAGTTCTAAAAGGAAAGTTTGTAGTACTAAGTTTATACATTAAAAAAAAAAATAAGATACCAGGCCTGAGGTTGTGGCTCAGCAGTAGAGCACTTGCCTAGCATGTGTGAGGCCCTGGGTTTGATCCTCAGCACCAATATACAAAAAAATAAATAAAATTAAATAAATATATTATATCCAACTACACTTAAAAAATAAACATTTTTTTAAAAATAAGATACCAAATAAATAATGTAACATAACACCTAAAAAATGGGGAACAAACGATAATCAGTAGAAAACAGGAAATCATTAAAATCACCACTGAAGTAAATGAAATTGAGAATAAAAACTCAATACAAAAGATCAAGAAACAAAGAGTTAGTTTTTTGAAAGGAAGAATAAGATTGACAAACTAACTGAAATAGAAAGAAAAGACTCAAATTCACAAAATTAGAGATTAAAAAGAAAATATTAACACAGACATTATTATAATCCAGAGGATAATCAGAAACTACCTTGAAAATTTATACTCCAATAAGTTAGAAAATCTTGAAAATATAAATGAATTCCCAGATACATATAACCTACATAGACTGAACCACCAGGATATAGAAAACTTAGATTAATATCAAGTAATTAAATTGAAGAAGCTATCAATAGCCTTCCAACAAAGAAAAGTCTGGGACTGAACAGATTCTTAGTCAAATTCTACCAGACCTTTAAAGAAGAATTAATACCAATCATCTTAAAATAATTCCATGAAGTAGAAAAGGCAGGGAAACTTCCAAATTCATTCTATGAAACCAAAAATATCATTTGGTATCATTCTTTGATACAAAACCAGACAAAGACATATCAAGGAAATAAAACTTCATACCAATATACTTGATGAAAACAGACACAAAATTCTTAAATAAATATTGGCAAGTTGCATAAAAAAAAACACATTAAAAAGATAGTGAACCATGATCAAGTGGGTTTCATTCCAGGGATGCAAGTTTGGTTCAACATAAGCACATCAATAAATGTAATTCACCACTTAAAAAGACTTAAGGACAAGAATCACATAATCACCTCAATAAATGCAGAAAAAGCAGTTGACAAAGCCCAGCATCCATTCATGTTGAAAATATAGAAAAATGAGGGATAAACGGAGCTTACTGCAACATTGTAAAGGCTACATATGACAAACCCAAGGCCAGCATCATACTGAACAGAGAAAAACTGAAAGCATTCCCTCTAAAACTAGGAACAAGACAAGGATACCCACTCTCTCCACTCCTGTTCAACATGGTCCTTGAAACTGTAGCTGGAGGAACCAGACAAGAGAAAGAAATTAAAGGGATACAAATAGAAAATGAAGAGCTCAAATTATTTGTTTGCTACCAACATGATCCTACATTTAGAATACCCAGAAAACTTGTAGAGCTGAAAAACAAATTTAGTAAAGTGGCAGAATAAAAGATCAATAGACATAAATAAACTACTTCCCTATCCTTCATTAATGAATGTACTGAAAAGAAATTAGAACTACCCCATTCAGGATTATTAAAAAAAAAACTTGAGAATTAATCTAAGGAAGGATGCCAATGAGCTCTACAGTTAAAACTATAGAACACTGAGGAAAGAATTTGTGAAAACAGAAGATGGAAAGACCTCCCATGTTCTTTGATAGGCAGAAATAATATTACAAAAATGGCCATACTACAAAAGCATTATATAGATTCAATGTAATCCATCAAAATGAAAATGAGGTTCTTTACAGAACTTTAAAAAAAGCAGTTATAAAATAAATTTAGAAAAATAAGGAGACTCAGAATAGCCAAGCAATCCTGAGCAAAAAGAGTGATGCTGGAGGTATCACAATGCTGGATCTCAAATTATACAGAGTTATAATAACAAAAATAGCATGACACCAGCTCTGAAACAGACATGAAGATCAATGGAATAGAATAGAAGACAGATCCAAACTCACATAAATACAATTTTCTGATACTAGACAAAGGTGCCAAAAACATATGTTGGAGAAAAAGTAATCTTTTTAACAGTGCTGGGAAAACTGGAAATCCATGTGTAGAAGATGAAACTTGACCTTTATCTCTCACCCTGCACAATAGTCAACTCAAAGTAGATCAGAGACTTAGGGATCAAAACAGAAACACTGCAACTGTTAGAAGTAAATGTAGGTGCAACATTCCAACATGTTGGCACAGGCATCAACTTCCTTAACGAGACTCCTAAAGTGTATAAAATAAAACTAAGAATCAATAAGTGGGATGTCATCAAACTAAAAAGTTTTTTTCCAAACAAAGGAAACAAGAGCATGAAGAGAAAGCCTACAGAATGGGAGAAGATCTTTGCTACCTGCTCCTCAGTTAGGGCATTAAATCCAGAATATATACATATCAACTCAAAAAACTTAATACTTAAAAAACTAATAGTCAAATTAGTAAATGGTCAAAAGAACCAAGAGATACTTCTCAAAAGAAGAAATACAAATGGACAACAAATAAATGAAAAATAGTCAATATTTCTAGCAATCAGGAAAATGCAAATCAAAACTACATTGAGATTTAATCTTACTTCAGTCAGAGTGACAATTATCCATAAGAATGGGACTCTAACTATAGTAAGATATATTTCTTGCTGGTATAATTTTTTAGAAATGGATTCTGTTGTCATGCATAACTAAAAAGAGCCAATAAAAAGTACAAATATGTGTTGGTGAGTATATGGCAGCGGGAAGATACACTCATACATTGTTGGTGAGACTGCAAATTAGTGCAACCACTCAACTGGAACCACAATATAACCTAGCTATCCCACTCCTAGGTACTATCCAAAAGACTTTAATCAGCATATTATAGAGATACAGTCTATAACTTAGCTATTGTGTATTGTAGCAGCACAATACACAATAGCTAAGTTATGGAACCAACCTAGATGCCCTTCAATGATGAACAGATGAAGAAAATGCAGCATACATTCACATGAGGAAGAATGACTTTAGGGCATTTGCTGGTAAAAGGATGGAACTGGAGGACAACCTGCTAAGTAAAATAAGCCAGACCCCAAAAGTCAAAGATTGAATGTTTTCTCAGATATATGTAAGCTAGACTAAACTACGGAGAATAAACTGGGGACGAATCCATCAAAATGTAAAAAAAAAAAAACAAACAAACCCAAATGAGTGGACTAGATGAAGGGAATTGAGGAAGAGGGAGGAGAGAGGAGACAAGGAAAGAACAGTGGATGTATTTGACTAAATTTCCTAAGTAAATATACACCACAGTGAATCTCACCATCATGTACATTCACAAGACACTAATTTAAAAAAAAAAAAAAACAACTCTCAAGTAAATAGCAGAAAGATCAGTGGAGTAGAGGGAAGGGAACAGGGGGAGGAAAGAATGGAGGATAAAGAAAGTTCTGGGGCTTGAATTAGAGCAAATTACATCCATGCTTTCATATTTATGTCAAAATGAATCCTATTGTTATGTGTAACTACAAAGAACCAATAAAAATATTTTTAAAATAACTGCCAGATAATGATTCACAATGCTGGAGAGACATGTCTATACCTTAGATATTTTGTTTAAATAAATAAAATTTAGTAGTCTTAGACAAAGTCATTTGGCCATTTTAAGTTGAAATTACTAGTATTATATTTCTAAAGGGAAGAGAATTCTGATGGGTATTTGGTTTTGGAATAAGAGCATTATTGATTTTAAACATCTTTCTCAGTCAAGTCAGACATTACTTATGTTGATAAATTCACAAATTAGTAGCTCTACTGATAATTCCAAGGTGAAAAAATACTGACTTTACAGTTCTGGTTTTAATTATTATCCTTTTTTTGGATAATATTATCAGTATCATTAGGTTAAATGTTTTATTTAATAACTGGTAAAACAAAAATTTTACAAGCAAGGGGAGTTAATTTATTGTCTGAAATATATTTTTGATTTATGAATTCTAAGATAAATTTACATACAGAAGCTTGTTCATGACCAGATTTCAGTACAGTAACATTAATTAAAAAAAAGAAAGAAAGAAATTTGAGCATGTAACTCATTAGTGTTAGTGGAATGGCCCAAAGGTGTGCATGCAGAACTTTCACAAGTTCTATATTCTACTTTTAGAGAACAGGTCTTCATGCAGTTAACTATGTCAGTCCCATGGATGAAGATCAAAACCAGGGTGATGCCTAAATGACCAGAAGGTCATACTTGGTTGGACCTGTATTTGACAAGATAACTCTAAAGACTTTGGGGGAAACTTGAGAATTCATTGTATACATTTGTATCTGCCTAAGTGTGTAATACTGCAAGTATCCCCTAAAGTCTACACCATTTTATATCAGCTAAAACATAGGCTAAAATGATAAGATTTTTACTTAGTTTCTGCATTTTAATGTTGTTTAAATTGATTTTAAAGAACAACTGTCTTATAAAATTATTGTTACACTATTTTGTATCTTAGAAATATGCACTCATTCATAGAGAATTTCTAAACATGCGTATTGTTATGTAATATTTATACCTAAATTGTTTTAGTTAAAATAGACATGTAGTAAATATTTTTATTCAAATAGTTATGAAACCTCAGTGTTACAGAATGGAACTATCATTGAAAGGGATACACAAGAACTTTAATATGCATTAACTTAAAACCCTGTTTTTTAAATTATCTTTTTTTCAGTTATGCATATACATGCTTCATCATTCTTTGCAACATGTTCACTCTTACTGAAACAATTGTAAACGTCATGAAAAATGCATATTTCTATATACATGCAACTGTGAAAGTTGCAACATGATGCATTATTTTTAGCTCGAACTATAATTAATACAAATTGTCATGTTAAAGACTATTTAAATCTAGAAAGGAGTACATAAAATAAACTACTTTGGTAAATAATAAATAAAATATTAAATTTTGGCACTCCCTCCAAAGCAGTATATTAGAAACAATTAAATTACTTGCTTGATTATTTAAATTTCACTTCATAAGAGAGAAGAGTAAAAATAACTGTTTCAATTATTTAATTTAACAATGTTAGTAAAGAGACTTTGTAGGAAAAAGACTTTGAGATGACTTGCAAGTTTGTTATTAAACCATTTGTATTTGTCCCAGAAAATATATCCATTCTATATTTTGGGAGAGGAAATATACAAATTATCATTATTGCATACATAAGGCTAACTCACACAAGACAGAGTTGAATAGAAAAAGATCAAGAGAATATGATGGTTGTATGAAAACTATGGTTAAGATATATAATGTGTGCATGCAAATTATGTCCCCAGAAACCCTGTAACTAAAATAAATAGCCAGGTCCAGATTTCTTAGTTTCTCAGAAGTCAGTATGAACTAAAGTACACTAAGAGAGTCTTTCCAAGGCCTTTCAGTTTGTTTCCAATAAGCAATATGTGAAATATTTAATGAAATGCTATATGATATTATGGCAAAGAACATAGAATAATTACAGTGGTACCCATATTTATGCCATTTTAATGAAATTGCCTATTGACCTCATTCAGTGTTGGTCTGGCTATTTTTATCTTCCCAGATGGCTTTGCTATGTTTAACTGGAAAGTCATATATCAAAGTTATAGTAAAAACTAAAATGAAATTGTTGAAAGAGAAAATTAAAAAGCAATAGCAATTATTTTGAATCATTTTAACTCCTTTAAGAGAATTAGAGGTAGGTCTACTATCATATTCTCTAAGGATTTTACAATTATGATGGTGTGTGTAGAAAAATAAAATGAAAATAATTTTATTTTTTATAATTTTACATATTTATCTCATTTCTTCTATAAAAGTTTACTTTCTATAAAGCATCTCTGGTAAAAAAAAAAAAAATCCTGTCCACGACATATGAGTATCTTACATGTATAATCCATTTATATTGGAGAAAGACTTTCTATATATCAAGAAATTGGGCCATAACCCCTCGCCTTTGCCTAGGGCTTATTGGAACCTGGAAGCAGCTTAAAGGTTTTTATAAACTGTTGGTTGGCTAATGTCCCCTATTAAAAGAAAAGGTGTTGCTGTCAAAATTGCAATTGCCCTTGACCTTCTCTGGGTCCACATGGCAAATGCATGCATCATTTCCAGGCAACTCATCTACAAATAGGGTAATAGAGTGTATTTATGGAACTTTCTAAAGCCTGATGGTTTATTTGTACTGTCAACTGCTATAATGACAGATAAGCTGCATTATTCTAAGCCTGGAACACAATAATCATAGCAGGAGTCTGTGGCAGCTGAGTGTGTATATATTTGCATCTGGGCATAAGTTTAAGTCTATGCAGATAACTGAATTTACCAAGTTTTAAACGTATCAAATTATTGAATGACAGTTCAGGGGTTCTACTTTACTGACTTTTAAAACAACCTGAATAAGAGAACATACCTATGCTGCTGAGTTAGATAAGTTCACAAGAACATAAAGAAAAGAAATAGGGTTGGGAAACACCTTTCTGTCAAACTCAAATGTGTTTGCAGTTTCTACTCCAGACCCCTTAAAAGAGAAAGAAATGTAGGACTGCAGAACACACTCTATATAAGCAATGCAGGAATTGCTTTTGAAGGTTTTGCTCACTATTGCTGATTTTATTTTTCTCTTTTCTTTCCTCTCTACCTTCCTTCTTTTCTCTCTTTATGTTTTGTTTTTGTTTTTAGAGTCAGGACTCCAAAGTTATAGGCAAAAAGAAAAAAAAAACCTGGAGAGATCATCAAATCTGCACCACAATCTATAACATTAATATACTTTGAGCTGGGGCTGTGACAAATCAGCATTATTCACATTTCAAAGTCAACCGTAATATCCCATTCTGGACCAGATCTTGGTGGTCCTGAACATAATTAAATTAGTTGCAGAGATTGTGGTCCCAATATGTAATTTCAAGTGTCTCTCTGTGCAAATTACACAGAAACTGTGATTTGAACTACTGCTAGGACTCTTTGAGAACAGTAATGTTGCCTATGTCTAGTGACCCTGTAGTTATTTTTAATCTAATTTCTGATTCACCTCCTCTATGAGAGGAGAGGAGAGGATTTTACCATGCATCAGCACTGAAGCCTGATACCAATCATCTCACAGATATGTGCCAATATATTTATGCCCACTTTGCTAGTAAGTCTTGATTTTAAAACACTTTTTCCCTCTGATCATTTTAATCCACTCACAACTGGAAAATGTTTCACTTTATATATCTTTATCTCATTTTAAGTTATCTTGCCAAGGTCTTATTTCAATGTTTGCACTTTTAAAAAAGAAAACAAATAATCAGAAATAAGAGGAAGGACAGGGTGTGTTAGTATCAAAGACCTGCTTTCTACATGGCATTGCCCAGAAAGAAAAGAAACAAACTTGACTAATTAATTACTAATCTTTCAAGTTAAATTCTCAGTAGTAGTGTCTGAAATGATTAAAGCATTTATAGATCAGTAATAAAATGTCATTTTAATATTTACTATTCCTATATTCTGAGTAAACAATGACTCAGCAAAAGGGCACAGAGTATGCAGTATGAATACTAAAAGAATTTTAATAGCTAAGTGTCTATCATGAATCATATGCTGTAAGAAAAAGACAAAAGCAGATGAAAATGTTACATTTATAGTGAGCAGTTATAAAATTCAAGTAATGTCTAATCAAAATATAATGGAAGTCACATATATAATGTTAAAGTTTCTAGCAGCCACATTTTAAGAAGTACAAAGAAACATGAAATTAATTTTAGTAATGTTTTGTGATTCAATAGATCCAAAATAATCTCTTCAACATGTAATTAACATAAAACTTATTAGCAAGATATTTTACATTGTTTTTCAGACTGTCTTCAAAATCTATTATGTATTTTAGGCTTCTAGTGCTTCTCAATCTGACACTAAATTTTCATTAGAAATACTTCAGTTTTAATAAAATATAAAGTTGAAATAGTAGATTCCCATACCAACAGTGTGACAAAAATTATTAAATTTTGAAACAATTAAATTGAGTAGCAAAACAAATTCCTCTAATTCTGTATTCACGTTGACAAAACTAGCTCATCTTTTAGAAAAATTCATTTATTACTCTTGAATACAAAAAAATACATCCATTTCAGAAGTTATGTGTGTTCTAGTTAATTTACCTCAAAAACTCTAATGGAAACTATCATTATCTAAGTATCATTAACTATTATGTTAATGTATCATTAACAACAAATTTAAAAGGGCATGGCGAATTAAAAAGCTCCAAATGTATATTAAAAAAAAAATTCTTCCAAAATTTCTGGTAGCCTTTTGCAGCCAATTTTCATAACACCATAAATTACAATTTAAGTAATCTTTGTATTGATTCATGTTTTTTTAAATGTAAATAATTATTATGGTTTTGTATTATGAAAATTTTCATGTCAACATTTTGTACCTGCTTAATTAGGTAACAGAAAAACTTAGAAACTTCAAATTTCCAAGTCTTTGCTTTGAATTATCAACAAATCTTTTCAAAACAGTAAATCTTTGTAAACTCCTTCCAAGATTCAACCAATGGGTACTGGAAAGGAACACAGGATCACTAGGTCTATTGTTGTTGTTTTTTTTCCCCAAGAGTTTCACAAACTGACAATAATTCATAGTATTTACTCATTAATAATGACTGATTCTAACAAATCTACCTATGGCCCTTTTTGTAGATTCTGCTTTAGAATTCTAAACATAAATATTTTCCATATGTATTATACAGAAGAATAAAATGATAAGAGAAATATCAATCCCCTGTTTTAAAACTCCTAAAATAGGTTTTTGACCTAACATAGCTAACAGCATCCACTGTTATACAGACTAACTATTAAATAGCTAGTTAAAACTTACTCTTTGATAGATATAATATTCAAAAATATCTGGACTATGATGTTTGACTTTGAGAGGAGTAGTCATAAATTAGCCACATCTCTTCCTGACTCCATTTAAAAATATTTTTATTTTTTGTGCACAAGTACTAGACAATTTGTAAATGGCCAAAATAATAAACTCAAAACCTGTTAAAAGTTATTTTAGGGGCTGGGGTTGTAGCTCAGTGGTACAGAGCTTGCCCAGCATGTGTGATGCACTGGCTTCAATCCTTAGCACCACATAAAAATAAATAAAATGAAATAAAGGTATTGTGTCCATCTACAACTAAAAATAATTTTTACAAAGTTGTTTTAGGGATCAGGGTTTATCTCGGTGGTAGAGTTCTTGCCTAGTATGTGAGGGGCCCTAGGTTAGATCCCCACCACTGGGGTGGAGATATTTTAAAAATATTTGGGCTAGGCACACACCTGTAATCCCCACTTCTTTGGAAACTAACACGAGAGAATTTCCAGTCCCAGGTCTACCTTGTGAGGCCCTGCCTGAAAATAAAAAATTTATTTCTTTATTGGTTTCATTTCTTGGTTTTTCATTTAGTAGAAGACAGAATTGAACATATATTTGTGTGTGCATGCTATACACGAGCACAAATTATTTCTTCACAATTATAGCTCTGTGTTCCTTTCCTTGGTGGGGATATTTTGTGTACCCTCCAACTTCTCCCTAGCATGCTGTGGAAAGTGAACATCTTCTGGGTAAGCCTCTTTCTGAATCAGGTGCTTCAGATCAGGAATTTAGTGCCTGTCCTCTGCAGAGCAATGAAAGCACCTAATGGATGTTAGTGAATGGCCAGAACTTCTGAGGAAACCCACATTCTTTCATGCTCCTTGTAACAAAACACAATATTTCTTAGTTGGTACAACTGGCCAATGTGTTAAGGAAAGGATAAACACAAAAAACGAAGTTTGCAATTAATATATAGAATTTAAAATGTCTTCTTAATAGGCTAAAGATGTTGAAAAGTAGGAGAATGGAAATGGAGACCTAATGTTATGATTGCTAAGAAATCAGAAAAAAAATACTAATAGAGATCCTTATTTGTTACTTGATAAGTACAAGTAGACAAACAGGATACAGTGTTAAAGATTGAACCCAGGGTCATGCATATGCCAGGCAAGTATTCTACCTCTGCAAGGAAGAGAGGGGAGAATGAGGGAGGGAAGAAGGAAGGAAAGAAAGACATCAAATAAATAATATTAGATTATAAATGGACTTATATCCAGGGTCACACTTGTGCCAACATCAATGCAAGTAAATGAGCTGTTGGTTGTGACAATGTTGAAAACAATGTGGCTAGCATTGAAAGATTTATCAAAATAACAACTTTTAGAAGAGGACTAGGTGTGTAACTCAGTGGTAGAGTACTTGCCTGGCTTGTATGAGGCATTGGGTTTGATCCCCAGTACTCCCTGCCCCCCAGAAAAAAAAATTGGGAGAAATTTAATTCTGATTTCAGAAGACTCATTTTTACTAATTCTCTTTTAACTATTAAAAATAATCCTTTATTTTGCAAAACAAATGCTTCTTAGTATTGTCTAATACATTATTTTTGACATATTTATACAAAATAAACTTTTTCACTTTGCTGTAATGCCACCAATTCTAATTGCCCATCATTAACAATTGGTGGTAAATTTTTCCAGGTTCATTTTTTTTTCTTTTTTAATTTTTAAATTAAATTTAATTTTAGCGGACACACACAATTGTGCATATTAATGGAAGTGGCTTGAATACTGTTCTGGTCATAGTGTTCTTTATTATTATTTGTTTTTCCATTATTCCACTAGATTCTGCATCCATAGTATGTTTTCATTTAAATTTTATTTTTTCCATATTCCTTAAAATTAAATTAATGGCAAATATTTGCTAATTAATTCTTATTCTAAATCAAAATCTTGTAGTGCTTAAGGTGTTCTTTGGTCAAAAAACAAGGATATTTGAAAGCTATACTCTTTCAGGCTTTGATGCAAGATAATCTGATAACTCACAGAAGAATCCAAAGGCATTTAATGTATAATTACTGAGTAGTATCAGTGGTGGGTAAATTTTGCTCACTAAATGATTGCTTTAAAAAAATGAAAGAAGGCATGATTTTGGTTATTAACTGTCTGCCTGGGTTGGACAGACAAATGTCCTCATCATTTATTGTTCTCAAAATAACCACTTTAACAACTTTGCAATAAAATGGCCTTCTGGTCCAAAGTCTGAACACTTGTTTTAATAGTCCAAGAAAATATAAGTTGTAGTGTTATTTGCTTGGAGGAAATTAACATTTTCATTATCATCTTCCTCTCTCTTGTGCCAATTAGATTCCTATTACATGCCCCATGGGTCATAGTCCCTGTATTATCCATCCATTCTTTCTTTCTTCCTTTCCTCTCTTTTCTTTCTTTCTTTTTTTAATATAACAACAGTTCTCCATTCATCTATTGAAGGGCATCTGGGTTGGTTCCACAGTCTAGCAATTGTGAATTGTGCTGCTATGAACATCGATGTAGCAGTGTCCCTGTAGTACGCTCTTTTAAGGTCTTCAGGGAATAGTCCAAGAAGGGCAATAGCTGGGTCAAATGGTGGTTCCATTCCCAGCTTTCCCAGAAATCTCCATACTGCTTTCCAAATTGGCTGCACCAATCTGCAGTCCCACCAGCAATGTACAAGTGTACCCTTTTCCCCACATCCTCGCCAGCACTTGTTGTTGTTTGACTTCATAATGGCTGCCAATCTTACTGGAGTGAGATGGTATCTTAGGGTGGTTTTGATTTGCATTTCTCTGACAGCTAGAGATGGTGAGCATTTTTTCATGTACTTGTTGATTGATTGTATGTCCTCCTCTGAGAAGTGTCTGTTCAGGTCCTTGGCCCATTTGTTGATTGGGTTATTTGTTATCTTATTGTCTAATTTTTTGAGTTCTTTGTATACTCTCGATATTAGGGCTCTATCTGAAGTGTGAGGAGTAAAAATTTGTTCCCATGATGTAGGCTCCCTATTTACCTCTCTTATTGTTTCTCTTGCTGAGAAAAAACTTTTCAGTTTAAGTAAGTCCCATTTGTTGATTCTTGTTATTAACTCTTGTGCTATGGGTGTCCTATTAAGGAATTTGGAGCCCGACCCCACAATATGTAGATCGGAGCCAACTTTTTCTTCTATCAGACGCAGAGTCTCTGATTTGATATCTAGCTCCTTGATCCACTTTGAGTTAACTTTTGTGCATGGCAAGAGGAGGGGATTCAGTTTCATTTTGTTGCATATGAATTTCCAGTTTTCCCAGCACCATTTGTTGAAGATGCTATCCTTCCTCCATTGCATGCTTTTAGCTCCTTTATCAAATATAAGATAGTTGTAGCTTTATGGATTAGTCTCTGTGTCCTCTATTCTGTACCATTGGTCCACCCGCCTGTTTTGGTACCAGTACCATGCTGTTTTTGTTACTATTGCTCTGTAATATAGTTTGAAATCTGGTATCGCTATACCACCTGATTCACACTTCCTGCTTAGAATTGCTTTTGCTATTCTGTGTCTTTTATTTTTCCATATGAATTTCATGATTGCTTTCCCTATTTCTACAAGAAATGCCATTGGGATTTTGATTGGCATTGCATTAAACCTATACAGAACTTTTGGTAATATCGCCATTTTGATGACGTTAGTTCTGCCTATCCATGAACAGGGTATATTTTTCCATCTTCTAAGATCTTCTTCTACTTCTCTTTTTAGGGTTCTGTAGTTTTCATTGTATAGATCTTTCACCTCTTTTGTTAGGTTGATTCCCAAGTATTTTATTTTTTTTGAGGATATTGTGAATGGAGTGTTTTTCCTCATTTCCGTTTCAGAAGTTTTGTCGCTGATATACAGAAATGCCTTTGATTTATGCGTGTTGATTTTATATCCTGCCACTTTGCTGAATTCATTTATTAGTTCTAGTAGTTTCTTTGTAGACCCTTTTGGGTCTTCAAGGTATAGAATCATATCATCCGCAAATAGTGATAATTTAAGTTCTTCTTTTCCTATTTTTATGCCTTTAATTTCTTTCGTCTGTCTAATTGCTCTGGCCAGTGTTTCGAGAAGTATATTTAAAAAAAATGTGGCATTTATACACCATGGAGCATTACGCAGCACTAAAAAATGACAAAATCATGGAATTTGCAGGGAAATGGATGGCACTAGAGCAGATTATGCTTAGTGAAGCTAGCCAATCCCTAAAAAACAAATACCAAATGTCTTCTTTGATATAATGAGAGCAACTAAGAACAGAGCAGGGAGGAAGAGCAGGAAGAAAAGATTAACATTAAACAGAGACATGAGGTGGGAGGCAAAGGGAGAGAAAAGGGAAATTGCATGGTAATGGAGGGAGACCCTCATTGTTATACAAAATTACATATAAGAGGTTGTGAGGGGAATGGGAAAATAAACAAGGAGAGAAATGAATTACAGTAGATGGGGTAGAGAGAGAAGATGGGAGGGGAGGGGAGGGGGGATAGTTGAGGATAGGAAAGGTAGCAGAATACAACAGTTACTAATAGGGCATTATGTAAAAATGTGGATGTGTAACCGATGTGATTCTGCAATCTGTATTTGGGGTAAAATTGGGAGTTCATAACCAACTTGAATCTAATGCATGAAATATGATATGTCAAGAGCTTTGTAATGTTTTGAACAACTAATAAAAAAAGAAAAAAAAACAGTTCTCAGCACAAAGACAATGATGTATAGGCTCAGAGGGTCTCAGGAATGATCTGAAGAAGGAAACGGAAGAAACCCCACTGAACTTTAAAAAATATAGCGAGAGTTAAAATCAATTCGGTAAAAATGTCACCTCTCTATCCTTTGTCTCTTTCCAGAATTGTGTAACTTTAGTTCCCACAATGGTACCCGTTTTTTGTCAGTGTCAGTAGCATGGATTCTAAGATGCCCCAAGCTGAGAGGAACAAGCAATGCCGGCCCTGGGCTCAGGCCTCAAGAAATGGGAACTCATCTGCTGACCTGAACTCAGATGCTGATGCTAATGTGAGAAACAGAGAGCACCATCAATTTGTGAAAGTGATACTTGCCCACAATATTGTACTGTCTTTGTGAAAAAACGTGGAAAATGTTATATTGTGGTATCTGAAAAGAAAACGAGAATTCTTGTACTTCATAGGACATAAATTTGACTTTAACTAGAAGAGCAAAATTGTGTTTATTCAAAGGGGAGCTCAATGAGTCCAGGTTAAACCAGATGGGTTAGGTTTCACTGAAACTACCAGTGATTTATCAAGAACTCTTAATTTCAAAAAGTTTCTCTACCTTAACTTGTGCCAATAATATAGAATTGAATAGATGGCATCTAAATGGCCAATGGCATGTAATTTAATTATTTAAATAAATTTTTCAGTGCAAAACAGAGCTCAGGATCTAGTATGGTTAAAAACCAGAAATTTAAAAAGAGGAACAAAAGCAGTGATAATTTCAATAGATCATGTTTACTGAATGACAACATAGTCCTGTGAGCTTTACACAATATCATGTGCTCCTCACAACAAAACCTCTGTGGTTGGCACCTTTATTCTAATTACAAAGAAGAAAAACAAATGTAAGTAATTTTTCCTATGGTCATTCTTGACAGTGTCAGTATCTTGGCTAGGACTCTGCCTCTAGGCCTGGAAACAGGCAAAAAAAAATTGTACTTGTTAATCACTAGGTGATGGAGCTATACAAGGCTAAAAATTTAGAGAGAAGAAAATAAAATAGCCAGTTAGCATGGCAAAGAAATATTTCTGTTGACCCTTTATTTATTATTAGTAGTATTTTAGCATTCTCTTGTGTCCCTTACAATTTGAAGACTAAACTTTTTCTCAAACAAAAAAAATTCAAAATCAACTAACATTATTGAGTATAGTTTATCATTGTGCTCCGTACTGACAATATGGATTTTCATTACTCCTGGGTTTCTCCTTTGAGTAGTTGAGGAAACAACCCCATCTACACAATGGGACACATAAAAGGAGAGCTCAGAGGAGAAAGGTAAGAGGATATTGTTTCAGAGAAAATTGTGTTTGAGTGAGGAAGGGAAGGGTTACTAGAGGATGATCTAGCAAAGGAGAAAAGATGGCTGAGTCCAGAAACTGGAGGAACACAGGCATTTTGCAAAGAAGGGCAACAGTATCAAAGAGATTGGCACTATCATTGAGGATGGGAATTCTGTGAAGTTGATGCCTGGAGTAAATGGAAGGGAAAATACCAAATAATAAAGGTTGAAGCAATCAAGTTGTATTATAAGTAATACACAATCATACTGAATTGAACATGTTTCTTTAAGGTATTAGGAAAATATAAAGGAAAGAAAACACTGATAGGAGAAATAAAAGAAAGGTGAAAATATTTTAAAATGTTGGGAAATATTCCATAAGAATTTGTATTAACTTTAAAAGGACAAGAAATGTAACATTTGCATTTTCAAAAGAAAATTCCCCTGTGAATTAAAATGTGTCTTTACCATTAAAAATTGGATGAACTGAAATAGTTTGTAAAATTAATATTCAAAGCTTCAGAAAAGAAACGCATTTGCATTCTGCTATATGCTCCATTTTTTGAAAGACGGACAAGCTCTGTACACTGATCAACATTTTTTTCAATTAATTACCCAATTACTTCACAAATTATACACTTGCTGCAAGTGGTGCTATTTTGAGATATTATATTTAAACCAATTTTCTTTCTTGTATGTTGAAAAGCTCACTATATTGACTTCATGTGGCTGGATACCACATGAATACCAGTATTGCAAGATTTAATTCAATTCATGAAGTTTAGTTTGGAATTTATTGTATATTTTTCCCTTGGTTTGATTTATTGGTCTGGAGTATAATAATAATTCTCTCTCTCTCTCTCTCTCTCTCTCTCTCTCTCTCTCTCTCTCTCACACACACACACACACACACACACACACCCACAAGGACCTCAAAAAATATTACAATTTTTCAACAAATAAATTTGTTTATCCAAAATATACTTTAAAATATTTCTCCCTAAAGGAATTAAAATTTTATTATCATGAGAATTGACTTTATTCTTTCTTACTAAGTATCTTAAACAAGAAAATAAAAGTATTAGTAGAATAATGACATTTTTGTCATAGAACAGAACCATATAAACTGGAAATTAACAAAGCCCCTTAGCATTTAAATCAATTCTAGTCAAAAGACAAGTGGTGAGGCCAACATGTGCCTAGCTCTCAGGTCCCAGTTTGTGTCTAAATTATCTAAATACATCAAGAAGCACTCCTGACATAAGCAAGGAGAGTTTCTCAAATCCAGTCTAAGTAGCCTGAAAATTTAAAAAGCAAAATATGTTGAAGTTTCTTCTCTTACTTAAAAGACTCACTTATGAAGTAATTCAAAATAATATTGCTCTAAATAGTAATCTCCTTCATCTGTTTGCAACATATTTACACATGTTTTTAAGCAAGGTTTCTTTCAAGTAAAGTGGAGTGAACCACTGTTTCCCATTATTTTGGAAATTCAAAATATGTGAGCATGCATAAGAAAGAAACAGAACAGAATAGGCCAAGTTGATATTTTGGAGTCAATAAACTTTAGGCAAAAAAAGTAGAAAATCATACATATACTTTTCTCTCTTAAAATGTCATTAATTACAAGATGATTTAGCTTGAATTATCACAGCTTTTTGACAAACATTATACTTGATCATTGCTTGCTTTACCTATTCAGATATCAGAAATATTAAAATATGAAAAATATGAATGTAAAGTTGAGAAATTTTAATTTGTGCATACATCAGAATATTTTCCCTACATATGTGTGCATATATGTGCATGCACACATGTGCATACCTGATTGCCTATAAATACACCTCACAGAAGGAAGGGCAGGAGGGAAAGAGATTGACTGCTGGCTGGCATGGTTACAGACTTGTCTCTTGTTGAAATCTCTTCCACTGTTCAGCTGCAGATGCCTCAGGCATTCAGCTGCAGAGTACAAAAAGGAGACAAATATCCGCCCACACATCAATACTCTATTTAGTAGTTTAAAACACCTATCATCTAAAACATAGTTTTTAAAATATTCTAAAAACAGCTGAAAATCTGTTACATAATGACAAAAGGAATAAAGAGGTACCAATTGCAGCGTTTTTTAGTTCTAGAAGCTTGTAGGTGCTCTCAGCACTGATACGCTAGGGAGCAGAAGGGTCAGTCTTGAAGACCCCATTCTCCCCCTGAGCTGTTTTCTTTCACAGGGTAGTTACAAAGCTCAGATCTAATTGTTGTTTGTGGTGCTTTAGTATCCTCTAAAACCACTTAATTATCTAGAACCAGGAAAGGGAAAACTTAAAAAAATAAATCATATAAGCTTCTTTTAAGTTCTCTGCCATGGTCACTTAGATGGCAAGTGACACCACCTAAAATAAGCACATAGATTTTATTCCCATATTTATTGTTAGTGTTTCAAAGCTTAAGCTGGGGATATTTAGAGTGGAAGATAGTCCATTTACTCAGTGTGCCTCATGAGAGTAATCTATCTTGTAAATCCAAAGAAATAATAAAGCACCTATATAATTGGTGCTTGGTGCTCTCTGTAGGCTGGGTCCTGAGATACTTTGCAGCTCAGCCCACTTTGCTCTCTCACAGTGAACTTTTGCTTTCAGTATGACTTTACCTTGCTAGCCAACCTCTCCTGTCTTGCTCAGCTTTTATTCAGGGTGCAGAGAACCTGGACCCAGGACTGCTTGGGGCCCCAGTGCCAATGTGCCTTATCAATTTGAATCCTGTTCATGCCAAAATGAAAAAGAAAACTATTTTCATAAAGAATAATTTAAAAGGTGAACTATAACAAGTGAAGCTCATTAAAACCAAAAACAAACAAAAACTCCTAGCCAGGCTCAGTGGTGCATGCCTATAATCCTAGCAGCTCCAGAGGCTGGGGCAGAAGGATCACGAGTTCAAAGCCAGCCTCAGCAATGGCAAGGCATCAGCAACTCACTGAGACCCTGTCTCTAAATAAAAAATACAAAAAAAAAAAAAGAAAGAAAGAAAGAAAGAAAAGAAAAAATAGGGTTTAGGATGTGGCTTAGTGGTTGAGTATCACGAGTTCAATCCTCATACAAAAAAAAAAAAAAAACAAAAAACCTAAGTATAAAGAAAGATAAACAGTGTTGGAAAATTTAAACCCATAAATGCCCATTATTATATACTTATGTACATTTCTCCAACTTACTATATTATATACTCCTTTAGAACAAGAGCCCTATTTTTATTTTTTTAGATATACTTGACAATAGAGTGTATTTTGACATGTTATACACACATGGAGTATAATTTATTTTAATTAGGTTCCCATTTTTGTGATTATTCATCATGTGGAGTTTCACTAGTGGTATGTTTGTAAATGAACATAGTAAAGTTATGTCTGATTCTCTTTCCTTTTAATTCTTAGGGTCTAAGACACTTTATACGCACATTAGGAACTTAATAAATTGTTAATGATTGATTTATCCAGAAAGTTCAGTGAATTTTCAATATGTGCTATGAAGTGCCACTAGATTACTAAAATGAACCAGATGTAAAACCTATTTTTAAGGAGCTATCAGTCTAGGAGAAAAAATAAAAGGACTAAAATATACATGAATATAAGATATAAAATAGTAAGGAAAAACTAAAAGGAGGAAAAGTGTTACAGTGAAAAAAGATAGACAAAATTAAAATGGAAATTCAGAGGAAAATGTTGGGGAAATGGGAAAACCTGCCTGAAGGAAGTGGAATTTAGCAGTTATTGAACAACAGATTTGAATCAATAATGTAATGTTACTTTGGAAACAAATGCCATAATAAAAGGAATTTCACATGAAAAGAGTTAGGTTTACTGGAATATAGGAATGTTTTAAAATGTTTCAAGATGTCTTGTCTTCATCTGTGCAGTGTTGTCTTTCTAATAAACCCTGCTTTCTCTAGTAACACTGCTCACAAATACGTGAAGTGTAAGTTTTTATACAACTATTCATTTAATAAACACTTATGAAATAACTATTTGACACAGTGTATTCTGAAAGCACAATAAGGTATTAAAAGTAAGCAATCAAAAATGAATAAAGAGTAAAAGGAAGATCAGTAGAATAGAGGAAAGAGAAAAGGGGGAAAGAGAAAGAGGAGGGGAATGGGGATTGAAATCAAACTCCTTGTATGTATAATTTTTTCAAAAGGAACTTAAACACGATGTATAATTATGCTCATATATATATATATATATATATATGTATATATATACATATATATGTGTAAAATTAATGAGACAAGACATGAGACAATGCATGCTTCAAGGAACTTGCTGTTTATTGACTGTATATATACAAGCAACAATTACTCAGTCAGAAGTTAAGTTGCTAATTGCAGATCTCCACACAGTTGTGTGACTCACCCTACCATAGTCTAAATGGGAAACATTGCTATCCATAGCTCACCAATTGCATATGATCTAAAATACAGATGATGTCTACCTTAGAAACATAATAGGTTTCTATTACTAGTAAATCCCGAGGGATCAACCTATTGACCTTATAAAATTAGCATTTCATTGCTTCTTGCCAAAATGAAAAAAGAAAACTATTTTCATAAAGAATAATTTAAAAGGTGAACTATAACAAGTGAAGCTTATTAAAACCATAGCCTTTTGCCTATGATTAAGAATAAAGTTAGGGTTTCATTCCTAAAAAAGTTTAATATCATATTGTATTTTCATGACAGTAAATTAAGCTAAAACACAAATGCCTTTGATTAAGTATATGGAGAAAATTGAATAAGTCACATTGTAAGTATTCCTTTGGAGGGATATTTCTGCAATTGTTACTAGGCTGGTTTTAATTACAATAAGAAAGATGATGAAAGCAGTCTGACACTACTTTAGATATTATTATATCTGGACTTTCCCATGGGATAAAGTACACACAGATTTTTATGGATTGTGATTTTTTTTGTTTAGGTTTTAGAAAGCACTTCAATTTTTGTCATTGCATCATTTCATCAACTGTATGACTTATTTGGTAAAAGTTTGTGATATAGACAATATTTGAGCTCTATCTTTACATTCTGGATAAATAGGTAACTGAAAAACTTTTTGTATCATCCTTATCATATGAAAAAGGGGGACAGAAAAACACCATGTCCCCAAATGCCCCCTTTATGTTCACAAAAGCCTAGTCAAATTAAAGGAACAGTAAAAACAAGCCTGGGACAATCCCGATACATATTATCTTGAAGGGCACTGGTTTTCTCTTATGCAAAGTGGGAACCAGGGCAAGTTAGTGATATCTGTAGAAAGCTACTTTCTTTCAGGTATACTAGGACAGTGGCTCCTTGGAATGGTGGTCAGACAAGCAAACTATGCAAGTTGGTGCTCATGATGTCACAGTTTCTGCAGCTGAAGATATAAGACCCTTCTCTGAATAGGAATGGTCACAGAACCAAGGGCACTGTGAAAAGAATATGTATCACTTGTCCAGCCAGTCACCACTGGACAAAATACCATGAAGGAGAGGAGGAGCTCACTGCTTGGCAAAACATCCTGAGAGACAGAGGTGCTGTCTTTGAGCCTATAGCCACTGAACTCTTCCTGGAGCAGTCGCTAATCTCTTGTAAGCTTCCCCAATGCACAATATGTCTCTCATGCCGTTTCCAGGCACTTTGTGTGGCCTCCCTGCAGTTTACCTCACTGCCTTAAGCACAACAGGAATGAGACACCTATTGATAACACTAAGCATAGACATACAGGATTAACTAGACTAGAGTCAAAATGTATAAATATGGTAGTTAGAGAAAAATAAACAAGCAAAGAGAAGAATAAATAGGAGTAGAGACTTCATTATTAACAATATGTTAAGTATCCCACTTTTGCATGAACAAAGATAATCAGAGTTCTGTGTGTTACCAAGGTTTTCAGCTTTCCACAACCCTGCTAAAACTTGGAACTACAAATTCTTATTAATGTCATTTTCCCCTTTGTATCTGTTCAGCGAATGACATTGTCTTCTAGTTATCACAAGTGTATGACTATAAGTTTCAGGCACTTTTCTGCAGTCTTTCACAACTGTAATTTATTCATCCCAAGGTATATGCTGGCCAACACTGGATAAGGTTGCTTGCTTTATGAAAGAAAGAATTCCTGTAAGGTTCTTTTCCTCTTTAATGCTATTTTAGCACAGGCTTTGTTATTACTCCGCAAAGGTGATCATATCCTACTTCAAATACCTTCTTATCTACAGGAAAATGAATCACATAAGGAACTCCATTATTGGGTTGTTTCATTGTTATTTTGAAAGAACATGATGATCTGAATATGTAAATTGAGGCTATAAATGAAAGTCTGTCTGTTGTTGCAATCTCCATTCTCCTACTTCTCTGATATTTCCTGTAAACTGTTTTGCACCTGACTAGTTGCATGGTTTTAGTTCCATTACAACAGGTCTGACACTTCAACAACAACAACAACAAAAATTTGCCTGAAATTTGAACTATTAAATTTCTGCAGTACCATCCAGAAGTCAGCAGTGGCACTGCAGAGGGCCTGAGGAGAACAAAAATACCAACATCAAAATGTGATGCTCCACTTGTGGCAAGTCTAACATTTTTAAGCTGTTGTAGATAGCTTCATAATGTTTTGGTCAGTATACAACTCTTAAAACCAAGTTTTGCACAATAGCCACATGTCACTTTGAAAGATTTCCTTAGGAACTGAAATTGTCTCAATGACAAATAGAGTCACCTTCATAATAATCAGAATTATTTTCTAAATGTAGTATTTACAATGCAACCTAGCAAGTAAAGAATGCCAGTGTATCTTTGAGTATGTAAATTAAAAAAACATTTTTATTCTTTAAAGTTATGTTTTAAAATAAATCTGCAGCAAAAATATTACCTGTGGCCCACATATTACATATTGAAATGGTAGGTTTTGCTTCTAACAAAGACAAGGAGATGGGGAGACAAAATTAGTGCCGAGACTCAAAGGAGGAGGAAAGAAGTCCAATGTCCTTAAAAAAAAACAAAGACAAAAAAAACCCTCTTACAAATTATCCATTACTACTGTCATCAATAATAAATAATATGTCCCAGATCTTCAAAGGGCTCCCTAGAGTCCATATTCATTGACTATAGCCAACAAGCATTTCTTTCTATGTAATGTGTACTCAGTAGTTCATTACAACACCCCTTCCTCTCCATATACAAAGATTTGAGCTCTTGGACTGACTCAGTTCAATTAGATAGAATTCTCCAACTTGAGTTTTTATAAAAAGGAAAAGTGCAAGTATAGCAAAGCTTTAAACCAGAGGTATATGAACAAGGAAACTGATCTATTTAGCCAGATAAACATATTGCACTGAAGGAGCAAGTCTAGATGCTACCACAGCTCATCAGGTGGACTTAAAGACAATAATGCTTTAATCATGTACCATTTCTCTGGTCTGTGCTTCCAACAAGGAAAGCTAAGTGCGGATGACAGTCAAGATATGAAAATTTAACATACTACATGTTTAAAAATCCTTCCTATTATTGTGTTTAATATTCCATGTGGAAAGAATAAAAGAAGGTAGGAAATAGTGGGAAATGCATCTGAACATAAACAATAAACAACCTAAAAATTTACATGCAGAAAAGGGTCTCCTTCCATTGTAAGGAGAGCCACTCTACAAAGCTTCAAAATGTACTGCATTTACCAGTTAGAAAAATAGCCTGCATTCCAACCAAGATGAATTCAAGATAGAAAAATTTTGTGGCAAAAAGTTATATTATTACCCACTTGTATTTTGCAAGTCTATTAGGTTCTGAATATTTCTTACACTGTTAATTATCTTCTATACCTACCATACTACTGAAAACTTATATATGATTTGGAAGACTGTTCTTCCTCAACAGGCTAGTCTTGCAATGCATTTCTGAATAAATATATGTTGTAAAATGTCTTTTCCCATATTCCACAGCTCATCATTGTCATGTCAAACAGCCTTCTCTTAGCTGGGGTCTTCGCTATAGAAGCATAATACCAATTAATTGATTATGTTTATCCAAACCTGTCCAGAAATAAACTTATTATTTTGTGTTATATGAAAGAAGCCAAATAGTCCAATTAAGATAGAGGGAACAAATGGATTTAGTTCTCCTTTGAACTGTAATCAGTTTTCCTAAACTATATAATCAAAAGGAATTAATATTAAATCCTCATGCCTTACCACACATTATTTTCAGTGTGGGAGTACAACAGGCACATTATGTTGGTTGAACAGATGTTGGGATCCGTAATACCATCATCTAAAAATAGACCATGGCTTAGCTTCAAAGTGCATACTTAAGGATATACTGGCATTTTGGGTAACTATTATTATATTATTCCATATAGTTAACTCAAGGCAAAAGTTACCCCAATCAAATTGCCATTTTTAAAGTTTATATGGTAATATGTTTTGGAAAGTTGATATTAATGTGAAGTTTTCTGATTTTCAAAAAAAACTATATTGGGGAGAAATATAATTTTAAAATTACAACAAGAAATGTATGAAACTTTTGATTTAATTGTGCTTCAAAAGCTCAGCTCCCATGAGTATATATTTTAAAGCTAGCTCCCTTATAACATATCCATATGCTGGTCTATCTCTTGTCTTTGTAATTTTTATTGTTAATAAAACTTGAGTTTTACCTAAGGAAGCAAATACTTTCCTCAATGAACTAGTTACTGTATTTGTATTTAATAGTTCCTATTTTGAGGTAACACATTATTTTGTGCTTAAACATTGTACAATGCTAGTTAATGTGTGCCTGTATTTTAATGTGTAATTTTCCTTTTTTGTGATATTTGAATGAACTTTTTCCAGCTCTCCTGACATATTATAGATACACTATAATCATAAGCATTACAGAGTTAGTAAATAACAGGGAACTGAGGAAACTGAGGCCAATTCAAATTGAGGAACGGCAAGCAGGATACCTGGGTTGAGTCTGACAAGAATAAAATGACAATAGTTCTCCGGAAGCATGTAAAACTCTTCTAATGAGCCAATAGGATGAAAACATTTTTATTCAAGAACTTCCTGCAAGGGCTCAAGTCATGTGGCCTGAGAGTTAGAGGATTGTAAGATCTAGTGCTTATGATCCCCATTATGCAGTTTGGCTCTATTGGGCTTTATGCTCCTCAAAAAGTTCTTCTAAAACACAAAATCTTTATTTATGAGAACTAAAAGCTGTATGGTATAAAAAGTGCTACAAGGAAGAAACAGGTTTAAAAAAATCATCATTTAAAAAACAGGATAGGAGACTGGGGTTGTGGCTCAGTGGTACAGTACTTGCCTAGCATGTGTGAGGCACTGAGTTCAATCCTCAGCATCACATAAAAAGAAGTAAAGGTATTGTGTCCACCTTCAGCTAAAAAATATATACTAAAAAAAGGATAGGAATTGGTACCATAGTGTGGATGTCACATAATCTTAAATATAGTTGTTATGTACATTTTTAGTAGTGGTAATATTATAAATTATCAATTTACTATGGCTTGTGAGTTTTCTGTGTGAGTATATACATATTTAGTATAATTCTTCCAATTTTCAATCTCCTTGGTAAAAAATTTAATGAACTTTCAATTTCATTGTGTAAACTACTTTAGAAAACTGCTTAAGTATAAACATAATAGGAAAGACATAATAAATTGCATAGGAAAGATATAATAAATTTATCTCTAACAAAATCAGTGTTTTGAGTAGGCTACATATAATTAAGATTTTTAAATTCATATCAGTCTACTTATTATATTTTTCCCTGTGACTTTAAATTTTATTCATTTTAAAATCTGGTACCAGAATATCCCCATTTTTTTATTTACCCCAATAATTATCCTAGATGTAAAAGGAAATAAGCTGAAAAATTACAGGACTTAATTCCATTTCAATAGGAATCAAAATGTACATAAAAAGCTTAACCGAATAAAAATAATGTTATAAAAATAAACAATAGAATATAATAAAACAGGTGCAAAATTGCAATTTCTAAAGGCCAAAAAATGAGCTACAAAATTCTTAATTTGAAATTTTTTTTGCCTTGATTTTTTATTTTAATGTACTTATTTTTTTAGTTGTAAATGGGCACAATACCTTTATTCTATTTATTTACGTGGTGCTAAGGATTCAACCCTGTACCCCATGAATGCAAGATAAGCGCTCTACCATTGAGCCACAACCCCAGGCCTTAATGTACTTTTAATTGTACAAACAGCATGCTATCAAAGATAACAAAAATTTTTAAATGTAGCGTATTAGTGAGAGTTTAAATACTTAACTATGTTGAGAAGGGTCACAAATAAAAAAGCTTTCAAAAGCTTTCATTCTTCTTTAGAATCACCAAATATGTCTAAGCAAAACATTTATTGCTGATAACATTATGTCCCAGTAGTAGAAAAAGGGTGGAAAAATGAGCCTTTACCAATATTCTAAACCTGATTACTCTTAAATTATATTTTTATTTTTTACCTCTTGAGTTAGCTACTATTTCCCCTAATATCCTTGATTAAAAGCCCATTAATTATTCCTTTGTATCAACCCAAGAAATGTATACTTTACTTAAATGGACACATTTTTTTCCTAAATCCAGGGGAGGGGGGTCTTACAAAGCCCCTCAAAGTTAACACAGATGGAAAGAGTAGAAATTTTTGAATTGCATCAGTTATCTTCCCATTGTCTACCAAAACAATAATGAAACCCAATCAATGTAAATAAAATTATTTTAATGGCCAAAAAAATCATATCCATACATTTTTTTTTATGTTCATACTTTAAATGATCTTGTAAAACACACTTCAGAAGAGCAAAAGATTTTTTTAAGATGCCAGATGCTCTTGGGAAAATGAATACCAGGAAGGGGACACCAGACTGCCTGAACCCAGAAAGCCTGTCAAAATCACACTTCCCCCCCTGCCCCAGTACCAAGGATTGAATTCAGGGGCACAGGACCATACCCCCAGGCCTATTTTGTGTTTTAAAAAAAATAGAGATAGGATCTCACTGAGTTGCTTAGCAACTTGCCATTTCTGCGGCTGGCTTTGAACTTGCAATCCTCCTGCCTCAGCATCCAGAGCAGCTGGGATTACAGGCATGGGCCATGGTGCCCAGAAAAAGTACATTCTTAAGCAGGCATGCTGACAGTGTTACTCAGCTACAACCCTACCTGCCCCAAATAATGGAACAGTGTGGTTTGTGAGAACCCTGTTTTTCCCCAAATGTTCCCTAAATTTATGTAACATAATTCCTCCCTAAATATAACTGAATGCATGTCACTCAGGAAACTTTGTTCTGTCCTCCCAATTTATAGTATAGAGTGCATAGAGGAGATCCACTACATCTCAGGTCTCAGGGAAATGCATTTCCGGTCAGCCTCTGCATCTGCTGTTTCCCAAAACATCCTCAACAGGCAAAGGACATCTCCAGTCTGCCCAGGAAAAGCACAAGTGAAGAAGACTCCACTTACCTGTCTTTTATGAACTTCTTAGTAATACAGCACTGTTTTGTCCCTGAAAAATATTAAAACAATACTTCAAATTAATATGTCACCTTCCATCTATTATCATGTTAGATATCATATTCATATATTTTCTAGATTAAGAATGTATATTCCACTTGGATTTTTAAAAATATTACATCTCAGAAGAACAAAATGATATTTTATATAAAAAAATCTTGCAAATAAATGTTAACTAATCATATCCACTACTTCCAAAGATGTCTTCTACAGAGTTGGTAATTTAAAATGTTGAAATACTGACTAGGTTTATAACTTTAAAAATTTTACTAAATGTGTGTGAGTACATCTTTTTTGTAAAGGAGGTGGCATAGAGAATCTTTGATAGCTTTTTTAAAAAAGCAAACCTCAAGATCCCCAGGGCCACTGTTATCATAAAGAATGACAAAGTGATACAACAGGTTTATTCAGCTTGGAAGGCAAGAAAACCTGAGCTGCTTCTCAGGAGAGCAATACTTTTAATGACTCCAGAGACAGGGTTGTTATTTGGAAATCAGCAAGCATAGCCTGAACTGACGGTGGCCTCTTCGTGTTTTACCTTTTAATGTGAACTAATACTTTCTCCAATTTTTCATTTTTTCCTACCTACAAATAAACCAACATAAAGAGTGAGCTGTAATATTCATCCTACTCACATCTCTATTCGATATGGCAGCACTGATGTACCAAGTCCCTAGACTAATCCTTATTTGGGGATAGCGTTCTTTTTTTTCCTCTGGAATAAATGAAACCAGAAATTTCATCTTAATAAGGCAGTGTACCCCTCTGCTGAAATTTCAGCTACTAGTAAACAATCATTCTGTGCATCAATTTAGTTTTCTTGGAAAGGAAAATAATGCAGTTTCTATTCCGTTGTCTACAGTGAGAACACTAACACACCTCCTTTTAAGGAAACACATCTATAAATGAATGAACAAAGATATGTGTGCTACTATGTAGAAATATTTAGAATAGAAAAACTTAGGAATATTCGGCAAAGAATGTCAAACTTGGGAGCCAATATTTTAATAGGTTTTTGAAGTTATATTTAAACAATACAACTTCAGTCCTATCCAGGCATGTTAGTGCAGCAAACTAAATTATTTTTATTCCTTCATGCTCAGATTTCTTTTTTTTCCCTCAGAAAGTCATAAGTCTAGACAGCTCAAACGTAGAAATGTTAAGAGTAAAATTTAGATGTACAGAATCTAAGTTACTACTATGGCACCTAACCAAGACAGAGTAAAATAAATGAAAGAGTTTTGATATTTTACCCTCCCTGGGGGACAGTGCTACTTACTCTCTCAAAAAAACAAAATATTATCTGTTCACACTAACTCCAGTTTCATTTTTGCACAAGTTGTTCAAGGTAAAATAGGTGATGAATTTAGGGGGAAATGTGCTGTCTGCCTTTGAAAAAGGAAAATAACACCCAGTCTACAGTTAATATTGAATTCTCTCTGAATAAATCAGTAAAGTCCATAATGCACAATGTCTAATAATGGGGGACACAGGCCACTTGCATCAGAATCACCTTCAGTGAATGTCAACAATTCATATTTCTGGACTCCACCCCAGAGGCAAGAGCCTCAATTTCATGGAATCTGAATTTTATACCCCTATAACTGGATTACCAATTGTATAATCTTATTACTACTTTTATACTTAACTATCAACATAAATGCCTGTATAAGAGTTGTCAATTGGCACAGATATTTAGTGTCACACGTAAGAACAACAGCACAGCTATAAATGAAATGATAGGAAAGGCAAATTCAACCACAAAGATATACGGTTATAGAAGAATAAGTTATTAAAAGCATGTTTGTTCTGCTTTCTGAGTATCAGAAATTATGATAGATACTTGGGATGCAATGATTGACAGTAATGGTTCTGATCCTTTGGTAGGAAAGGAAACTCAGTCTGGTGGGATAATAAATGTTGATTGTCTTCCCTGTGCTTTGCACACCATCAAGTTTTTTTGAACTCTCAATCATAATATGATTACGTTGAATCCTTTTAAATCTTGAAAACTTTCTGCTCCAATTTAGAAGGTAGGCATGATGAAGAGTTCTGTCCTTCCCTGCTTCTTTGAGTAGGAACTGATGTTTCCTGATGCCCTTGATGTCCTCTTGTTTTGGTTTACTCTCTTGTTTGCTTGGTGAACATCCACAAGAATCTTTCTAGGAAGTGGTTATACATAAGAGGTAAATTCTCTGAATCCCCCGTGTGTCTGAAATTACTTTATTCTGTCTTTACTTTTAATAGATAGTATGATAGGGATATGATTATAGGTTGTAGCTATGTTTTCTTTGACTTTTGAAGGTTAATTGTAGCATTATCTTCTTCAGTATTACTTTTTACAGGTATACCTCTGAGATATTGCAGACTTGGTACCAGATCACTTTAATAAAGCAAATATTGCAATAACTCAAGTCACAGAGATATTTTTTGGTTTGTTTTTCATTTCCTAGTGCATACTAAAGTTATTTTTACACTATACTATAGTCTACTAAATGTGCAATAGCATTAAGTCAAAAAATGTACCTACTTTAATTTTATAATACTTTATTGCTAAAAAGTGCTATAACCATCGAAGCAAAGCCTTCAGTGAATCATAATTTTTTAAAAATATTTTTTAGTTGTTGATAGACCTTTATTTTATTTATTTGTATGTAGTGCCAAGAATCAAACCCAGTGCCTCACACATGCTAGGTAAGTGCTCTACCTCTGAGCCACAGCCACAGCCCCACATAATCTTTTGGTTGGTGGAGAGTTTTCTGTGCAGCTGATGACTGCTTAAGGTAGTGGTTGCTGAAGATTGGGGTGGCTGTGGCCATCCCAGTTTCTTAAAGACAACAATGAACTTTGCTACCTTGATCAACTCTTCCTTTCATGACAGATTTCTCTGTAGATTGTGATGCTGTTTGATGGCATTTTACCCACAAAAACTTCTTTCAAAGTGGCATCAATCCTCTCAAACTCAACTGCAGCTTTATCAACCAAATTTATGTATTATTCTAAATCCTTTGTTGTCATCTCAACAACATTTACGTATCATCTTTTTTCAGGGTTCTTTAAAAATAAACCACTTTCTTTGCTCACACATAAAAAGGACCTCCTCATCCATTAAAATGTTATTATGAAATTGCAACATTCCATTCACATCTTCAGATGCCACTTCTAATTCTAGTTCCCCTGCTATTTCCACTACACTCTGCAGCTATTTTCTTCACTGAAGTCTTAAATTTCTTGAGTCACCCATAAGATTGGAATTAACAACTTCTGAATTCCTGTTAATATTGATGTGTTTTTTTGCTATGAGCCTTCAATACACATTAGCTGTGAAGTGCAATAAAGTTAGGCACAGTGAAACAAGATATGCCTGTATTCACTCTTGAAACCGGAAAAGTACATGGTGAGAAACTCTTGGAAAACTTGACTTGTTTCCCCCTGAAGTTTGGAGTTATAAAATCTAGTGACTTAATCTCCAATGGAAAATACTTGAGAAAAGGGAGAGAATTCCAGTGGTTACAACTTGATGGCTCAGATTTTGGTGAAGCCAAACAATGTTGCTACTGTTGGTGTTAGTTTTGTTTGTCCCCATATGCTAAGTAAATATCAGAAATCAACTTGACCATAGATGACAATAAAAAGGCCTATATCTAAGGGGATTGTGTCTAGCACAAAACCACAACATAGGAAAAAAAGATGGACTATTCTGCCTGGTCAGGAGCTGAGAGGTCATAAGGGGCCAGGTAGAGTGCAGTCCCTTTATGTCAGGGGACTGTAAGAAAGACTCCCAGATCCTGCAGGGTATATCTAAAGACATGGAAGTGCCTCACAAGTGAGAGACAACATTTAGATATCGGTCAGAATGTGAACCCAATATCGAAGAACCATGTACATAGCTACACAAAGTTCTTTCAGAAAGTATGCTCTTATGGAGCTCTAGGGTCCACAGAAATGCAGCTAGAAGGTAAAAAAAAAAAGGTAAGAAATTGTTTTAGAGAGTTGTAGCTATTGCTTGGGCAATTTAGTTTTAAGAAGTAAGACAGAAACAATTAGAAGCAAAGGTCATATATAAGAAGCGGTGGACAGCAATAGTTATATAGGACAAGGACATGCAAAAGGGCACAATGGAAAATATTCAGACAACTAGAGTCTCAGCACAATTCACAATAGCCAAACTATGGGACCAGCCTAGGTGACTAAAACTAATGAATGGATAAAGAAAATGTGGTATATATACATGATGGAGTTTTATTCATCCATAATGAAAAATGAAATTATGTTATTTGCAGAAAATTGGAGGAACTAGAGACCATTATGTGAAGCAAAAGAAGTCAAACTCAGGGCAAGGGTCATATGTGTTCTCTCACATGTGGAAGCTACAGAGGGAAAAGGAAAAGAAATTTGGGAGTAGATCTCATGAAAATTAAATGGAAAACAATAGAGGAAAGTGGCAAGGAGTGGGAGGCATGGAAGAAGGGGAGAAATGCTGGGGAGTGATATTGACCTAAAATATTGTTATAGCGTGCACATGTATGAATATGTAACAACAAATCCCATTATTATATATTACACACCAATAAAAATGGAAGGAAAAAAATCTCTGTTGTTCTGGTAAAATTGGTAAATAAATCTATATCAATAAACAAATGTGTGAATTTTAAAAAATATTTCAGTTGTAGATGGATACAATACCTTTATTTTATTTATTTATTTTTATGTGGTGCTGAGGATCAAACCCAGTGCCTCACGCATACTAGGCAAGTGTTCTACCACTGAGCTACAACTGCAGCCCCAAATCTGTGGATACTATTCAGATACCAGACAACAGTAAGAAAATATTCATGACTGCATAGGTGAGATGTCTGAATATAATCTGTTGTCCTGTTGAGTTAGTATTTCCAAAGCTTATCCCAATTTCTCTTGTATAAACAGGAGACACATTTATGATGGTTTAAGAACCTTTTAGGTTAGAGGGGACAGTCTCTAGTGAGTTTATCCAGGTCAAGGACTCAGGCATGCCAGCTTTCATTAGATCACATATGAAGTCATTCAGTTCAAAAAAGTTATATATCCAGTGTGTAGTTTGTCTTATGAGACCCAAAATTCTTCAAGACCATCATATTTAATGAAACTATAAGTATATAAAATGTGTATTTTCCAATGGAAATTTATTTAGCAATGAACAAAAATGAACTTGTGTCACTTGCTGGTAAATGGATAGAACTGGAGAACATCATGAGAAGTGAGATAAGTCAGGCTCAGAAAGCCAAGGGTTGAATGCTTTCTTTCATATGCAGAAGCTAGAGAAATAAGGGATTTTTTTAAAATGTCCCCATGAAAAGAGATGGGAGAGCAGTAGAGCAAAGGAAGGGAATCAAACAGGGAGGGAGGAGGATAGAAAAGAAAAGGAACTGTGGGATGAACTTGAACAATGTTATGTGCATGTAGGAGTATATCACAATGAATTCCACTTTAATGTATAACTGTAATGTACCAATTGAAAAATAAATGGATAGAAGAAAAACCAATAGAAAACAAAAAGGGGGTTAGGGAGGGAGGAGAAAGTGAAGCAGGCAGTACTGTGGATACAAATGGTGAAAATTATGTTATATGAATTTATAAATATGTTAAAATGAGCCCTGAAGAAACTGGATGCCTCTATACTAGATGTCTCTAAGGTTATGATTATGTGATTACAATAAGTAAGAAGGTGTTTCTGTAAACCTTTGGAAAATAACTGTGGTATTGTCAATTTTCCCAAGTGCATGCAAATAAATAAAATAATTCTGAATGCAATGTTATTCTAAAGACTACTGAACATGGATCTACCACTATAAAATGAGCAGCTATTTCTGTGACTGAGAGGGAAATGGTGTTAGAATTGAGGTCTACAGAGAAGTGAGAAACACAATATTGTCAACAGCTCTTAAATCTTGTTGAAAGCAGTAGTCATGACCTTTAATCTTTCTCAGGGTTATGCAGCAATGTTTTAAAGGCTACTAAAGGGGATAATGAGTTTTTTCTGTAAGTGTGAAGATGGCCTAGGCTTCCAAAGCCTCTTTTTTAGAATGTATCTTACAGTTTTAATAAAGAAGCTGATGGATTGGTTGAGACTTATAACAGACCATCTTCCCTTGGATACTCCATTCTAAACTTATTTTTGACCCAGAAGCAACTGGGAATAGGTTCAAGGTTGGAGATGTTGACAGGGGAGACATCAGGGTAAGTAACTGTAAAGCAGCTTTACTGAGCACTGGCTACTAACTTGTCTTAAGTCCACTGAGTCAGAACTCAGGCATACACAACAAGTTATAAGAAGCTAATTTATTACTTACAGTTGTGCAGCAGAGACAAAAGGGTCCATTGGGTCCATTGTGAGCCAGTTTCCAAAGACTGAAGAAAGCTACATAGGCTGGACAGTGTCTCAGTTTCCCATGCCTTTGCTCCACAGCTGAAGAACCCTGAAAGACAGCCCACCCTGAGTTATGTTTATACTTCTGTGACCATGTGAGCCACTGACTAAAGGGGCATTCTGGTTTCTAGGGAGAGAAATATCCCTAACTCAAGTTGTTATAGTCCCATGGAAGAACAATAACAAGGTTCAGGCTATTTCAGATAGTTCCTTCCTATCTCAGAAAATTGCATTCATAGCATATTAGACAGTTATTCTTGAGAACTACCATCAAGAAAAGAAGGGAAAACAAACAAACATAGCCACCTGGAGAATAGTGTTGCAGTAAATAGTTTTTTTTTTTTTTATGATCTGAATGTTTATGTCCACCAACATGCATATTTAGAATGATAACCCCCGAGGTGATGGTTTTAGGAGTAAGGGTCTTTGGGAGGTGATCAGGTCATCAGGGTGTACCCCTCATAAATAGGATTAGTGGCCTTACAAAAGAGGAAAAAAAGAAATCCCTCACCTCTTCTGCCATGAGATCACAGTGAAAAGAAAACTCATTATGAACCAGGATGCAGTTCTTCATAGATACATAATTTTCCAGTGTCTTGATCTTGGACTTCCTACCTTCAGAAATAAGAAAAATACATTTCTGTTGTTTAAAAGCCACTTGGTATGTTGCATTTTGTTAGACCAGCTACAGCAGACTATGACACTATGATACCATCAAATTATAGGCTAAGGCTTCTTCTCCGTCTGGGAGATCCAGAAACACAGCTAGGTCCGTAGTTAATAGTAATGTCCTATTAATAATAAGGTCTCTTCTCAACACATTCACAAAGTAAAATCACTTAGGAGAAAAACATGCTGACTAGTGAGAAGGCCTAGAGAGACACAAAATGGTTAAGAGAAAACGAAGTCTAAGAGGTATATGAGAAAACTACCACAGAAATATTTTGTTAGTAAAGAAGGAAATAAATGATTATAAAGTGATCAAGTTAATAAGAAAGAGTGAAATCCCAATATCAGCAAGAAGTATAACATCTTGTTTTGCAATTACATGACAATTTTACTGCTTTTTTTGGTAAGGGTAATTATTGGCAGACCAGAGTGGCTACTTATTCTACAGGGCATTATTCTGTCAGCTTGTCTTTTTTCCTTATTAGATACTATATTTTGCTCCAATATAGGGCAATTGTTTTTCCAGATAGTTAAGAGTAGAAAACTGTGTTTCAAAAACAATACTAAGCACATGTAGGAGACACATGGGAGAGGAAATATTATCTCAAAATGCAGGATGATGCTGCCTATGAAGGACTTGTGTCCCTTTAGAATAAATAAGGTTGGAAAGCATGACAACTAAATTAATTTACTGTCCAAAGAACTATGTAATATGATGTATAATCTGCAGTAGTGGCCTGGTCAAGGTGATCATGTTTAGGTGAAGAATATAAAAATCTGTTTTATGTCTACTTTAGAGTCATACAAAGAAATTTTAATTGAGTAAATTTAACCTTGTGGCTTCTTGCCCTGTTGATCTTTATACAAACTAAACAAGGGTAGAGAGGATTTTAAAAAGTAGTTAGGGGCAAATTATGTGGGATAGAGACAGCCTGGATTGTTTGTCCTGATTGAATGAAATCTGTAAAGATTGCAGGCTTTTATTCAGCAGTACAGAGCAAGTTTCTTTGAAAACTGTTTTAATACAAACATCAATTCTTCATTAAATGTACATTTTATAAATGGGCCTCCACCAACTGTTTTTCTAAGAGTTAAACAAAAATATTTGAAGGAAATTTAACAGGTTTCAATAGGTGAAAAAGACTTCCTATCACAACCAGGCAGAGAAAATGACATTTCATGAGTGGAGGCCTGCCATGGAAATACTTTCAACAAAGCGTCTCCCACAAAAGCAACCTGGGCAAAGACTGAGGAACAGAGATATGCATATGAGGAAGCACAATGCCTGGTAATAAACAGGCCTGTTTCTTTTTAATGTGTAATCTTTTAGCTTTCTGCCTGGATGATGTTATATAAGGCCATCATAATCAACAAATTTCACTGCTGCTGAGGAGAAGAGGAAGTCTAAACACATCAGCAATTTCTTAAGAAAGTGCAAATGCCAAACAAATCAGGAATTCATTAACTAGATGGTGCTGACATTTCCCAGTGGCTTTTGGAGAACTGAACCATTCATTCTTCAATCTTTACCCAGGGAACAGGGCGCTCTGATAGTATATATGAAGAGTGATTTTGTTTAGACTTTTTAAAAAACATGATCTGATGTTCATTCCTACCTTCAGTGTTTTATTGGACGTGACCCGAGGTGACTTAAGCAGTGACAGACCTTCCATATCTTATTCCCAATTCATGCTCGTTGCACTTCTCTAAGTAGAGAATACAAATTTGTGAATCAACTTATAACACAGAACTTTAGTAAAATTTCTCTTTAAACTTCCGTTATATTTTTCTACAGGTTATATTAGTTGTTCTTTTTAAAATATCAATTTTTTACAATTTTTTCTTTATAATATTTGACTCAGTAGAGCTAGAATCTATTCACAATCTATAATCTGCAAGGCCAAATAATAAATGGCAATTCTTCTTTACGACACAAATAGATAGCCCACAAGTCAAGATAGAAGAGGTCCAAAAAAACACGTCAGGACATAAAACAGGCATGAACTTCAGCCAGTGTAGGGCAAGCAGAAATAGTCTGAATAATTATGCCAAATAACCAAATAAAAAAAAAAAAACTCACAATCAATTCCTAGATTAGGCTCCTAGGTAACAAGCTTTACAAAACCCATCCTCATATTTATCTTTCATATTATGAGACACTGATTGATTCTTAAATTGTTAATAATCTGCCTTTCCACAAAACATGAAAATTTTATCTTAATTACATAATGTGAAAAAGCATATGCATTCAGCATTCTATTACATCAATACGATGCTAATATTTCAAAAGGATTCCTACTCTAAATCTTATTGGTGTGACTTTATACATTTACCTGTTCCCAAAAGTGCTATATTGTTTTTAAATTGAACCAACATTAAATTTTTCTGTATAAAAATTATTAAATTTTGACATTGATTACATAACTATAGACACTCATGCTTTGGGTGCTATTTTGGTAGCATTTTAGAATTTTTTTTCAAAATACATATTTTATTTTGCCATCCAATAAGAAAGGGGAGAAAAGAGGACTATGATTTTATAAGTGCAGCAATTTAAACCAAAATGTTTTTCAACTTCGAGTGAATATGCTTGGCAAATCACTAGTGCTCTATTTGTCTAATCAATTGAACTTTTCGAGGTTTATATTTTTCACTTTTCCCTAGTTCATATGGAAGGTATTCAAATAATTTTCCATCAGAAATAGTTATGCTCTAAAACATTGATGGCTCATCTGAGAATCAAGATTCACAATTGTTAGTGGGATCTCAACTTTTCTTGTAAAGTAAGAAAATGTTCTATATATATATATATCCATTCAAATTTTGAGCCAACCTCACACTGAAGCATGTAGCAATTTAAATCTGTTTCCATTTTATTTATTTATTATCATATAGATGCTGCTATTCTAAATACTGGATAGCTTTAAAGGAAAAAATAAAAGGTGAAAGACAAAATGATGAGAGAAAAAATTTACATTTCCTCAGTAGCAGTTGGAAATGCAATGAAAAATTTAGAGGAACACATATAGGTGTCATTTAAATGTGTTGACCATATACTAAATAAAGTTAAAAAATAATCCAAGCCATAGTTGTTGACCATTAATAACAGAGAAGTAGAGAGAGAAAAATGTTTTCACCATTTTAAAGCACTTTCCTAAATGGCTTTTGGGTGAATAGGAGATCAAAATTGCACTTTCAAAATAGTTAGATAACAGCCATAGTTAGAAGATTATGCATCAAAAGTCAAGAACTGGAATCAAAGTTTTACTCAGAGGCAAATTCAGCATTTTAAAAGCTTCTATTAATTGCTACAAAGGAAAGCAAAAAGATAAAGGAAAACATCTTTCACACAGCATGTTAAAAATATATAGCAAAACCAGCTTAACAAGGAGAAAGAAAATAAAAGCATAATTAACATATTAGAACATTTTGTTAAAATTCACTTTATGAACTTAAAGGTTAATAATGTTGGAGATGGAATCTGGATAAATCAGTGACTGTTCTAATTAAGAAATAAGGGATAGATGATTACCATGTGTTGAACATAGTTGCAAATGACTGGAAAAGGCCAAGAGCACACTATTCTTTTTAAAGCAGAATTTACTTTTTCCCACAAACATAAAAATAAATAAATCTTTATTCTCTCTCCCTCCCTTTCTTGTCTTTTCTTTTCCATATTAGAGACAAGCACAATAAGAAAATTTCACTCATATTATACATTCTTCCTACAGATGAGAAAACAAATCAAAGAAGATGAAGTGACTCATCTGAGATCACAGAATCACACAGCTGAGATGAGACCTCTAGCCTCCTGGCTTCTTTGCATTGCTGTTTCCCTACACATGGTGACTGCATAGGCAGAAAGCCAGAAAATCGATCTGATAATTTAATGTAATTAATACACCAAACTAAATTCTCTGATTATCAGACAGTCTGAAGCCAAGAAAGACTCAAAAGTACTGCAATATTTATTTTTATGGACACGTGTTAATAGAGCTTTGAAATTTGCATGTACAGTTACCATCTATGAATGCCCATCTATTACTTTTATGCAAAAAAAAACTCATGGGAAGAACTTATAAATATGCTTATAACTAGAACATTTACTATACTTTTACAAGTTTTCTGGAGATTTCAAAACTATGAGTCCTTTGGGTCAAGTTGTGCCAGTTTTCCCTTGATTACTTAAGTGTGCCCTTTGGTAGTCCCCTCAAGAATGTATTTGGACAATAATTTTGAAGTTCTTACATATTCAAAACTGTTTGACAATGGCTTCTATATTTGAAATAAACTAGATTGGAAATCACAGCCTTTGCCTATTTTCCCTTGGATATTGTGAGTGTTATTAGATAATCTCTTATCTTTCAAGTCTAGAAATTCTACTGTAGATCTTTCTAGGTCAAAAATAATAATCTAATAAAACAATACAGCCACATTAAATAAAATAATCTAATAATCTAATAAGAATGCCTTTTCAATTTGAAAATTCAAGTCCTTTGTTTATTCATTTAATGAAAGTATTTCATTAGTTATAGTTTTAAATAGTGGTATTGACCTATTGTTTTAATTTTCTTTTCTCAAAACTTCATTTATGCACTTTTTTGCTGCGGGGAGGTGGGGGATCTCCTTTCCCTGATTTATGTCTGTCACTTTTTCCTATAATTCTTTTTTATCTCTTTACCTCTACTTCTTTTATTGTTGTGGTTCATTTGTGCTCCCTTAATGTGTTTCTGTTTTCCATGTGCTTTGAGTAATTGATCTCTATTTCTGAATGTTTTGTCATTTTCTCCTATTTTCCTGCCAAGTTCTTCCAGTATTCATTTTAGACCTTTCTGTTACTTGACCACCACTTCCAAGAGAGTCTATACATTTTTATTTGTGGCTTTATTATTTATACTATTGATTCATGTTAGTGTGTTAGCTACAGTTCACATTTAGTTTAATCAACAGCTGTGCTAAGTTTTTATAATTAGCAGGAAAGTTTTGCTACTTCTTTTTCACATTTTGTATATTCTTGGGTAAATACTATCAACGCTCCTTTTGGGTTATTTGAATAAGTTAAAATTTCCTGGAGCTATAAAAATAGTGAGAAGGGTTAGGATAGTCTTCAAGGCTGTACCTGTCAAGAATCCCCCAAGCTAAGAGCAACTTCCTTATTATACAGAACCTTGGTAAAGACAGGCTCCTGCTGCCTCCTCCAATCTAATCTGGCTCTGGAAGACTTCCTCTGCCAGCCCTCAATTTGCCTGGTTCCTTCAAAAGTTGTAGACATAAGTGAATAGCCATTTCTTTGATTGTAATTTTCTATACTTCCTTTCTTTATGAATGGTAGATGTCAAGTCCTGTTCAGTCTTGTCCACAGCAGTTCACTCTCAAGATCAGGCCTCATCTTTCTGGGATGAGTATTTGCTGTAAATTAATGAGATCTGCTAAGCTGTGTCCCTTCTGCACTCATGTTTCTGACAGCCCTGTCATGATCTCCCATGTGGCCCTCTTTCCCAGTTCAGCTAAATAGCCTTTGAAGTTGCTTTTGAAACCCTTGAACACAATTTTGAGTTTTCAGATGCTTTATTTGTGTGTGTGTGTGTGTGTGTGTGTGTGTGTGTGTGTGTGGTGGGGGGTACTGGGATTAAACTCAGGGGCACTTTACCACTGAACCACATCCCCAGCCCTATTTTTTATTTTTATTTAGAGACAGGGTCTCACTGAGTTGCTTAGCTCCTCATTTTTGCTGAGGCTGGCTTTGAACTTGCAGTCCTACTGCCTCAGCCCCCAGAGCCACTGGGATTACAGGTGAGGGGCACCACATCTAGCTTCAGGTGCTTTCTATCAGTCTCATTCATAAAAATACAGTTTGCTTATTTTTGTTTGTTCTGTGGGGTTTTCAGGAGGAAATAATGAAATGATGAGGAACCAAAGAACTATGCCATTGTCTATTCAAGAAGAACTGAAAATCTCTCAGGAAATTTTGTCACCTATGATTCTCCAACAAAAATAAAAATACTTTTTTTTTTCTTTTCTAGAAGCAAATTAGTAAGCAACGATGTCTTCTGGCATCATTGACTTGCGGACTTGACTGAACAGGACTTGACTTCTATCGTTCATGAAGAAAGGAAGTATAGAAAGTTACAATCAAAGAAATGGCTATTCACTTATGTCTTCTGGCAGCATATTATTCCACTTACCAGAATATAATAAGTCCAAATAAATTTTATCATACTATAAAGTATTGCTTCACTGTTTTATGGGGGAGTGATGTCTCAGCCAAACTGATAGGCTAAAGTCCAATCCCCCAATACCTCAACCTGTATCAGTCCCCTTCTTAAGATGGCTGGACTTAACAGTTTGTCAACTTTACACTGGTGTGAAGGTGATACACATTCAGTAGGAACTATACTTAGAACTTTGAATTTTGATCTTTTCCTGGGCTAGAAATATATGTATGATGCTCTCTTGCAAAACAGCACAGTGGCAGCAAATGACAGCTCCCAGTCAGCCAGTCAGTCTACAGTGTCCTATAGTGCTGAGCTATGGTGCTTGATAGGTTATTCAGCTAGCATTTTTAATTGTTTTACTTTACTGCCTTTCAGCTCATATATTAAAAATGCTACCAGAGAACTGGGACTTCCCTCTTATTTAAAAATTATGCCAGGTCAACAAGGAGAACAGAAATGCCACTTTAAAAAAAAACCTAGAAGAAAATTGAAACTACATACCACAAAATAAGTAAAATTTATGCATAAAGCAACTGATATTTGTTGGGGAAGGTGGTGTTAAGTCCAGTTCTACAACTGTAACACTCAAAAAAAGCTGGCTAATAATGGCTACAGCCAGTGGGGAAAACACCCAGATGATCAAACCCTAAATTACTGTTTACAATAGCAGTTCTGGAATGGATGAGCTAGTTGCAGACACAGAAGTACAGAAGTATCTCCAAATCCAGTTTTGTCTTGGTAAGTAAGGAGGTAAGATTAGAAAAGTAATCCTGCAGATAAGTCATATTAGAATGTGTATTTTGTCCATATGATTTGAGAGAGTGATGAGAAAGACTTCTATGAAAATAAAATTCTCTAATAATCTGAAAAATGTAAAGGATTTTAAGAACACACACAAAAATGTGGATAAAAGGATATTTTCTGCTACTTTATAACATGGCTTCTATGACACACAAACTTCATGCAAATAATTAATCCAGGAAAATTTTACTTCATTTGTTCATAAAATAAGTTGTCATTTAAAAGAAGAAGAAGAAAATAGCATTGACTGGTTTACACAAAGATATTACAAGGAAAAACAATGGAGACAAAAATGATGAAGACACTATATTGTAGCTACATTGCCTCAGAGCATACGAAAATATTGACCAAATGTTTTTCTATGAGTTAGAAAAAATCTATAAATTAAGAACACAGGGATACAAGAGCTCAGGGAAAGATTAGGGATCTACAAATACAGATGGGATATGAGCTGTCAGGATGAAGAAATAAGTAGAAGGTGCAAAGAAAACCTACCCCAAAATGAATGCCAAATGCAAAATGCATAAAGTCCAGATTCCTATAAAAATACAGGAAGATGAGAACAAATACAAGAAAATTGAAAGCAATGAAGCTGAAAACACAAAGTACAGATATGAAGACAAGAATTGATGTGGATATACTATTATACAACCAGAGATATGAAAAATTGTGCTCTATGTAATAAGAATTGTAATGCATTCTGCTGTCATATATAAATAAAAAATAAATAAATAAAAGTTTTAGAAACAGAGTAAATGTTGAACATTTTTCATATATTTGTTGATTGATTGTATATTCTCTTCTGAGAAGTGTCTGTTCAGTTACTTGGCCCATTTGTTGATTGGGTTATTTGTTCTTTTGGTGTTAAGATTTGTGATTTGGGGCTGAGGATGTGGCTCAAGCGGTAGCGCGCTCACCTGGAGTGCAAGCGGCCCAGGTTCGATCCTCAGCACCACATACAAACAAAGATGTTGTGTCCGCTGAAAAAACTAAAAAATAAATATTGACACGCTCTCTCTCTCTCTCTCTCTCTAAAAAAAAAAAAAGATTTGTGATTTTTTTTATATATCCTAGAGCTTAGTGCTCTATCTGCTGTGTGTGGTAAAAATTTGCTCCCATTCTTTGGGCTCTCTATTCACCTCACTGATTGTTTATTTTGCCAAAAAGAAGCTTTTTATTTTGAATCTATCCCATTTATTTACTCTTGACTTTATGTCTTATGCTATAGGAGTCTTATTAAGGAAGTTGGGGCCTAATCCGATATGATGAAGATTTGGGCCTACTTCTTCTTCTGTTAGGCACAGGGTCTCTGGCTTAATTCCTAGGTCCTTAATCCTTTTTGAGTTATGTTTTGTGCATGATGAGAGTTAGGGGCTTAATTTCATTTTGTTGCATATGGATTTCCAGTTTTCACAGCACCATTTGTTGAAGAGGCTATCTTTTCTCCAATATATGTTTTTGGAGCCTTTGTCTAATGTGAGATAACTATTAGACAAAACTACTTTATTTCAAAAATACTCCAAGATTTCATCTCACTCCAGTCAGAATGGCAATTTTAAGAATACAAACAACAATAAGTGTTGGTCAGCATGTGGGGGGAAAGGCACACTTATACATTGCTGGTGGGACTACAAATTGGAGCAACAAATATAGAAAGCAGTATGGAGATTCCTTAGGAAACATGGGATGGACCCATCATTTGACCCAGCTGTCCCACTCCTTGGTTTATATCCAAAGTACTTAAAAACAGCATACTACAGTAAGGCAGCCACATCAATATTTATAGCAGCAAAAGTCACAAGAGCTAAATTGTGGAACCAACATAGATACCCTTTAGTAGATGAATGGATAAAGAAACTGTGGTATATATACACAATGGAATATTACTCAGCATTAAAAGAGAATAAACTAATGGCATTTGCAGGTAAATGAATGGAGTTGGAGAATATTATGCTAAGTGAAGTAAGCCAATTCTAAAAAATCAAATGCTGAATGTTTTCTCTGATGTGAGGATGCTGATCCATAATGAGGATGAGTGGGCGGGATATAGGAGAAATAAAGGAACTTTAGATAGGGAAAAAGGGAGGGAAAGGCTGGGAGGGGAAGAGGAGTAGGGAAGACAATAGAATGAGATGGACTTTATTATCCCAAATGCATGTACAAAGACACAAATTGTGTGACTCTACATTGTGTAAAACCAGAAACATATGCTGTATATGTGTACTATGAATTGAAATACATTCTGCTCTCATATATAACAAATTAGAATAAATAAATTTTAAAAGAAAAGAAACAACAGTAAATGGATTAAAATATATATACTATTAAAATTTCTGAAGGAAAAATAAAATAATTGGATAAACATAATCACATAATATTTTTTAAAAAAAGACAGAATAAAATGCTTGAATTAAAACCAAGTGTATGTGTTATATGAAGAAATAAAAACATGTTTAGATCACATATTAAAAGAAAAAGACTTCAATTGAATAATAAAGCAAGTCTAGTTATAATAGACCTATCTGAAATAATATATTTCATAAATCATAGCAATAGTTAATGTACCCCAAACAAATTCATATGAATAAAAGGAGAGGTCATGATGTTAGTAAAGGACTCCTCATCTTTATGCTAGCAGGAAACCTAGCAATATGTTCAAGTGGTTAGTAGTATTTGTAAAGATTGCTAAACAAGCTATTTCAATCATAATCCTTCTACTGACTCCTTCTTCTCCAAATTCTGCTCTCTATATATGGGAAATAGAGTTGGAGATACATTTAGTTTGCATATGGCTGGATATGATTGTGGCTCACAATCACTTCTTATCTAATTATGACAAATTATTCCGTTGAAAGAATGAATTTCTGGAATATTGCTAGTATTCCTTATCCCAGTGCATCCAACATTGGGACAGAGGGGTAGAGGGCATGTAGCAAACACCTGCTCCTACAACATCCAGCACTGAAAATGGAGGTAGTAGAAAGGAAACAAGGACTAAAATGTACAGAGTCAGAAATTATGTCAGTAGTTTGCTAAATCCTGTAGCATATTTAACTATACATGCAGCCCTTTTTAATATGAGACTTATATGAAATAAAATATACCAGAAAATTTTGAATCTTTTGTAGAGCTCCAAATTGTAGTGATACTAAAAATAATACAGCTATGAGTGTTATGATTTGAATGCATCCCTCAAAGTTCCTCCTATAAAGATATTTTGGGCCAATACAGAATTATCTCCCCCTCTCAAGATCTTTAATTTAATAACATCTGCAGAGTCCCATTTATCATGCAGAGTAACAGTTTCTAGGATTAGATGAGTACATCTTTGAGAGGCTATGTTATATCCTACCACAGGTGTATTAGACAATAGTAAAACTATAAACAGAAGATTTTATATGTGATATATAAATAAAATATGTATATGCTACCACCTTATATTTTATAGTATTTGACAATTATCACCATTTCATAATTGATATTTTTATCTTTCCTAATTCTAAATAAATAATCAAGTTTATGACTACTTTTATAAGTGAATATGCATTCTTTTTCCTACAGAGAACATCTAAAATTGTGTCACACTCGGGCTCAACTCTTGTGTTTTCTGTAAGACCATTTGAGCATCAATTTCCCTTCTAGGATGTTTCCTACAAAGAATTTCATTATTGAGAAAAGACACTCAATACATATTTTAATTAAGTAAAACTAAGTCTATCAATTAAAAGTTGGTTAAATCCATTATTACTTCTTCACACAATGGCTTATTATGCAAATACAACAGCAAATTTGAAACTTCTAAAAGAATGATCTCCATATGAAAGAAAGCAAGTTACAAAATAGTGAGTGTGTAGCATGTGTTAGCATTTTGGTTTTTTAAAAAATCATAAGTACATTTGTGCTTCTGTGTGCATTAAGTATCTGTGAGGATACACAAAAGACTGGTACCAATGGCTGTCTCTAGGGAAACTAGATGCATGGGGTGGGAGAGAGAACTTTCACAGGCTAATGTTCTGTGACTTTTGAAATTTTTGTTCAATATGGATATATTCAATATAGATAGACTAACTCACAAGGAGACTTGAGATTTTAAATGTTTTCTGTCAGGGGCTTCCCTGAACAGGAGCTATGCACACACCTTTAAGTCCGGAGTAAAGAGGTACTGGATTGGTATTGTGCCCTTCAATGCAAGTGGACTTTACCTCCGCTTGGATAAGAAAAGTGCAGCTCTGGGAGTGGGCGTCACCCAATGGGGTTGAATTACACCCACCTGTTTGTTGTAACCCTACCCTTTGCCCTTTTGGGGATAGAATGTTCCATGGAACAGCTCCCCCCAATAATAAAAGTCAAGCCTCAGAATGTGCCCTCTCTCTCTTGCCAGCCTCTGGTGTTTTTCTCTTGCCCCTGCTATGGGAGCTTGAGGCTGGAGGCAGGGAAGCCATCCTGATACCCAAAAAAAGGTATTTCTGTGTCTGCATGGTCATTTCATGTCACCCCAAATTCACCCAAGTGACCCCAGTTCAGTAGCCCATGCTGGGAGGGGGCTACAGTTTTCTATATTACTGACATACAGAAAAAATAAGAATTCCTAATAATCTATCTGCCTGGAATCTTTACAAGAAATAAACTTATTGCTTATAGCTAAAATACTAAAATCTAATTTTTTTTCTTGGGCTAACCTATTCTGGCTAACATGAAAATTGGCCATTTCTATGGTCAATGAGTGCTGCCATGAAAAAGCTTTGAAATGTGGCAAAAGTTTATGGTAGGGGAGCAGCAAGAAAACATGGCAGTTACAAGACTGGAGAGCTGTGTGATGCCATGGCAAGACTTTTGATAAAACCCTTGCTTACAAAGAGTTGGGAAGCAGAACAAATGCCCAAAGAATTTATAGTAAAGCCTAGAAGAATTTGGAAAAATTAAAGAAGCTTAGTTTGTGTCAGATATTATTACGTTTGGCAAGATTGTAAGGAAAAGATGAGGTTAGAGGAAATTAGATGATCTTCAAGGAGAGACTGAAATGGATATGGTAGAGATAATGGAATTCTAAGGTTGGAGAATCCAGCTGATGATGGATCCCAAAAGTAACTGATGAGTTTCTGGGAAAGGTTTTAAGTGACAGAGGCTTATTAATGATTCTTTTGTGAATTATTTTTATTTTATATTATTTCATATGACCTCAAGAGATATACAAGGACAACAAAGCAAAGTGAACTTGAGAACTATGACTTAGTTTATAAAGCTACTGGCACAGAAAGAAAATAGATCATAAACTACAAAGTTATCGGTATAGTGGCTATAAAGGGAATAAAGATCAAAATAGTATCTTCCAGATGTGGGGGCCAGATATAATATTTGAGTGGCAAGAATACTACTTAAAAAGAGAGTTCCCTTCAGAGAGCAGAACCAGAGTCTAGTCAAGAAATTTTCTCCACTCCAGCTCAAATGGTCTTCATACCAATTGGTTAAGCAGTATTCCATCAAGGATATGGCCAGCCACCCCTGATGTTTCCCAGTCTTCCTGTGTCTGAAGCTATATGGAGGAACAACTAGTTATTCATAAAACCATGTCCCTACTCTTGTATGCACATTATCAAAGCTATATTTTTAGCTTCCCTAGCATTTAAATTTATCTATGTTAATAGATATTATTAGCAGAATATAAGCAAAAATGATATATGTCACTTAGCAGGCTTTGTACATACAAACTTGGTGCCCCTCATGCTTAATGCAAGTGACAATGAGGTCACAGGAGATGAAAGTAGCAGATTGAAGAAGCCTATACAGGGGAGAGCTGCCCTGCTAATCATTATACCCACCCAGAACAGGGAGTAAGCTTCTAATAAAGACATTTTTATAATAACTTTCTGCACAAATAAGTTCGGATGCAGAAAATTTGCTGTAGTTCTTTTTTTTTTTGTAGTCATATATGGTTTTTATTTTTATTTATTTATTTATTTTTAATTTTTTATTGTTGGCTGTTCAAAACATTACATAGTTCTTGATATATCATATTTCACAATTTGATTCAAGTGGGTTATGAGCTCCCATTTTTACCCCATATACAGATTGCAGAATCACATCAGTTACACATCCATTGATTTACATATTGCCATACTAGTGTCTGTTGTATTCTGCTACCTTTCCTATCCTCTACTATCCCCCCTCCCCTCCCCTCCCCTCCCCTCCCCTCCCCTCTTCTCTCTCTGCCCCCTCTACTGACATTCGTTTGTCCCCCTTATATTATTTTTCCCCTTCCCCTCACTTCCTCTTGTATGTACTTTTGTATAACTCTGAGGGTCTCCTTCCATTTCCATGCATTTTCCCTTCTCTCTCCCTTTCCCTCCCACCTCTCATCCCTGTTTAATGTTAATCTTTTTCTCATGCTCTTCGACCCTACTCTGTTCTTAGTTACTCTCCTTATATCAAAGAAGACATTTGGCATTTGTTTTTTAGGGATTGGCTAGCTTCACTTAGCATAATCTGCTCTAATGCCATCCATTTCCCTGTAAATTCTATGATTTTGTCATTTTTTAATGCAGAGTAATACTCCATTGTGTATAAATGCCACATTTTTTTTATCCATTCATCCATTGAAGGGCATCTAGGTTGGTTCCACAGTCTAGCTATTGTGAATTGTGCTGCTATAAACATCGATGTAGCAGTGTCCCTGTAGCATGCTCTTTTGAGGTCTTTAGGGAATAGACCGAGAAGGGGAATAGCTGGGTCAAATGGTGGCTCCATTCCCAGCTTTCCAAGAAATCTCCATACTGCTTTCCAAATTGGCTGCACCAATTTGCAGTCCCACCAGCAATGTACAAGTGTACCCTTTTCCCCACATCCTCGCCAGCACTTGTTGTTGTTTGACTTCATAATGGCTGCCAATCTAACTGGAGTGAGATGGTATCTTAGGGTGGTTTTGATTTGCATTTCTCTGACTGCTAGAGATGGTGAGCATTTTTTCATGTACTTATTGATTGACTGTATGTCCTCCTCTGAGAAGTGTCTGTTCAGGTCCTTGGCCCATTTGTTGATTGGGTTGTTTGTTCTCTTATTGTCTAATTTTTTGAGTTCTTTGTATATTCTGGATATTAGGGCTCTATCTGAAGTGTGAGGAGTAAAGATTTGTTCCCAGGATGTAGGCTCTCTATTTACCTCTCTTATTGTATCTTTTGCTGAGAAAAAACTTTTTAGTTTGAGTAAGTCCCATTTGTTGATTCTAGTTATTAACTTTTGTGCTATGGGTGTCCTATTGAGGAATTTGGAGCCCGACCCCACAGTATGTAGATCGTAGCCAACTTTTTCTTCTATCAGACGGCGTGTCTCTGATTTGATATCAAGCTCCTTGATCCATTTTGAATTCACTTTTGTGCATGGCGAGAGAAAGGGATTCAGTTTCATTTTGTTGCATATGGATTTCCAGTTTTCCCAGCACCATTTGTTGAAGATGCTATCCTTCCTCCATTGCATGCTTTTAGCCCCTTTATCAAATATAAGGTAGTTGTAGTTTTGTGGATTGGTTTCTGTGTCCTCTATTCTGTACCATTGGTCCACCCGCCTGTTTTGGTACCAGTACCATGCTGTTTTTGTTACTATTGCTCTGTAGTATAGTTTGAAGTCTGGTATCGCTATACCGCCTGATTCACACTTCCTGCTTAGCATTGTTTTTGCTATTCTGGGTCTTTTATTTTTCCATATGAATTTCATGATTGCTTTCTCTATTTCTACAAGAAATGCCGTTGGGATTTTGATTGGCATTGCATTAAACCTATAGAGAACTTTTGGTAATATCGCCATTTTGATGATGTTAGTTCTGCCTATCCATGAACAGGGTATATTTTTCCATCTTCTAAGATCTTCTTCTATTTCTCTCTTTAGGGTTCTGTAGTTTTCATTGTATAAGTCTTTCACCTCTTTTGTTAGGTTGATTCCCAAGTATTTTATTTTTTTTGAAGATATTGTGAATGGAGTGATTGTCCTCATTTCCATTTCAGAGGATTTGTCGCTGATATACAGGAATGCCTTTGATTTATGTGTGTTGATTTTATATCCTGCCACTTTGCTGAATTCATTTATTAGCTCTAATAGTTTCTTTGTAGAACCTTTTGGGTCTGCTAGGTATAGAATCATGTCATCTGCAAATAGTGATAATTTAAGTTCTTCTTTTCCTATTTTGATGCCTTTAATTTCTTTCGTCTGTCTAATTGCTCTGGCCAGTGTTTCGAGAACTATGTTGAACAGAAGTGGAGAGAGAGGGCATCCCTGTCTTGTTCCAGATTTTAGAGGGAATGCCTTCAATTTTTCTCCATTCAGAATGATGCTAGCCTGAGGCTTAGCATAGATTGCTTTTACAATATTGAGGTATGTTCCTGTTATCCCTAGTTTTTCTAGAGTTTTGAACATAAAGTGATGCTGTACTTTGTCGAATGCTTTTTCCGCATCTATCGAGATGATCATATGATTCTTATTTTTAAGTCTATTGATGTGGTGAATAACATTTATTGATTTCCGTATATTGAACCAGCCTTGCATCCCAGGGATGAATCCTACTTGATCATGGTGCACAATTTTTTTGTTAAGTTTTTGTATCCGAGTGGCCAGAATTTTATTGAGGATTTTTGCATCTAGATTCATTAGAGATATTGGTCTGTAGTTTTCTTTCTTTGAAGTGTCTTTGTCTGGTTTAGGTATCAGGGTGATGTTGGCCTCGTAGAATGAATTTGGAAGTTCTCCCTCTTTTTCTATTTCCTGAAGTAGCTTGAAAAGTATTGGTATTAGTTCCTCTTTAAAGGTTTTGTAAAACTCTGCTGTATACCCATCCGGTCCTGGGCTTTTCTTAGTTGGTAGTCTTTTGATGGTTTCTTCTATTTCCTCAATTGATATTGGTCTGTTTAGGTTGTCTATATCCTTCTGACTCAATCTGGGCAGATCATATGACTTAAGAAATTTATCTATGCCTTCACTATCTTCTAATTTATTGGAGTATAAGGATTCAAAATAATTTTTGATTATCTTCTGTATTTCTGAAGTGTCTGTTGTGATATTGCCTCTTTCATCCCGTATGTTAGTAATTTGAGTTCTCTCTCTTCTTCTCTTCGCTAGCATGGCTAAGGGTCTGTCGATTTTGTTTATTTTTTCAAAGAACCAACTTTTAGTTTTGTCAATTTTTTCAATTGTTTCTTTTGTTTCGATTTCATTAATTTCAGCTCTGATTTTAATTATTTCTTGCCTTCTACTTCTTTTGCTGTTGTTTTGCTCTTCTTTTTCTAGGATTTTGAGATGAAGTATGAGATCATTTATTTGTTGGTTTTTTTTTTTTTAAGGAATGAACTCCAAGCAATGAATTTTCCTCTTAGAACTGCTTTCAATGTGTCCCATAGATTCCGATATGTTGTGTCTGTGTTTTCATTAATCTCTAAGAATTTTTTAATTTCTTCTTTGATGTCCTCTATAACCCATTGATCATTCAGTAACCTATTGTTCATTCTCCAAGTGATGTATTCTTTTTCCTTCCTTCTTTTATTGTTGATTTTCAGTTCCATTCCTTTATGATCAGATAGGATGCCTGGTATTATCTCTACTCCTTTATATTGTCTAAGAGTTTCCCTGTGACATAATATATGATCTATTTTTGAGAAGGATCCATGTGCTGCTGAGAAAAAAGTGTAACTGCTTGATGTTGGGTGGTATATTCTATATATGTCAATTAAGTCTAGGTTATTAATTGTGTTATTGAGTTCTATAGTTTCCTTATTCAACTTTTGTTTGGAAGATCTGTCCAGTGGTGATAGAAGTGTGTTGAAGTCTCCCATGATTATTGTATGGTGGTCTATTAGACTCTTGAACTTGAGAAGAGTTTGTTTGATGAACATAGCTGCACCATTGTTTGGGGCATATATATTTATGATTGTTATGTCTTGTTGGTGTATGGTTCCCTTGAGCAGTATGTAGTGTCCCTCTTTATCCCTTTTGATTAACTTTGGCTTGAAATCTATTTTATTTGATATGAGTATGGATACTCCTGCTTGTTTCTGAAGTCCATATGAGTGATATGATTTTTCCCAACCTTTCACCTTCAGCCTATGTATGTCTTTTCCTATCAAATGCGTCTCCTGTAGGCAGCATATTGTTGGGTCTTGTTTTGTGATCCATTCTACTAGCCTGTGTCTCTTGATTGGTGAGTTTAAGCCATTAACATTTAGGGTTATTATTGAGATATGGGTTGTTCTTCCAGCCATATTTGTTTATTTATGTTACTAAACATGGTTTGTTTTCCTCTTTGATTATTTTCCCCACTTTAGTGTCCTACCTCCCACTGTTGGTTTTCATTGTTATTTTCCATTTCCTCTTCCTGTAATGTTTTGCCAAGGATGTTTTGAAGAGATGGTTTTCTAGCTGCAAATTCTTTTAACTTTTGTTTATCGTGGAAGGTTTTAATTTCATCTTCCATCCTGAAGCTTAATTTCGCTGGAAACACAATTCTTGGTTGGAACCCATTTTCTTTCAGTGTTTGAAATATGTTATTCCAGGATCTTCTAGCTTTCAGAGTCTGTGTTGAAAGATCAGCTGTTATCCTGATTGGCTTACCCCTAAATGTGATCTGCTTCCTTTCTCTTGTAGCTTTTAAAATTCTCTCCTTATTCTGTATGTTGGGCATCTTCATTATAATGTGTCTAGGTGTGGGTCTCTTATGATTTTGCACATTCGGCGTCCTGTAGGCTTCTAGGATTTGGGGTTCTGTCTCATTCTTCAAGTCTGGGAAGTTTTCTCGTATTATTTCATTGAATAGATTGCTCATTCCTTTGGTTTGAAACTCTGTCCCTTCCTGTATCCCAATGACTCTTAAATTTGGTCTCTTGATGTTATCCCATATTTCTTGGATGTTCTGCTCATGGTTTCTTAACAGTCTTGCTGAGCTGTCTATGTTCTTTTCAAGTTGAAATACTTTATCTTCATTGTCTGATGTTCTGTCTTCTAAGTGTTCTACTCTGCTGGTAGTATTCTCAATTGAGTTTTTAAGTTGGCTTATTGCTTCCTGCATTTCTAGGATTTCTGTTTGTTTGTTTTTTATAACCTCTATCTCCCTGTATAGTTGATCTTTTGCTTCTTGGATTTGTTTATGTAATTCATTGTTGAAGTGATCTTTCATTGTCTGATTTTGCTGTCTGATGTCTTCCTTGAGACTCCAGATCATCTGAAGCATGTATATCCTGAATTCTTTATCTGACATTCCATCTGCTGCAGCTATTACCTCCTCTAACGTTGAGTTGACCTGCAATGCTTGTGGTCCTTTCTTTCCTTGTCTCTTCATACTGTTCGTGTTCCTTTCTACTTGGTGAAACTGTTGTGCTATTGAATTTTCCCCCTATATATTTATATTGGTCTTGTATAGTTGCAAAGTCTCCCTCGCAGGCGCGGGCGGTGGCTCTGCCCCTCCTCCAATTGGGGCAATGTGCCTACCACGCCGGCAGGCCGCTGGGCCTGCTCTGCCGGTCGGTAGCAGGTCCGCTGACCTTGCAGGCGCAGGCAGCGGCACTGCCCCTCTGCAGGCCTCTGGGGCTGTACTGCCAGTGGGTCGCAGGTCCGCCTACCTTGCAGGCGCGGGGGGGGGGGCGGCTCTACCCTTCCTCAGGCCACTGGGCCTGTTCTGTCTCTCGGTTGCAGGTCTGGCCTGTTCTGATGGTGGTCACAGTTCCGTCTACCTTGCAGGCGCGGGGGGGAGGGGGCGGCTCTGCCTCTCAGCAGGCCACTGCTCCTCTTCTGCCGGTGGGTCGCAGGCCCGCCTACCTTGCAGGAGTGATTGGAAGCTCTGTCCCGCCGCGGGCCACTGGGCCTTTTCTGTCGGTGGTCACAGTTCCCCTACCTGGCAGGCGCGGGGGGTGTGGGGTGGCTCTGCCCCTCAGCAGGCCACTGGGCCTGCTCTCTGCATGGTCACAGTTCCCTCTACTTTGCCGGCGCAGGGGGAGGGGGCGGCTCAGCCTCTCAGCAGGCCGCTGCTCCTCTTCTGCCAGTGGGTCGCAGGCCCGCCTACCTTGCAGGAGTGATTGGAAGCTCTGTCCCGCCGCGGGCCAGTGGGCCTTTTCTGTCGGTGGTCACAGTTCCACCTACCTGGCAGGCGCGGGGGGTGGGGGGCGGCTCTGCCCCTCAGCAGGCCGCTGGGCCTGCTCTGTGCATGGTCACAGTTCCCTCTACCTTTGTAGTTCTGATACCACAAATCTGCTTCATGAACTTAAGCTTAGCATATAATCTCTATGCATCTCAATTTCTTCATATTTAAAATGAGAATTTAACTGATGTATAAAAATACATATGTACTTCTAAAAGATTTTATATTTCTAATGTATTCTGAAATTAAATATAAATTAATTTAGACCACTTGTTTTATGTTGCCATTCCTCTCCTTAGCTCTACATATTTGTCATACTATTAAGATCCAAATTGAAGTTTCCTATTTTTAAAATGCTTACATGACCACATTCTGTAGCATTTGAAAATAGGCAATAAGTACTGCCTAAATAACCTATTTCCCTTGTATACTTACTGCTCCACTTTCTTTTTTTATATATTTATTTTTTAGCTTTAGGTGGACACAATATCTTTATTTTACATTTATGTGGTTCTGAGGATCAAACCCAGTGCCTCATGCATGCTAGGCAACCACTCTACCACTGAGCCACAACCCCAGCCCTTATACTGCTCCACTTTCTAAAGTGACTTTCACATTTCTTCTCTCTCCTTAAGTATCCCCTTACTCTGGTTCTTTACTCACAGCATATTATCTTGCCTCATATTTCATTAAGAATAGACTTTCATGGAAACTCCCTTTTCTTCATGCAACCAAATCTACCACTTGCATCTGGACCAATATCATCTGCCTTCTCTCCTAATGAAAGAGATTAACTCAAACCCTTCTCCGATCCAAGTTCTGAATTTTCCCTTGTGCTCTGTACCTGATGTCCTTTTACCATCTAAAGGAAGTCATTCAACACCTCCCCTCCTCCTCTGCCTGCTTCTTCTCCTCCTTTCTTTTTTTTTTTCCAGTATTGAGGATTGAACCCATGGTGTTCAACCACTGAGCTACTTCCCCAACCCTATTTGATTTTTTACTTTGTGATAAGGCTTTGCTAAATTTCTCAGGCTGGCCTCAAGCTTGTGATCCTCCTGCCTAAGACTTCTGAGTTACTGGGATTATAGGTGTGCACCTCCATGCCCAGCTATCCCATCCTTCTTCTGATCGTCAGTTTCTACCATTAGTAAGTGAATATTTTTGAATCTTTCCCATCTTTAAAAAAAAAATGTGTCTGTCCTCCCACTTCTCTCCTCACATGGTCAACTACTCTCTCTTACTTATAACTTTCTTAACTTTTATAGCATCACACTCTCCAGATTTTCCCCTAATGATCTTTCAGAAATTTGTTTTGGTTTTTGGCCCCAAATTCTCTTCCATACCTCCATTGATTACTCCAGGACTCAACTTTCTTCTTTTCTCTTTTAACACAATTTCCTCTCTATTTATACCAGCTCTTATATAGTCTATTGCTTTAAAAACTGTATTGGTCAGCTTGGGCTTCCATAACAATATACTGTAGACTGAGAGGCAACAGAAGTTTGTTTTCCCACAGCTCTGTGGGCTAGAAGACTGAGATTACCATGGTTGGGCTCTGGAGAGAGCTCTCTTTCTAGCTTACAAATGACTCCGTTCTCACTGTATCCTCACATGTGTGGTGGGAGCTGGTATGTGTTTGTGCAGATCTTTGGTGTCTCTTCTTATAAGGCCACCAATTCTGCTAGATCAGAGCTCCACTGTTACAAACTCATTAAACCTCAATCGACCCCTTAAAGGACCTTCCTCAAATACAGTCCCATGGGAGTTTATGATTTTTACATATGAATTAAGAAGTGGACAAAATTCAGCACTGTTCTCTGTGTATCCTACACTCTTCAATTCAATCTTTGGTCACTTGCCTTGCTTTCTAGCCAGAGTAGCCTTAAGGATAGTTTGCACTGATCTCATGGTATGGAGCCAGGTCATTGTCAATGCTGATGATGCCAGTATAGATGAAGATTAACCCACTTCTGCTCCCTGGTTGAACTGTATAATTGAGATTCTGGCCTCTCAGTGGCTGCCTGGCAGAAGAGTTCACACATCATGGAGGGGAGTTAATGTCCTATAGAACAGACTTTGACCAAGGAAACAGAATGAGAGTGGCCCAGCAGATAAACCCTTCTCCTTCCCCCTCCCTTGGAAAGAAGACATGTTCAGCAACCTGGCGGTTGTATACTTTGCTAACTAGGTGATGCACCCTCATGTGTTTTGTCTCTCTGTGCCTTGGCCTCACTCTTCTTTACTCTTACTCCAGCCTCCCTAGGTTCACCTATGAAACCATCATATAATAGTAAGGGCTATTATATGATCAGTTTACATGTTCTAAAACATGTATTTCTAGGTCCAATTCTCCTCTAATCTCTAAAGTGATAGGTACCTTCACTTGTCTGCTTGATCTCTTCACTTGACATATAATAGGCTTCTTGTACTTCATAGAAACATTGAATTTCCCAGAAAGGTCTTCCTCACAAATTAGACAATAAACGATGCCAGATCTATTCAATTGCTCAAGTCAACAAATTTTATTCCTCTTTTCTTTTACCCAACACATCTAAATTATCACCATCCTATCAGCTCAACTTAAAATATATTCACCAATAATTCATGTCCTTCATCTTCCTTGTCAAGTAGAACCATTATTATCTCTCACCAGTGTTACACCAGGGGCTCCCTAACTGATTTCTTTTCTTGCTCCTTTATTCTTACAATGCATCCACAGTGGTCTTTGAAAAATATTAAGTAGATCATGTCATACTTTTACTAACATCTGTGCAATGACTTCCTGTTGCTCTTGGAAAAAAGTCCAAACCCTTTTTTACAGAGTGTAAAAGGCCCTATATAATCCACTTTCCAATTCTGTGTCTTGAAACTTCCCCTCTTCTCTTTTGGGCTATAGTCCCATTGTTCTTACTCCACGTTTGTTCTTACCCTTAAGCCTTTGAACTTGCTATACACTCTACCCAGAAAAGATAGTTCTAAAGTTGATTATTTTTGGCCATTAGTGCCTCAACCAATATGTCTCATCATAAATGAGATTTTCTCTTTTCATCCAATTAAAATTTTGAATCACCTTTATATAACCTGGTTTTACTTTTTTTTCATGACATTTGCCACAATGTACAATTATCTTGTTTATTTATTCATTATCCTTCTCTTCCATTGTCACATTTACCCGTTAAAGTAAGAATTTTGTATATCTTGCTCATCACAGTGTCCCCAGAAACAACAACAACAAAAGACTTGACATATTTATACTAAGAAGTCATTGTTGAATATATGATTGATTTAATGAATGAATGATTTCAAACAATTATAGGGTATTTTGCAAATGTATTTCAATTTCACTTAGATTATTTAAGTGCTTTATTGTATTTTAAATAATTCATGTTTTAATAAAAAGCAAGTCTAATTCAATAGCTATGTCTATAAAGATCATGGGAATTGGGCAATCAAACTAGCTTGTTTAGCAACATTGTGCCCCCAAGTCAACCATTAAAATAATACAGATAACTCTTTTCTTATAATAACTACTTCATTCAATCATTCATTGAGCAGTAGAGATACAAGCTCCCAAACAGGATGGCTGTTTTAAAAAAAAAAATGCCACAAATGAAATAAAGGAAACCTTGGATTTTCCTACTTTTATTCCACAAAGAAAGAGAACTAGTCCATGGATCTCAGGTATCCTCAGCCTTGGGTGCCAGAAGAGGCAGAAAGGCTGGCTGAACATGGCAATTGCTCTGCAAATGGGTCTGCATTGAGTTCTGTGCTCTCTAAACCAAACTGAAGGAAATAAAGCAAGAAAAAGGCAGATTAAGAGAGCATCAAGGTGGCCCAACAGCTTGATTCACCCTCACATCTCAGAAACTTTCATTAAGATTTACATCATGATGCTGACCTAAGTGGCAAAGCAATTTTTTCATAGCTGAACAAAAAAGCTAATACTCTCCAGTTGGGTCAGGTAACCTTTTTCTTGCTCACAGCAAGTAATGGAGTTTGCCTCATGTGAATGAGACTGACCAATGGACATATATTGCTGCATTCCAGTGAAGCAAGTTCCCCTGTGATAAATCTGCTCTCCACTTATTAAGGTTTTTTTTTTAAAGCCCTTTCTCATTTTATTCATTTTTCTTAGCAAGCCTAAGAAAGGCTATATGCACACTCTTTTTAAAAATATGTAGGTTGACATTAAAATGCCCCGCATGATTTCCAAAAGCACCTGGAGAAAAAATGATCCAGTACCTCAGAATTGAAGTTTCTAAAATAAAACAAATCAAAGCAAACTCACACACACACACACACACACACACACACACGTCAAGGAAATCTAAATATCTAAATGGTGTCAGAAATTAATTAGAATTTTTTCTGTGTAATTCATTTCAGAAAAAAAAAGTGTTAGTCACGGAGAGGCAAGACATCACAAAGTGAGTATCTTAGAAACTATTCTATTAACAGTTCCAAAGCAACAAAATGTAGGCATCACCATATAAACTAGAGAATGACACCCTACTGAATAGAGTATGATATTTCTACCATCTAAGCCAGCCAGAGATGCAAAACTGGTCTAGTGCTGCCTGGACCAGACCAGACAATTCTCTTTCACTAACTGCCACTAATTGTTTTTCTAGGGCTACTGTTCATGCTTGTGTTGCCTCCATAGTCTATTTAAAAATAATTCTTTCCTCAAGTAAAGATGCATTTAAAGGAGTGTATTAGTGATTCTCCAATAACAATGACAAACTCATTTTACATAAATTATACAACTCACATAATTGAATTTAAAGGAAAGGAAAACAGGTATGATGGCCCAACTCACTAGCATATCATAATTTGTTATAAAATACTTCTCTCACTTTCATGGAAATAAAATTCTTTGTGGCAGTTTTGAGGCTGACTTGTTCCAATATCTCCATTTTTATAGAAAGAAAATGATAAAACAGGAAACAGACATCACTGACTAAGTTTTTAATAATTTGTTGTCTCAAGATATGACATTCTCCAATGAGAACTGATGTTGAAAGAGTCAGATACTGAAAACTACAAAAGTATTTAGAAGTACATTTTTTAAATGATTACTGTGAACATACTGTAGCATCTCAACAGGAATAAAACTACATTTTAGAAAACAACGGCAAGTTTTTAAATTCCTCATATAACAATGTACCACTAATATCATACTTCTTTACAATGTTCATTGTTAAATGTCAAATGCAAATTTTTACATCATTTTATATGTATCACTTTTTTATAATTCTTTAAATTATGAGTGTTATTTAGAACTGTGCTTCTTAAACATTAATGTGCATACAAATCACATCAAATCTTGTCAAAATGCTGTTTATGCTTTGGGGCCTGAGATTCTGCATTCTAACATACACCTGGGATGCCAATGCTGTTGGTCTGCAGTCTACATAAAAAGACTATAAGATTCTTTCACTATTATACAGCATTCTTCAAAGAATAATCAATGTTTTACCCTAAAATTTATCTTTAAAAAATTAACTATATCAAGCTACTAAATTTTAACAAAGTCCATTTTTATACTGATGAAATTAAAGATTAAAAATAAATAGCTACTATAACTAGCTAGCCAGCATTTTTGTAATTCTGAGCTTATATCTAATTCCTGCTTTGTGAGTTATTAATGATAAATGTATATGTATTATTACATAGTGAATCATGTAATAATGAAGGCACTTAGAAATTTACATGAGACAACAGTAAGCTAATGGCAATAATATAAATTAAAATACAAAATATCAGACTATTGTTTATACTAATACTGAACTAGCAGTTTAAATTTTTTAAGATACTCAGCAATCAGAATACAAATGTGGGAAAGCAGCAAAATTTCCTTATTTAGACATTATATCAAAAAGATCCTCAATTGCTGAGTGTTCCTCCAGAAAAGAATGAGCATCAACCCTTCTAGAACAAGACATTTCTTTCATTTGTCTGAAAATTCTTGCCATGTGTGGAGTTTGTTAGAATAACTTCTGTATCTGCATATCATAACAAACCATTTATATTTGGAAGAAACAAAGTTATAACAAAATTGCACACATTCCCCAACTAATGAAAGTATATACCAGGTGCCAGTATATCTTTAGGAATGGGCTCCCTTGTTGGGTATATACAATCTTGACAAATGTATGCAGGACACATAGCTCTACTCTTCTGATTAGAGGGTAAAGGCCAGTGACTATGGACCATGGAAAGAGGAATTGATATTGTTCTCACAACAGCATCCAGAAGCACAGTTAGAGAACTCAGCACAGAGGAGTTGTGACAGTCACGTGGGTGGAAGCTCCACAGGGTCCAACGTGGCCACCTTGGGGCTTACACTAGTGAAAGAGGGTGCTGTTTCATGTGGAGGGTGGATTCCCTCTTAACTGATCATTGTTTTTAGTGGCCACTGCCTTTCAAATATCTAGTCACAAAGAGATTTATCTTCTTTCTCTTAGGAGGAGTAAGCAGCTGTCACAGAATATAGCTGCTTCTTATTCTCCCTTAACTTTACACTGCAGATTTTGAAACTTAAACATCAGGACTTCAATTCCTCTTTCTTTAGTGTCTAGTTCCTCTTGCCTCTGGTGACTGTGCTTAGAAAAAAAAAAAAAACTGAATATAAAGGTGAGAATCCTCCTGTTATTTTAATACTTCACAGTATTATCTTGTGTTGTCTTATAAATGCTAATTGGAAGCATGCTATTAATATTACACATGGCACTTTTACATTTTAAGCTTCAAGCTAAATTGTTTTTATGTTAACTACACTAAAAATAGTATCTGTTGGAAGGATTTTTGATAAATACTAAAAAGAAACATCTGGCAGTTCAGAAAGTGATCACAGAAATCTGATAGAAAAATATTTAAAAATTGAATCATAGGAATGTTTGGTGATATAGAGGGCTAAACTGATATAGATAAACATTTCTGATTACAAATACCCAGGTTGGTTAGATAGAACCAAAAACTTTAGATGCATGGAGACATTAAAAAATGAAATAAAGGGGGAATCCCCAGGTATCAGAGAGAAAAAAAAATGAATCAAGAGATGAGAGTCTGCAGGTTGATGGATGTTTCTAACTAGCTGCAGGCCCTGGGGTTGTGAAGAATAGGGTACTGATGATCATAGTGTGATAGTAGGAGCAAATGTGACTCCATTTTGTTTTATGACTTCATCCTGTAAAACAACCAAGCCAAGTAGAAGAGTCATGACTGGAGCAAGATGTTCTTTTCCTTTTGCTATAGAAACCTTTAAGAACATGGAACTACCTAATGGGGTATTGTTTCTGTAACTAGGGTAACGGGGCTCTGTTTCTGTAACTGGGGTGACTGGGCTAACTGTGATTGGTTAGGCTTCCCTCCGCTTGACTGCACTGTCCTGCTTCTGTAACCTGGCTGGCGTGCATTGGCTAGACCCGCCACCCCCCCCCACCCCCGCCCCCGAACATCCCTTTTGCGGTTTTCAGGTTTATAAGGAGTGCCCTTGCAATTGTTGGGGGCTGATCAGGGAAACAGCTTCTTTATGTTCTGGTCAGCTGCCACCAGTGTGCTTCAATAAAGGCTTGATTCGATTATACGTGAGTGGTCTGGAAGTCAGTTTATGAAACCCTGGGACAGAAAAATAGGAGGGAGGAGTTGTAACCAAAGACATAGGGCATGAGTGACTTCAACCATTAACATTCCATTTGCTGACAGGTATTCTTGCAGCCAGAGTCCTCCAAGGAGCTCCTCCTTCTATTAGCCCTTTCCCTTCCTGAACAATCAGTACCAAATCCATGAGGTGGATAAAGAAAGGTAGTGATAGAAGTGGGGGGAAGAGGCCTAATGAGGAGAACCAAATCCCAAATAGGACAAAGAGGGCTTCCTTAGGCAGTCAGAAAATGGCCCGGTTTCAGGGCCAAAATGGAGTAGAGAGGACTTCTATGCAGTGATTCAGTGCAGTGCAGTGGGTGAGCAGGGGAAGGAGGCCCAGATGGATGTCCAGCCAAGAAGGGTGAAGCAGGCATGTGCATGGGAAACAGTTATACACTAGAGAAGGGTGAGATAAATATATGTAAACACAGAAGTTTCTCCCAAAAGGCAATCGCAAATTTGAACAGAAAATTATATTGAACCTTGAAATGTTGTCCAAAAATATAAAAAAGACATTATTTTTAAAAGTATTGCATTGGTGTAAACATCTTTGCATAACCTAAAATTGTTTAGCATAAAGAATGATAGAAAATAATTTAGAGCACATCAATGCAAGACATGATTCCCATCATTTTTATGAATTTTACTTGATTTGATTTCAGAACAACACTATGAGGCTCATAATGGCAAAGCTGAGGCACATAAAGGTTTATATAACTTACCCAAAGTTATCCTAAAAGTAAGCATCAAAGTGGGGATTTGTATTTATATGAAATATTTATATGCTCTCTAACCATATAGAAATGTAATTGGTCCAGAGTAATTTCACTCTGGGATTTGCTTTAATACCACCTTTATTCAAGTAAAAGTCACTTGATCCTTTTAAACTATTATCTTAAGATTTAGATATAGGATATTTGCCCAGGGTTAAGATGAGTCCTTCCAAAGGGAGACACAGAAAAGCTCAAAGTCAACAAAGGCAAACAGCAGGGCAATCACAGTGTAATTAATCTGAGAGCTGGTTCAGCACAACTGAGTCAGGAGAGCCCCTTTCCCCTCTGTTGTCCATGTGTACAGAGTAGGAACACAGTGCAGCCAGGGTGGAGTCTTGGCAAAGGGTGCAAGAGCTGTTCTCTCAAGATGGTAGAGCCTCTTTGGGGGAGAGAGTCACAGTAAGTGTTGAAAGTGGAAATAATCTCAAGTAACTTAGACCTTCAATGACACACTGAAAGAAAAAAGTCATATCACCAGAAACCAAATACTGTAAAGCTATTCACACCTAGAATAAATTCACCTTTAGGAAGACTATTTGCCTGTACACTCCATACACCCACGGGACATCTTACCTGTCAACACAGAACAAGCAATTCTCTTTGTTCTCCACTTTCAAAATTAATGACTATCGAATTTTTGAAACTTAAAGAAAATATGTTAATCTTTTATTTATAAATACTCTGACAACCAGACAATCAAATATTTTTAAATATTATTAATAAGAAAAAGAAAGATTGAGCTGAACACCATTAGGAGATTACCAATAGAAAAAAATGGCAAAGAGTCTGAGCAGTCATCCTATTAAAGAAGAGAAAACTTAAATTACTAATAAAGAGGTAAACAATGTTTAAACCAAAGAAGACAACTCAGTCTTGGTGTATGGATGGTTATTCGTAACATGTAGGCATCCCCTGGAAATGGACATAGCCGCCTCAGCTCATAGCTGCTCTGAGAACTAGGGGGTCAGGTAGAAGCAGGGGTTCATTCTACCTGGAAGAGAGGATAACTAGATTATATATAGATCTGCACCAGTACATGAGTTGTAACTATTTAAGTGGGTGGTCAAGAACTTGCTAAGAAAACTACTGGAAAAATCCTTCTGAGAGGCACAAGATACTGTATCTCATGTGAGTGCTCACCAAATGATGACCTTTGGAAGACTTCAATAAACAGGAGAAGATTTCCCCAACCTGAGGATGTTAGTCAACTCCCTCTCTAGACACTTAATTCATTGCTCAGTGGGAACATGAATAAAGTGGCCATGGGAGTAAGTAGGGAGGTTATAGATGGACTGTCTTCCAAAAGTAAGGAGCAACACTGAGGCTCTGATATGGCACCATACTGCAAAAGAATCACCAATAGCAGGTTGATTGAATTGGATTGTTTCCATCATGGAAGGGGCAGTTCTTTGTTCTTACTTGAACAAATACTGTAACTATGGATTTGCCTTATCTGTCTTTAATGCTCATTACCACCACACTGAAATAGCTTCCTAGACAGAACAGTGGAATGACCTTTTGAAGACAGTTAAGGGCCAACATGTTGTATGGCAACACGTTGCAGTGCTGGAGCAATGTCCTCAAAATCGCAGTGTATGTTCTATATATTTCTAAATCCTCAAACAGTATGTGGTACAGTTTGTCCAAGAGCCAGAATGTGATATAATTCTACAACACTAAAGAGGGAAATGAGAACAATTTCTATTACTTAACTTTTAGTGATAAATTAGTAAAACTTCTGTTTCTCATCTCTACAAATCTCTACATCTCTTTGGAGCTAAGACTCCGAAGGCCACTTTATTCATGTTGCAACTGAGCTAAGACTCTAAAAGTCTTAGCTCTGAAGGGAAGAATATTTCACTACGGGATTCAGCAATAATTTTGCTAACCCAGCTGAGATTACCACATGACCACTTTAGGCTTCCATGCTAATCAATTAGCAAGTGAAGAGGAGGGTTACATATTAGCTGGGGTAACTTATTTATCTTGAGGACTATGGAGAAAAACTGGGTTGCTATTACATAATAGGAGATCTTTCCCAGCACCTCTTCATACGCTCATGACTTGTGATTAAAGTCAATGGAAAATTAAAACCACTCATTAGAGGAAGGACTTCTAATAGCCCAATGAACAGAGCTCAACACACAGACTGTTGATGTCTCCACACTTCCATGTTTCATTACTGGGCTCCTTTCGGCAGCTACTCCATATGCTGCACCCATACTGAGGTGATTGCAGGAAATCCAGAATTCCGTGTGTTCAGCTGCATCATGGAGATTAGGGGTGAGGAAGCAGCAGCCAAAGACATGTGATTAGTTAGCTTCAGAAGTGATGAAACTGCATCTTCAGAAGAAAAAACAGTAGAGGGAAACTGATAGAGCCAGTGAGCCCCATGTCTGTAAAGAAAGACTAGATAGTTAAGGCTTATGCTTCTTTCTGATGAACCGCTTTGGGTAAGCCCAATAAGCAGTTCCTTGTGCTGTGCTGAAAAGAATTTAAAGAAGCAGGAGCTAATTAAATGTTTAAGTATCTTGTGCTTAATAAAAAAAAACACTATAAAAGTCAGGATTTAGGCAAGGATATCTACTAAAATAATGATTTCTTAACATTTCTCTGCAGAAACTAGTCAGTATATTTATAAAAAAAAGAAATTATCAATATAAAAATTGGACATGATAGAGTATCACTGTTTTTAGGTAGTGTAATTGCATCTTGGGAAATGTAATAGAATTGCTGAACTATCACAAATAAGAGATTCCAGGGAGATGGATAGATACATAATTAATAAACACAAATCACTGTTTTTCTTTATTCAAAAAAAAAACATATTATAGGTTGAACCTACACTATGAAATGAGCAAGAGCTATAGAAAGAAAACTTTAAAAGTCTACTTCAGACAGAAAAATAATACACAGAAAAACAGAACAGCATCATATGATCTTGATAGGGAGATTCAATATCACAATGTTTCCAACTCTTACCAATTTAATTTATAAATATATCAGAATCTAAGAAGAATAAAAATTAGTCTTAAACTTGACAACTTGATTCTAAAAATTTATAATAAAAAATAAACAAACAAAAATAGGCAAGTTGTGAAGAAAAATAATATTAAGAGGGACCAGTTCCATGAAATATTCAATTATATTATAAAGCTGAGGATGTAGCTCCATTGTAGAGTGCTTGCTTAGCTTGTGCAAAACCTTGGGTTCAATCCCCAAGATTGTAAATAAATAAATAAACTATATGAATAAAAAGAGTGTAATATACTGGTTCATGGTTATAAGAAGGCATTTTTAAAGTTCAAAATGGATTCAAATATATATATTAGAATTCAGCATATGGTGAAGATTAAATTACAAATCAGCATGAAAAGATTTTATAACTAATGAACAATGTTAGAGAAACATTAGAGGAGAGATACCTATTCCTCAAGCTGATAAGTTCCACTCAGATCACAAATTTAAATATAAAAAGAAAATCAGAATTCTGAAAATGCTAAGAGAATATGTACTATCTATCCTTGTTAATCTCAAAATGAAGGAGGCCTTCTGAGAGGGAAAACTGACATAAGGATACAGAAGGCCACTCCTCTGCCTCAGGGTGGGATGAACTCCACTTGGTTTGTGCTCCAAAGATTCTACAGGATCCCTCTCCTGCTGTTCTTTCCTGCTCTCCAGCTCCTTTTCTTAAGAGCATTTCTTAATAAATCATGTAGACAAGAATCTCTATCTTAGGACATGCTCCCAAGGAATCTGAGCTAAACCACTGCTTAGTTTATACTCTGTTAGAAAATTTATTTAAAATAGAAGTGAAAATAAAATAAAACCTATGTTCTGAACCCAAGGTGCAGGTTATTTTACTGCTGGAGCACATCATGGTTATTTGCTTTAATTCTTTGAGATCCAGTGTAAGCTGTGTCAATTCCCTCATAAAAACAAGCCAGTTAATTTACAATGGGCCTCAAAAAAGTCAAGTTCTGGTCTACAAATCTTTTATTAACATGATCAGTCACTGCTATTTGAGGAGAATCTCTAAAATGGTGAGAATCTCTTCTCTAGTATCAAGACCTAGAAACTGGTGAGTGGGGAGAATGGGTTCCATTAGTTCTAACATCTTACGTCTGGGAACATGGACCAATGAAACTGGAGACCATAACATCAGGAGATTTCAATATTAAGAGATTTTAACTGCAAGATCTTTGTTTGCTTTCCTGTACAAATCCCCAGACATGCTTTCTCAGCAAAATTATGTAAAACTTTTGAGCAGAGAGGATTATATTTGCATTTGGGGCTCTACTAGGTTTAAATGAACATACCAGCCCACGGTTGTTGAAAGTTTGACTGATTTCTCCCCATCCCAGTATGGACTGGCCCTTTACCTCTCTGCTTGTCCAACACCACCCTTAACAGCTATTCCTGGTATAAAACCAACCTCCATCCTTAAATCACCTAGGAAGGGTTGTTCCTATTATTGTTCAGTTCTTTCCATTTTCTTTGTATCTGTAACTTTTCAATAGTTTTAAAGAAGAATATGTGTATTAGGTTAATTTGGAGATTTCTTATTGTTACAATGTTATATATTTCTTTTATATCTTTCCACTTTCTAATAAGCAGTACCCCCAGCCTACCTCAAATTATGCCTAACATTATTCTGGAAGTGTATAAAATACAACAAGGTATAAAGCAAAAATAGGGAACAGAGAGGTGAAAAGGATAAAGCAAAATATTACTTGAATATTATCTGAATGAATACCAGAACACTTGAGAGAATCACATAAAATGAGAATTCACTGAATCCAAAGCTAGTTAGAAGACAATATAAAAATAATTTTCCCATATGACACAAACATAAAAGAAAATACAAGAAAGTAGAAGCTTATCAGTAACAATTCCTGTGGCATAAACAAATACCTAACAATAAACTTAAAATATTAGCAAGGTCTTTATGAAGAAAATCACAAGTAATAATGAAGATTCGAATAAATGAAGAAGCATACCTCCTTGCTAGACAGGAAAACTTAATAATGTTTTGACATTTACATTTTTAAGGAATTACTGTATAAATTTGATACATTTTCAATCGAAACTGAGCATGTTTATAATTTCGGATGAGACCAAGGAAGATTTCACTGAGACAAAATATTTGAGCCAAGAACTAAAGAAAGTGAGGATGCAATGAAGAAGAGATCTAGAGAGAAGCATTCTAGCTGGAAGAGACATGGAGGCCCTGAAATATGCAGAAGCCCTGAGAGATTGAAGGAACAATGCATCTGGAATGCAGCGAATGAGGGAAAGGGGCATAATAGGAGAGTAATAGGAACGAGATCGGAGAGGAAATGGGGTCAGTTCACATGGTTCAGTGTCAGGCCTTTGCTCTGAGTGAATTGGCAAATCCATGGAGAGTTTGAAGCAAAAGTGTGATGTGGAATGAGCTGCATTTTAATAGGATCCATTTCATTGCTGAGTTGAAAATGGTCTGGTGAATGGCAAGGGTAAAAGAGGGAAGAACAACTAAAAAAATTGTTATGAAATTAAAAAGCATTTACCCACAATTAGAAAGGAATGATGTGATAATATAACTAAGCAAAAGACAGAGACAATCTTTAAAAACTAAATAAATAGAAGACATGCTCCTTGATACAATAAAGGATATATGTGACAAATCCACAGCTAACATCATACTTAATGGCAATAATTTCTGCTAAGATCAGAAATAAGAGAAGATTAGGAATAAGACCTTCCAAACATTCCAGCCAGAGCAATTAGACAAGAGAAAGCAAGAGGCATCCAGTTGTGTGCAGAGGCATGCACCTGTAGAATCAATTGTTTGGGAGACTGAGTCTGGAGTATTGGTTGAGCCCAGCAGTTCAAGGTCAGCTGAACAATATACTGGGAACAACATCTTAAACGATTTAATTAATTTAGTCCCAGTTACTCAGGGGACTGAGGCAGGAAGATCACAAGTTCAAGGCCAGTCTCAGCAACTTAGCAAGACCCTGTCTCAAAATAAAAATTAAAAGAGCTAGGGCTATAGGTCAGTGTCAGAGCACTTGCCTAGAATCTAAAAGCACTTGCCACGCTTTTAGATTCAATTCAATTCTCAACACTAAAAAAAAAAAAAAAGGCATCCAAATTGGGAAAGAAGAAGAAGTTAAATTATAACTGTTGGCAAATAACATGATTATATACATAAAAAACCCTAAAGGCCCCACCAGAAAACTGTGAGTCATAAATGAATTAAATGAAGTTACAGGATACAGTTGTATTTCTCTATACCAACAGTGAACTATAAAAAAAAAAAGGAAAAAAAATCTCATTCACAATAGCTACAAAAACAAAATAAAAGAAGTTGAAAAGTAGATATAAGTAGAAAGATATGTCATGTTTGTGAATCTGGAAGAATTAATATTGTTGAAATGTCTATACTACCAAAGCGATATACATATTTAATGCAATCCCTCTCAAGATACTAATCACAGAAACAGAACAATCTCTAAATGTGTGTGGAATCACAAAAGACACCAAATGGCTTAAGAAATCTTGAGCAAAAAGAATAAAGCTAGAGACATCACACTATACAACTTCAACATACACTTCAAAACTATTGTAGTCAAAATAGCAGCTTGCTGGATTGAAAACAGACACAGAGATCAATGGAACAAAATAGCCTAGAAATAAATCCACGTCCTTATGGCCAATTGATTTTTGACAAAGGTGCCAAAAACACACCACAAAGAAAGGATAGTCTTTTTTGAATAAATGGAAATGGGACAAAGCAATATCCACATACAGAAGAATGAAATTAGAGCTTTATCTCAAATCATATAGTAAAATCAATTCAAAGTGGGTGGAAGCACACATAGGGGAAACACTTCAGGACACTGGGATGGTCAAGGATGTTTCAGAAATAACCCCTGACGTATAGGCTACAAAAGCAATGATAGACAAAGAGGATTAGAAGAAACTAGAACTTTTTTGCACAGCAAAGGAAACAATTCATGTAGTGAAGAGACAGCCTATGGAATAGGAGCAAGTATATGCAAATCATGCATTTGATAAGGAGTTAATATAAAAAGAACTCAAAATATTAAGAGCAAGAAAACAACTCAGTTTTGAAATGGGCCAAAGACTTAAATAGACATTTTTCAAAAAAAAAAAAAAAAAAAAAAAGATATACAAACAGCCAACAAGTACGTGAGAAAAGGCTCACTCAATATCAGGGAAATGCAAATCATACCCACAAAGAGATACCCTCTCATTCAAATTATAAAGGCAATTTTCAAAATGACAAAATATAACAAGTATTAGCAAAAGTATGGAGAAAAGGGAACTCAAACATACTGTTGGTGAGAATATAAATTAGAATAGCCATTATGGAGAACAGTAAGGAGGTTCCTCAAAAAATTAAAAAATGAACTATCATATGATCCAGTAATTACACTTCTAGCTAAATCCCCAAAGCAAATGAAATCAGTATCGCAAAGGGATATCTGCACTCCTATTCATTCTCAATAACAAAGATGTAGGAGCAATCTGTGTCCATCACAGATGAATGGATAAAGAAAATGTGGTGCATATGCACAATGGAATATTAGCCACAAAAAGAATGAAACCTGTCATTTCTGACAACATGGAGGGAACCAGAGGTCATTACTTAAAGTGAAATAAGCTAAGCACAGAAAGAGAAGCAACACCTGATCTCACTCATATGTGGAGTCTAAAAAAGTTGATGTCGATCTCATAGAAGTTAAGAGTAGAGTGGTGGTTAACAGAGGCTGGGGCCTATAGGAGATAGGAGGGAGCCTGGGAGGGATAAGGATGAGCTGATCAATGGGTGCTAATTACAGTTAAATATACCAAGAAGGTCTGTAGTGCTGTTGCACAGTGTGATGACTACAGATAGCAATAATGTACTGTACATTTCAAAATGCTAGATGAAAGTATTTTGAAAGTTTCACCATAAGGAAATTATAAATGTTTGAAGAGACAGACATGTTTAATCTAAATTTAAATATTATGTAATGTGTATCCATGTATAGAAACATTTCAAGGCACACAACTAATATATACAATTTTTGTATTTTTATGTATCAGTTAAAAATAAATTTTAAAAACAACATTAAACCTGTAGTAATATAGAAGGGTAAAAGGAAGCCTACTTCTGTAGGGATATGTGGTAACAGATTTCATTTTTAATATAGTGCATTAAGCTGTATTACATATTGATGTTCATAATTAACCATTTAACCTATAGTTATGATTTATTATATTTTTATAATAGCTATGCTGTCAAATTTTTCTGTAATATAATAAAATGTTGCTGAAGAGCATGGCAGGGATTTTTGCCTCTTTTACCACCTCTCAAAGCAAATTATTAGTATTGGAATTTATATTGAAAAATCTGCCTTAGTTTTCAGTCTTTTTGTTGTTGTTGTTGTTGTTATTTCATTTTATACTTAACTGACACGTAATAAGTGTATATGTTTGTGAAGTAAATGATTAAATCAGATTGATCAACGTTATTAACCACTACATATTACTCACCACTTCTTTGTGGTAAGAACATTTAAAATCCACTCTTCTAGAAATTATTATTTTGTGATTTACATGTTTGTTTTACTTTCCCTGTCCTCTCTTTAGTATAGCAAGGACTGGCTGTGCAAATAGATTTCTCCAGCAGTAGTGGATAAGGAGTATGTTGTCTGTAGAAAATTTCCAAACAGTAATAAAGCCTCTTCAGTCTGGCTGCTTTTTATTATCACCCTGCTCCAGCGGTCCTAAACAATGTTAGTGACAAATTTACTCCTACTCCAAAGAATTTTGTATATGCCCTAAATAAATGTTACAGCTATGGATGTTTCAACAATTTATATGTAACTTCAAATTAACGCAATTTTATACTTAAATAAATATTGTATTTCCTTCGATTTTTAATTCGGTGGCTTCCCAGTTACACAGCCGCTTCCCAGGCATGTGTGGACCCAGCCCCATGCATTTGTTTGGAGAGTCATCTCCTAAGGGCTACAGACATCTGCCTTGTTTCCAGTACCATTGGTGTCATCATCCTCTGAGATAACTCATATTCCTGCCTCCAAAAACTTAAAATAAATGATGACAATGCATGATTGTAAAGCCCAAGAAATTGAACTTGAATTATTTCAATTCTGTCACTTTATATGACCACATGGAGTTTTTACGCAATCTTAAAAAGTTTAAAACTGAAACTGTGTGCGAATGACAAGACATATTTTTGTCCAGTATGTGCAAATTTATAGACATGAAAAATATACATGAATGTGCATGAAATATGTCTATTTCACATTATGATCTTTACGATAAATAAACATGTCTAAAAAAAGAAGGTAAGAAGATATTCAAAAACATCTACTCTGGGGTCAAAAACTACATATACCATGCTTACTACCACCTTCTTTCCTTGCTAAGCTCCCTTTAATCAACATGTATAATATAGTTCAGATGTCCATTACTAGATATTCTGAGAAGATACACATATAGCAGCTTATTATTGTTACAGAAACAAAGCGTCAAATAAATGTTTAACTTAGATAATGTAGAACTAATTTTTGAAATAATTATAACTATATGAGTAAATTATAACTGTATAAATAAACTGTTTATGAGTAAATATGTGTACATATATGTAAGACACACAAATTTTATAAATGTTTATTTAGATATTACATATCTTCTTGGAAAAAATAATAGCATCTCTTTTAAATAACCTTTAGGTGAAAGAAGAAATTGAAACTCAAAATATGTAATGTTTAGAAATGAGTATCAGTATGAATTTACATACCAAATCTGTGAAATATGGACAAAGAAGAATTAAAAGGAAAATTAAGAAGCTTTAATGTCTTTATTAGAAAATGAAGCATGTTGGTAACAAATGAATTAAATTTTCAATTCAAAAAGCTAGCAGCAGTAGTAACTATATTTTTAAAAAGAAAATAGCAATTGACAAAATAGAAAATACATTCAATATGTAAAAAATTCTAAGGTTTTGTAACAATTTATAACTACCCTACCAATTAATAAAGAAATAATAATTTAAGTGGATTAGTAATGTGAAAAAGGCAAGAAATATTTAAGTAAATTTAAGCTCATTTGAAATCAACGAATTTCAAACTAAAATAAGAATTTTTGAACATCCAATGATAGAAAATGTGTGCAAAATATGATCTCTAATACAGTGGAAGAAAATTTATCAGTACTTGTAAGCATTACAAGAGACCATACCATGTTGACCTGTCAGTTCAATACAAAGCAATAAGTTTTACAGAAAGACTTGTTTATATGTTCACAAAGATATTTGTACAAGTAGATTTATTGCATCATTCTTTATAGTAAAAAAAAATAAAAGATATAACCTAAAAGTCAGCCATTTCTAGCTTAGGAGTATAATTCCTCCATTAAATAGAATAATGCAGACCTGTATGTAGCAAAAAAAAATCAAACCTTATCCCCTTATCTTCCTAAGCATATTACTAAGTGAAGAAAGTCAAGTCATGGAAAAAAAATACATATACTCTGCTTTCATTTTCGGAAATAAATTTTTGAAACTTAAATAAATATATATACTATAAGTAATTGCCTGGAAAGCAATCTGGAAAGCACAGAAAAGTTTTCTCTTGGGATAGCATTGGCATTGGGGTAAGAGGATAATAGAGAATTTCCATTTTTCATTTCATATATTTCTATGTTATCCATAATTCTTACTGTATTAATAAATAACTTTGCAATTGTGAAATGTATGTTTCCAATTTAAAGGTTAATATAAGAGCAATCAATGGAAGGCCATCCTAAAGATGATATCAAAACCAAGATAATAGTACATCATTTCTAGAAGCAACTTAACTGAGTTTAAGCCCCACTACTGTGCAATCTTTTGTCTTTATTCCCTTAGCTGTGAAAGAAGGGTAGTTACAATATCATCCTTTTAGCATGATTTGAGTTAATTGTGTAGAATTCTCAGACCAGTGTCCAGCACATATAAAAAAGCATTTGGGACTGGGGATGTGGCTCAAGCAGTAACATGCTAGCCTGGCATGTGCGGGGCGCTGGGTTCGATCCTCAGCTCCACATAAAAATAAAGTAAGGATGTTGTGTCCACCTAAAACTAAAAAATAAATATTTAAAAAATTCTCTCTCTCTCTCTCTCTCTCTCTCTCTCTCTCTCTCTCTCTCAAAAAAAAAAGAGCTTTCAATGATTCAATGCACACATACTGCTAGTTATTCTTATTAAAGTCAAGGAAGGAGCATTTTTCCACAAAAATGTTTGATATTCTTAAAATGGGATTGGATGAGAAATGAAACAAGTGAAGTACTATTTTCACATTAAAGAGGATTGAAATCAAAGAAATAGTTAACAGCTGAGTCCCCAAATTAATAAGAAGTGTAAAGTGGGAGCATCGAAACATGTTGATGCCTTAAATAAGTATACAAGAAAAATGTGTGATGAGAATGTAGATTAATTTGTGGGAGCAGGAGTGAAGGAAATGTTTATAGAATAAGAATGTTCAGTATTGTTCATAGCAAAAGGAAACAGTGGAATGTAGGAAAAGGAATCAGTGGACAAAAGCCTAAAAGGTTGTTGGTAGGTACACGTGATTGATGGGAAATGGTCCCAGAAGCGACAGAAGGGAAATGGAATGAGTAGCACAGCAAGAGGTTATAGAAAACTTATATTTCCAATTAGGAATTAAGGGACGATACCAACATTCATAAAACTTACATAGCATTATAACTTTAGAGTTTGAGTCTTTTTTTTTTTTTTAATGCTAAGAACACTTACCTTGCCAATATGGAGGAAAAGGGCTGGTGCCACGGTAGCTTAGGAGATGACTTTGGTTATCATACTGAATGACAAATTAGGACATTAGAAGGACAGGAGGAAAGTGCAGAGGCTCAAAACTATTGATGAAAGTTTAAAAGAATTGTGGAGGTATGAAGGAAAGTTAAACCTGGTATGGAAGCTTAAGAAAGAGTGTGCTAAACCAATCAGTCACAAGAAATGGAAGTTTCCAAGCCCTTCTCCAGTACGGGATAAAATGAAATTGGTGAAATGGATTATTTATATAAATGTCCAAGGAATGTAGACATTATTTTTAGTGCAATCATTTCTTTTAGTGTTTTTGTTATATTTCAAATGTCATGTATTTAACATGTTACATGGTATTCAATCATAACAATGCACTTTCTACTGTTTTTAAAGACATTTAACATATTTGTGGACTCTTAAATTTTGAGTCTAATTTTTTCCTATAATTAGAAAATAGAAAAGAACCTACAAGCATAATTCACCAACCTTATACAGCTAATACTACTCATGTCTTCTTTGTTCTAAATCCTAAGCAAAATATGATGTTTAAGAAAGGCAAAGGCCAGAGTAAAGAGTGAGCATGGGGAACCTGTAATGGAAGGAACATGGGACATTTCTCTCCCCTACCAGTTCTGATGTGCCTTTCCCAAGCCTATGACTGTTCTAACATAACCTTTCCCCTTTTTGAGAAAGTATTTGGGAAGGAGAAAGGTGAAAATAATGGATAGATACAGGGAGAAAGTAAAAATCACAATGTATGTCTTTGTGACAAAGAAATGTATTTTTCTGGGTATGTGCATGGATCCTTGAAGCTCATATGACTGTATCTCATTTTAAATAAACTTTGGTATACTAAAATCATGTTTAATGTATGCAAAATACAAACTAGAAAGTTATTATTCACTAGGATTTTTCAATTGGCAAGAGACCTCAGGGTACTCAACCTAAGACTCCACCTACACATAATGCATTCAAGTGTATCAAATTCTGCCCAAATTCCGAAAGAAAAAAACAAAACCATGCTAAATGCATGTCAATAATAATATACATGACCTTCTAAAGGTCTAATGTAGGCAAGAATAGATGATAGTTTTACCAGTCTAATTACTTTCTGGTAGGTAGAGTGGTTTTCCTGAGCTATTTATAAAGTGTAATTAGAAGATTTAAGGGAGAGGAAGTTTCTGCTCAACAAGTGGCTTGGCTGAATTAGAAGTATTTTCTTGCTTTGTCATCTATAAAATTCAGAAAATGCTTTATAATATATATTTGAATATCTATGTCCTTTTCCTGTTGCAAGATCTCTGTAACACTTAGCGTGGAAACTTTGCCAGGCTTTATTCCTTCTTGATATCTAATTAAACCTGATTTAGTGGAGAATTTATCAGTATGTCTTTTCCCTCATATTTCATTTATGGATATGGACAGCCACCCATTTTTACCATGCATTGTATGTTGAAAGATCAAATACATCAGCATAATTTAAATAAATCCGAGCCCTATAAATTCCCACTGGATACAAGACCACAAATGGAAACAAGAGCAAGGGCATGTTCAATGATATTAAAATGCAACTAATTTAAAACACAAAGGAAATATGTTTCTATGGAGTGCCTAATAAATCTACAGCACTCATTTCCACAAGATTTTAGTGAGCCAAATACCTCAGCAACTTTCAAGAAAGAAATACACATTCACAGCCTAGGAACAAAATATTTGTGGCTAAGATTCCACAGACTATCAATTAAAACACTTTGTTTTTGAGTCAAAAGAGACTCCAAACAACTTGATATATTAGTAAAAACTCCTTGACAATTAGAGAATGTGCTAAAGAAAACTATCTTTATATTTGGAGTCTTCATTTATTCAGTTATTTTATTTCTGGGCTTATTTCAAGTGGCACTAAAATCACTGATATGGCTAAATTTTTTCTTGATTATCTTTGAATTGATTATATCAGTGTAATCCAAGTAATATCTCCCAAAGACTGAATGATATACAAAAACAATATTTTTATGATAACACAAATATGTTTGTGTGAGAGTGTTAATGGAAGAGAGTGTTATTGGAAATAAAACAATGAATAGAAGATAAAAACGAGAAGATGAGAGCTGGAGGGGAGAAAGAAATAAACAGAACATGGCTGGATGTGATAGTATGACTAGAGCCAGAGAATAGTTCTGGACAAAATAAAAGAAACCAAGTTTTCCTAATTAAAAGATAAAAAACTTAATTTTTCCTCATTATTATTATTGTTTCTTAATCATATTCTTTCACACAATGTGGAGATACACACACACACACATATATTACATAATGTGGATATATATATATATATATTTTTTTTTTTTTTTTTTTTTTGATACCAAGGATTGAACTCAGGAGCTCTTAACCACTGAGCCACATCCTCAGCCTTTTTGTATTTTATTTAGAGATAGGGTCTTACTGAGTTGCTTGGCACCTTGCTAAGTTGCTGAGGCTAGCTTTGAACATGTGATCCTTCAGCTTCCCAAGCCACTGGGATTACAGATTTGTGCCACTGTGCCAGACTCCAATATTTTCTTTTTATTCCTCCTCCTATGCCAGCAATTGCCAAAGAAAGGAGACTTACGTGAGCTTACCTTTATCCAGATAACTTCTTATAAGTACCTCTGAGGTTAAGAAAGCTAACTACCCCTTCCTGAGAGCAGGAATCTAAAGCTCATAGTAAGTAGATGTATGGAAGATTCTGAATGCCATTAATGAACTCTCTACAATTACAGGCCTATGATCATTCCATTAATTAAATCATAAAGTGAACAACCTACTATATCACCAGCACTTCAAAGGGCTCTAGAAATAAAACAATGAATAGATTAAAATCCCCATTTTCATGGACCTTAGACTCTACTGAGGGAGGAAGGGAATGATTAAAAAATAAACTAGATAATAATGTAGAAAAAATGTTATAAATGCAATAGAGAAAATGAAGCAGGAAATGTGAGTAGAATATATTTGTAAGGCTGTGACAGGTGAGGATGCAGTTTTAAGTACAATGGTCATGAAAATTCTCACTGAAAAGTGTCACATGAACACCACAAAAAATAAGAAGAATGTCCTTGGACTAGCATGAGAAGAGTATTCAAGTAGAGGGGAGACACAGAATGCAAATCCCAAAGGCAGAACCTTGTCTGGCATGTTTAAAAAAATAAGGCCTACATGGCTTGAGCTGGGAAAGCAGCAGGTCATGGATCGGGAGACATCATGGGGGGAAAGGAGGTAAGGTACAGAATGTGCCTTATGGATCCAGATAACAACTCTTGATTTAATTTGAGAAAGACTTTGGAGGATATTGACAATTTGTATTATAATCGTACTTGTATTTTAACAAGATCATTTATTCTTGCTTTATATATAAAAGAATCTGAAGCTCTGAGTAAATAGATGTGTGGAAGAAGATGTAGAAAGTTTTGGAAATAGATGCAGATGTTAAAACCTTGAAGGTTAATACAAACTTCCAAAGAAAGCAGGTGAGAAAAATATAAAATAGGGAGAGTGATGAGAGCTTGTTGAAAAGTAATATGTAAGGGGTGGAAAGAAATGAACTAATGGAATCCAAGCATGAACTTCTCAGAAAAGTATGAAAAGAAACACACACTCAAGAGGTGAAGACAGTCGAGCTTCACTAAGGACATGGGTGACCTTAAATACCATGAATTTGGAAAGATTATATATATATATATATATATATATATATATATATATATATATATATTTGTTGAATTCATTCAGCAGTTCTATTCTAGTAGCAGCATAGAAGATGGATCACAGAATTGATTTAGAGCTGTTGTTTGCCTAAGTGGGTATAATACAAATTAAGAATACCAGATAATTGAGGTAGTATAGATATTAGTGAGAGTACAGATATTCAGTCATGTGGTTCTGTACAAGTAATAGCAAATAAATCCAAATAAATAAATAATGAGGAAATGTAGGAATCAAGAGTTGGAAGAGCAGATTCGTAAGAATGAGGTTGAAATTGAGGAGCAGTCAAGAATACAAACAACAGTAAGTGTTGGCGAGGATGTGGGGAGAAAGGCACACGCATACATTGCTAGTGGAACTGCAAATTGGTGCAACCAATATGGAAAGCAGTATGGGGTTTCCTTGGAAAACTTGGAATGGAACCACCATTTGACCCAGCTGTCACACTCCTTGGTCTATACCCAAAGTACTTAAAATCAGCATACTATAGTAATGCAGCCACATTAATGTTTATAGCAGCTCAATTCACAATAGCTAAACTGTGGAAGCAACATAGAGGCCCTTCAATAGATGAATGGATAAAGACACTGTGGTGTATATACACAATGGAATATTACTCAGCATTAAAAGAGAATCAAATAATGGCGTTTGCAGGTAAATGGATGGAGTTGGAGAATATCACGCTAAGCGAAGTAAGCCAATCCCAAAAAACCAAAGACCAAATGTTCTTTCTGATAAGTAGATGCTGATCCATAATGGGGGGCAGGCATGGAGAAAATGGAGGAAAGTTGGGCAAAGGGAAGGGAGAGGTAGGGAGAAGGCATGAGGGCAGGAAAGATGGAGGAATGAGATGGACATCATTACCCTTGGTATATGTATGACTGCACATATGGTGCAACACTACATCACATACAACCAGAGAAATGAAAAGTAGTGCTACAATTGTATTCAATGAATCCAAATTCATTCTGCTGTCACAGATAGATAATTAGAATAAATAAATAAATAAAGGATAGTGATATGTTGTTATAGAATAGGATTTGATGTTTAAAATTCTTAGTTTAGGACATAATATAATGAAAAATAATTATGCAAGACGCAATCAAAGTTTGATGTCTTTGTTTAGTGAATCTTCAGCTATAGAGAGTTTCATATCATGATACAGATCTGATCTTCTCATTTAATTTGTTTTGTTTTTGTCAGAAAATCTCAAGTTAAAGCACTCCTTTCCAGGTGTTTTTAGTTAGAGGTATCTGTTCCAGCATACACCATCTGACCACTGTAGGCAAAATTGAGGGGCCCAATGTAGGAAAGCTACCACTAGTTCACAGCATCCTCTTTTCACAAGGCTCATTTCAGACTGATGTAAACATTTTATTCGAACTTACATCACTTGAGGAAATTCATAAAAGAAGTTTTGACTGTGATTAGTTCACCAAATACTGAGTGTTTCTTGCTCAAAACAGTCTGAGTTAAAGGAATTCATGCCTATTTAGTAAAACCAAGAAAATCAGATGAAAAGAAGGAAGCATGCGTTATTTAAATTAAACATATATCATTTGCTACCAAATATAGTCATAAAGGTAGATAGATATACATAGATAATCAACCTTTGTTTTAATTTTAAACATAAGCAGAATATATCTCTTGAAAGAGACTAACAGACATGTCTAGGTCTGCTCATGCTTTTCTAATTTTTCTGTATTATCTTCCTAAATCAGCAGAGCAAGGCCTGCAGGTATAATTTCTTTCTTAGTATGAATGCTGAAGCAAATTGCCTCACTTTCTCTTAGGCAGAGTGCACTACTTTGAGTTTGCTTCTAGCCTCTTTAAATTCCAGTCACTAAGTGTGAACCTAAATTTTCTGCTTCACACCAGTTTTACAGGTATTTAAGTCTTTCTTGCTGTCAGTGAATGTTCACTACTTTAAAGCTCTGCATAAAATCATGACATAATGACCCAAAAGACTTCTTTTGGTCATTAGTCTCCAAGTGTCTCTCTCTAATGTAAACCTACAAAGGAAGAGTTTGTAGTTCCATGTAATTAGAGTAAAATCAAGATTTTATGGTCCTCAAACCCAATACTCCCTAAAGTAAATCTAGCAGCATAAACTTCTCCTTTTTCCCTTTAAAACAAATAGCCATTTTCTCAGCAAATAGAGAATTCATCAACAGAAAGAAATTCTCATAAAAGCTTAATTAGATATTTAGCAAAATAAGCTAAAAGAATTAATAAAAGAGAAGATAGTTTTTGTCACAATTTGGTGAATAATGTCCATAGGTATGTTAAAATAGGGAGTAAGCATTATGAAAAAAGGAAAAAAATCAGAGAAGAGAAAGAGAAGCAAAGTTCTAGAGATGTATAAGGAGAAATAGAAGAAATGAAAGAAGACAAAGGATAGTAAATTTTACAGAAATTTACTATAATAGAAAATTCCTACCATTGTAAAGCACAGTATTATTTTAGTAATAATATTTTGAATATTAAATAACAGGGTAATATGGAATATTTTCTTATTAAAGTTCTATTTACATGCTATTGTATTGTTTTTTATCTAATGTACTTCTATCTTAGTAAAATTGTCTATGGGCCTCTTCGTAATATCATTGAATAGATTATTTCATATAGATAAGTTCATGTGAAAACAGAGTAATCATACAATGTCTCAAATGCAGAGAACTTATTATGTGTGTGCATTAATCAGAATATTCAATTCTACTTGGGTAAACACAGTTACAATGCCAAAGTTTTATATTTTATGGATGCTTGACTATTTGATCGATGTTATAGGATTACCAACACATTTAAAGTATAATTGAGATATTCCCCCAAAATTCAATAGTTGTTCCTTATAACTGTGTGCTCAGAATTATGTTAATAGAAAAAAATTTCTGCAGCATCCTTGAAAAATGAAAATAAATAAATAAAGTATCTGATTGTGATTGCTGTTTTGTAGATTCAGACAATTTTTGCATTCTTTCTTGTAAAAAAATAACAATAACCAGGGACAATAATCACAGGCAAAACTTTGCAACACCAATTGCCTTGAAAAGGAAACAAATATTTCCCCCACACACAAGAAAAAATACTGTCCATTCCTGTCAGCCTTTTCAACCTCTTTTGTGTTCCAAGAAATTGCGAGTAATGAAAACAGGGCAGAGCCAATCAAATGGGTGTGTATACTAGTGCACTGTGAGAGTTGAAAGCTCTGCATTTAAAATAAGGTTTATGCATAATTCATAGGCTATGCATGTTTATGTAAATTACCAAAGGCGGAAGTGTATAGGAAACCAGAATCTGAGGTAAAATGACGATGTTATAATATACTGCTGGACTTGCATCTTACCAATTCAACATACCCCCGTTATACTATTCTTGAAAATTACATCATATGCCAGTTCACACTAGGAAACCTAATAAAACTTTGAGGCTTACACACATCATATATTTCTCAACATTTCTTTCAAATTCAATATATCATTAAATGCTAAAACTGAACCATACATATTTCAGAGGGCATAGAAATAAAAATATACACATAGATTCCTGTAAATGAGTGTTATATAAGTAGAGGAAAATAGAAACAGTGCCTAGAAATTTAGTTTAAAAAAAAAAACACATAGTTTTTAATGTATGGGGATTTCTAGTAACAGCAATAACAACAACAACAACAACAACAAAAACAAAGGACAAAATGAGCCCTTCCTTCTTCAAAAATAGAGCCAGTGAATCTTGGACCTAATATCATATTTGGAAAGCCACATCCCACCTAATATAGAACACAGGAGTGGTCTCTGGCTGGCAACATTTAGCTCAGACTCATCTTCTGGGTTATAGTGTTCTTTTGAATCAGTCATTGTGGACTGCCAGCAGAGGAGACTAGCTCATTTGCATGAGCTCTCCACCTCCTGGTCAGCCCTGAAAATCTTGCCAGCTTAGCACTGAATTGGCAAAGCAGCGTTTTTTTAAAAAAGAAATTAATAAATAAGGGTTTCCAAAGAAAACATTACCACCAAATTAAGTCCAATGCACCTGAAATACATTGCTCTGTTATCTTTTCAATTGTTACAAATATGGCAGGCATTTTAAAGTCATTTCTGTTTATTCCCTACCTAATGTACTCTGTGAACCATTTTTCACATATGTTAACGTACTATATGCAAATGGTGTTTAATGTGTTTTACTCACAGAATGCATTTACAAATCATTTTGTGTATGAGGGAAAGCAGTTGCTTCACTTCTGCATGTAAAACTGAAAAAGGAGGACTGTATATATCACTGTATTTCTAAAATGAGAGAATATTTAAATGGAATGAAGAAAGCTCACAGATGCTATAATAAAATTTGTCTGTGTACCTAATTCAACTATTAGTGCCTTTTCTTGCTTCATAGAGCTTCAAAAATCTAGTTGCTGAATTTTCTTTAAGAATCTTAAGCTCTTATAATTTAAAACAATTATCCCTTCCATTATTCATGCATAGGTCCATGTGCACCGTTCCTCTTAGGAAATCAAGAGAAAAAGCTCAGAAACAGCAAATACTTCTAGGTGAAGCAAAAAAGAAAATAAATAAATAAATAAAACATTTGTGCTCCATAAAATATTGCAGTAACTGGGAATAATTTTGCTACATCTAATCATCATGTACATTTTATTCGTGGCACTTAAAGACTTTCAAATAATTTGCAACATAACTTGTTTTATTTTTATTTTAAATAGTTCCCATACATTAAATCATATAAAATCACCAGGTATTAAAATGTAGATTAGGTTAAATACTGAAGATATATTAAAATTCAATTTTACATAATATATAACCAAAAATGAATGTCTCTAATTATTATAAAATTATGTGTAGAATGTGTACAGCATAATGCTTTTATTCTGCTAATTTATAAGAATAAGTTCCCTAACTGGTTATTATTTTTTCTTCCACATATAGAATGGGAAAAATGCTGGCAATTACTCTGTGAATGGTGTTCTACCCTGGCATGAAGCTATGACTAATTTGCATATAGCATTGTTGGAAATGAAGCCTGTGACATACAGATCATCATCAACATTGGGAATGCACACTGCCAACTGTACCTCCTCATACAAATAGATACTGCCACTTATGGATCAAAGGGAGTGTTGCGACTGCAGTCCTTAGCTATTAAAACACATCACGCTGCAGGAATTTTAAATGTGGTTTATAAGTGGGGCCCTTACCATTAGAAGGATATTCTTCCTTTGTTATGTAAACAAAAGGAATTTTCTTATAAAGTTATTCCATGAAAATATTGATCTTTTACCTGCATTGTCATATTTCCCCTTAAAGAAATAAACCTTAGAGTACAAAAATAAAAATTTGTAATTTTTTGATATGTTAGTAAACAGTACTTTGTATTTTTCATAATAGAATGACAATGAAGTCTTCTTTAAATTTTAGAATAAGAAAGAGAAAGAACAAAATGTGGATACAATCCACTAATCTTTGATCGATGGCTTAGTAGTTTCCATGGTGACATAAATCTACAAATATAAACTCAAGTAAGGCAACTTTTACCCCATTTACCAGGAAAAAAAAAGGCAAAAGAGAATTTTATTTTCAATTACCTGGATAATCATCTTCATATTGCATATACATCACTGATTGGCTTATCTTCTACTCTGCATTTTTGTATTTAAAAAATCTAAACATTCTTGTTCTGCAAAGTTTAGAAGTCTAGATTTTTTAATTTGTTCTTTTTACTTATACATGACAGTAGAAGTCTAGATATTTTGAGTATAATATAATATGTACTTATTATTTCTTGGTGTTAAATAAAATCTTTTTGATAACAAAACAGTGAATTGGTTATAGAACTTGAAGAGATTTAAGCTCCCAGCAGCAAGATATTTCTCTACCAAAATTTTTGAAAGAGGACTCATGAATACATTAGAGATTTTATATCTGCCCTCTGGGACTATCTACAGCATATTGTTTCTATATGTTATGTGTCAAGACTTGCCTATTGAGGCATACACAGTTGATATGCACACACAATTTACCAAGAATATTACAAAATATTTCTAAAATGTCCTCACCTACCCTTTGTGGTCTTCTAATTTTCATGAATCTTCATCATGCATCAATTTTTTTTATTCAGTGAAGAAACAGGGTGATTGGTAATGGTTGATAAGAGTAAAATCATTGAAATGTGGACAACACTGGCCTGATAAGACTGAAATGAAGTATGATTTTGGTTGGGTAATAATTTCCAGCTGTGTTCTAGTTTAGGAAAATGTCCAACATGACACTCGTAGCTTAGCTCAGTCAAACATTTCATACAGGTAGTATTTTTCAGATGACACTAAGTTAGACGGGGTTGTTAGAATCAAAGAGGTTGTTAGAATCAAAGATCAGAATTAAAAGTGACCTTGATGAATTGATGAAACAGCATGAACCAGATGAAAATACTGGTTCACAGTTCCTTACAAGGGAAAAAAATAAGCTAGAATTTACCATTCATTTATTTATTCTTTTATCAAATAGTTATTGAATAGTTATTATTGGCTCAAAGCTGAACATCATTTAGTATGAACACATTTTAAGTTTAAAAATCTACCCTTTCTTCATTGAATAATTGGATCCTTTTAGAAAATCAGTCCCTTTCAAAATTGCGGGTTTATTACGTTGTACAGAACTTAGTGTTAAGAAGAAAAAGCATAAGCAGGTCACGAAATGCAGCATCACATTAATATGTAGATATCAGGTATATACACCTCCTCATTATTTTTAAAGACAAAATAAGTCATATTTAATGTTTAACTTTGGGTTACTATAGGGTTATAATAAAAACAATGAAAAAATATATTGTACTTGTTCAATCTTTGAATGACAAATTTTAGGAATATTAATGCACCTTGAATTCAATGCACCTTGAAGATAACCTGATTCCAGTAGTTTCTTACCTGTGTTTCCACCCTAGCTACCTGAAAGTAGGGTAATCATCTATACTAATTTGAATGGGAGAGTCTACCCTTACTGTCTCAGAATAACAATCTTTCAATCCCAGAAGTGGAATTGACTATTAATTTAAAAATAAATTATATGCCTTCCATGCATTGAGGTCTCTACAACTGTACTTAAGCTGAGCCTTTTTTTTTTACTTATTTTTTATTAGTGCATTTTAATTATAAAAATAATGGGTTTCATTATGGCATATTTGTGTGCATATATAACATACTCTGATCATATCCATTCTCTCATTACCTCAATTTTCCCTCTCCTACTGATTAAAAAAAAATCTGGGAATATAACTCCATGGTACAGCTCCCTTGGGTTCAATCCCTAGTACCAAAGAGAGAAAGAGAGAGAGAGCGGGGGGAGAGAGAGAGAGAGAGAGAGAGAGAGAAGCATCATATGTTTTTTTTTCTCATACGTGGACTCTAGGGGGAAAAAAAGTGGACATGAAAGAAAGGAGAGGATATTAAAAAGGTGAGCCTTTTGATGTTGTCAAAAAAGATGTCATTCCCATCCTCTGACAGGTCACTGAACACTGGGGGAGTCATAAATATCAACAGAGTTTTTCAGGGGAAATCAGGACCCAAAGGGGGAGGAAAAGCCTTCATATAAAGTTATAGATAAAAGGGGTTAGTATTCAAGAATCCATTAAAGCTGTCAAATTTGAGAACACAGGACATCAAAGCCTAATTAACAACTTATCAGACACAGTTCACCTTTGTACAATAACCACTTTAGATAGGTATAGGTAACTTCAAAACCAGGTTCCAGACCCTGTGACAAAATAGGCAGAAATGATAATGGTACATGTACTACCAGTAATACCATTAAATAAATCATATGTGCACATATGTATACACACACATATAAATATGGAAAAGAATTTCTAACACTATTCCAGTCCCTTATTTTATCTATCCTTGAAGTAAACAATGTATATGTTTTTCTGATAACAAATATTTTATAACTGTTCTCATAATGTTTATCTCTTCTTATTTTTGTAACCTTAGGTATGAGGAAATAAAGAGTTAAAATTTTAAACAGCCACTGATATGCTCTCTAAAGCAATTATTCCTTCTGTCACCAAGAGATAAATGTACTACCACAAGACATTACAAATGTGCTCTTCCAGACTCTAATACAAATTACTGTCAGACCACACCACTTAAAGTCTTCCCCCTCTTATTTAGTAAAGACAATTTCTTGTGAAAATTTTTTACACATAAAGAAGAAAATATCTTGCTTTGATGATTGTTGAACACATTTTTAACAATTTTTAACCCACTTTAAATAACATTAACCACTTATTATTAACACCTAAAACTATTGAATACTGAGACTCAGACATTCAGAAACAAGTTGGTGAAGAAGAGAGGCTCTGATGTCAGGTGAATTTACCATCTGTTAGTGGAGCCAAAGCAATGAAGGGAATTCCAACATTAGCTCTGATCCTAAACAAGCCTCTGAAAGAATAATTTATTGCAAAAATTGCACTAAAGTTTTACCTCAATTACAGTCTCCTCCCAGACGGAATTATCTTCGCATTATTCAGAGCCTATCCATCTTCCAAGAGATTGTAAACAAATAACTTCTAAAAATAATGTGACTCCAAATGAAATTTCCCATCTACTTTCCCATGGAGGAATGGGAATGTGTATTTCTGTATTTGTATATATGTATAATTCTATATTTCCTCCTGACTCTCTGTGTGATTACTGATGAATAACTAGAACTTTCTGTTCTCATCTGTTCACCCATTAAAAGCAAGAACTATGTTTTGTGAAGAGTTTGTGTTGAACCAAAGCCTATGAAAACTTTGAAGAACAGTCACATGCACTTTCTAGATATGGAATTATTCCTCTTCACCTGCATCCCAACTCACAAACTGCTCCTAAGATCACACCATGAAATGTTGCTTCCCAGACCTCATATCACATCCATGGTCACACCCTGTCAGTTGCTCCCAGTTGTGCCACAATTAGGACCTGCTGGATCCAGTGTCTGCCTAATTCCTCTCTCATCCCATGCCTCGCTGACATTCAACTTCTATGCCAGCTGCACCAGGCTTAGGTCAGTTTTTAAACACATCTAGCTCTTTCCCAGAGAAAGGTTGTGCACCATTTTTCCCTCCTTCGGGAAAATACTTCTCCCAGACCTTAACAAGGGCTGCCTCTTCACCCTCCTCATCTCTGTTTAATGGTGACCTCCTGGTGGATATCTTTCCTGATCCTCTGTGTACACTATCTCTTTTCATTGATCACCTTAGCAATCTGTATTTCTATAGTATTAATTGTTTTTGTGTTAACCTAGTTTGTCGACTACAAAAATGGCCCTCTAAAGGCAGGATCAACATCTGTACTGTGGGTCTGGTGCTTGTATTCCCAGCACCAAGCCCAATGTCTGGCACATAATCATTTGCAACTCGTTTCTCCTAAAAGCAGATGGAAAAGTAGTAAATGACATAATAAGCAAGCAAGAAAACTGGCATTCCACATGCATAGATGTGCACACTCACAGACAATGGAAATTATGCATTAAAGAAAATAAAGTTACACTTTAATATTTGAAGAGGATGAACAAGAGTAACTCAGCTCTTGAGAATATTGTGCTTTGGGGAATAACCCCAAACCTTTCCACTTTGGGCTCCACAAACTTTGGCAGTCAGTAATTAAATGGCAGACAGGAGATCACTGGATCCTGCATCAGGGAAACTGATTAACCAAAGAGAAAACATCCACAAAAACAGACAGTTGAGAATCATGCAACAACCAATCAGCTCCCTGTCTAATCATCACATAATGATGCTCATAATTTCACAACTCCTTCCTGTGCATCAGAGTTTTCAGTCAATCATTTGCATGCTTCCATTAAATATAAACAGACAATCAAAGATTTGAAGAAAGCCTCTAGAATAACAGCTCAAAGAAACAAAGCAGAAAGGAGCTGGGGATGTAGCTCATTGGGAGAGGTCCTGCTTAGCATGCGCAAGGCCTTGGGCTCAATCCCCAGCACCAAAAAAGAAAAAAAAAGAGAAAGAAAGATAATAAAGAAAATAGAGGTGGGGGAGGAGGAAGAAAGAAAGGAAAGACTCAGAGAAAGTCCATTCACTGAAGGAAAGATTAAAATGTTTTCCTCAGAAGATATTAAACCCATTAAGAGGAAGAAAAAGGAGAAGGGAGAGGAGGGAGAGATGGAGAAGAAGAAACTGCAATAGCAGTGGCAACCTCTATGAAGCTGTCATTCTAAGTAACAAAACACTCTTAAAATTAACATATAATAAAAATGAAATAGTCAACACAAAAGTTGGTTGACAAGACGCTCAAAAGATAGAAGAAAAGCCCAGGATAGAAAACAAGGAATAATAAATTTTGAGGACAAGGTAAAGGTCAATATAAGAAAAAGTAGAGTTTGAGAGAAAGAACATAGAGAGTAAAAGGAAGATAATCAATGAAATGACACAAAAAGTATCTATGAAAACATGACAAATACCTCCAAATTGAAGAACACCAAATTGAAAGTATCCATGGACCAATCACATCAATGCAACTAATTATGAAATTTCATAATTTCATAATTTTCAAAATAGAAACCCTCAAAATCTTCCCAAGTAATATAATAGGTTTTGAAAATAGGATCAAGAATCATGATAACACCTGATTTCTGAACAGGACCAGGAACCCAGAGAAGCAGTGGATCCATGCCTTTAAGCTGTGTTGGACAGAAGATTTCCAACATTAAATGTTTTAGCCAGCCATATCACAATCCATGCATCTTCAGAGGTACAAAAATTAAAAAATTAGTTTCCATGCACCCTTTCTCAAAAATCTACTATGGGATGTGAACTATCAAAGAAAGGAGAGTCAATCAAGAAAAAGCAAAGAAAGAAGCAAGGACTTGGGAGTCTAACATTGCAAAAGTCAAAGGGAATGTCAACATATAATTGTACAAAAAGTATAGAAAGAAGCAGTACAGATGAGAGCAGGAAGGCTTGAGGACTCGGAGGGAATGTCTTAGAATCTCATGAAACTGGTAGAACTTGTAATGCATGGGAAAGAACTGAAGGAAATTTATACTTTTGTCACAGAGGTTTGGATAAGTCAATCCTGAGAACTATAGAAAGTTTAGCAATGAAAAGTAAATTTTTCATCTATAGGAAATAACAAAAAGTTGTACAACATAAGAAGAATAATCAAAAGTTTATTATACTGCATAATTCTAAGTAGTATTTGCATCATAGTGATATAAACAAAAACACCAAATACAGAAGCTGCTAAAAAAAAAAAAAGGACTCAGCTATTTTGCCATGTAGGACTGTAGGGCCTATGTAGCCAGATCTTGTCACCTTTTAAATAACATTTAACCCAAACCAAACATGCTTACAGGCACCTGAAACCCATTTAGTACCTGTTTATGACTTCTGGCTTCTTTCTGATTGACCCAGAGCATGGTCACATTAGCATATACAAATGAAAGCTAAAGTAAGGCTATAAAATCAACTGTGGAAAACAAAGATTCTTTTCACTCATGCCCACCTGGAGGATACCAGATTTCTCCACTGAACAGCTTGGGATTCTTGTAACAGAGTGCCTAAAGACTCAACCTCTGAACAAACACTGCATCTGTAGGACTGACATCCTTGTGCCCAGTGCAAAGAACAATGTGGGAACCTGGCAGACCCTCAATAAATAGTTATGATAATTTTGAATGAATGGATTTTTGTCTTTCCCAATGCCTTGAAAATGTTTACATCTTCTCTGACCACTTTGAAGAAGAGGTAATCATTCTCCATTTTGTATTATCTCTGTATAAAGTACTTGCCACATTTTTAATATTGATCATTCTGTAATGAAAAATACATATTTTATGTCTGTTTTCCCCAAAGTCTATAACCACTTTGAATGCAGGAATTCTTTTTTAAATTGTAATATCCACAGTAATAATTTATTATATTCATTGATGATTTAATGTTTACCAGGCTTCCCTTATACTAATTTCATAACATTTACTCTCCATAGTATCCTCCTATAAGACTATAGTACTGTTACCATCACCATTTTACTAAAGCATAGTGCCTAGCATCTAACTAATCATTTAATAAGGTTGTTGAATGAATGAATGAATGAATGAACAAATGTATTTAGATCTGGACATCTAGATTAGATCCTCAGGAAATTTGAGAAGATACATCACTTTTTAAGTTTTCTATCAAAGTAACAATAATAAGGTTATTTCTTTACCTGAGACTCTGCACATGCCCATAGACAGGCAAATATTCACGTGGGAATGCCTTGGCAGAAGACACAACTCATCATATGTAATTATAGACTTACAGTAGCTCCCCCTGAAGTGGTACAATGTAGAGTTCTTTCTGTATGTGTGTGGTTCTAGGGATTGAACCTAGAGCCTTGTGCATACAAGGCAAGCACTCTACCAACTGAGCTACATCTCCAGCCCAACATAGTGGTTGAGTGGAGAACACATGAGAATACATGATAGCTAGTGGTTATTTTGAAAATACAATGGAGTTTAAAAGTAAACAATTGTATTGCTAAATGATTCAACATTTTAAGATCATCTTGTGAAAATTTCATACATGTTGTTTTAGTCTGATTTAACCCTGGAAGCATAGTCTGAGACAAAGTTTTGATGTAGGTAGGTAGTTTTGGGGAAATGATCCAAAGAAGAGGAATGGAAATGCCAGGAATAGAAAATACGCCAGAAGAAAAGATCATTCAAAGGTTTAGGTGGTTTTAGAATTACAGGTCATGAGGACTCAGTCTCCTTCAGGAAGGATGTACTGACTCTCAGAAACATATGTCCAAGACATGACAGAGAGATGTATTTATTCACCATCTCCCATTGGTCAAGAATTGAATCAATAGGATGTTAATCCCTTCCCACTTCCAGACTTTTGCATGCCTCAGAATGAATGAGCAAGCTCTGTGGGCATTCCACAAGGCATGGCAGAGAAATATTACACTTAAAACAACAGACAATTGTTGCAGCTAAATAGGATGCTCTCAGACTATATATCCGAGCAAAACAAGTGGACCTAAAAGATGTGATGGCATGGTAAAGGTTCAACAAGTGCCAACCTCATACTATTCTTTTCTTTTTGAGAGAGAGAGAGAGAGAGAATTTTTTAATATTTATTTTTTAGTTTTCGGTGGACACAACATCTTTATTTCTATGTGGTGCTGAGGATCGAACCCAGTGCCCTGCGCATGCCAGGCAAGCGTGTTACTGCTTGAGCCACATCCCCAGCCCTCATACTATTCTTATAAAGGAAGAGACTAAAATTCAGAAATTAAAAAATAAAAATGTCAATATATGTTTTTAGTTAATTGTTAATTAAAAAAACCTATAAAACCCATATTCTACATGAAGCATTAAACCTGGAGTTGGGAGGACTATAGAACAAATAAATACTACAGACCCTGTATTCATGTATTTTTAAATTAAAATGAGCATAAACATGAATGTATGTGAATAGAAGTAATTAAATAGAAAATAGAAGTAATTAAAATGCTGAAATTTGTTTATTTCCAATTGTATGGATTCCTGGAGTTTAGAGGGAAAGGAGGTCAATAAATGCCAAGGTAGTTAAGCAAGGCACTGTGGAAGAAGTCATACCTGCACAGACCTCCTAGGATGAGCACATTTTCATGAATGGAAAGACAATTTAAACTTACTTGTGATAGTAGTATACTGCTGCCCACCCACATTCTTTTGTGGGAGAATGAATCTAACTGTAACCACTGTTGAAAACATAGTAGGATTTTTTTACCAGATGATGCCATATTGCCCAGTATTCAGACCAAAATTTGCTTCTGTTAGGTGACCAAAGAAGTGTGAGCACAGAAGAGAGAGAGAAAGGGGAGTGGGGCAGAGAGAGAGAAAGAGACAAAGGGAGACAGAGAGAGAGAAAGAAGTAAAGGCACCTTGATGGACCTATCCAGAATATTGTTATTTGAAATTATTGGATCAATCTAATTTAATTTATGCACACATGTAAGTTTGTGCTTTTATAGTATAGTTTTAATTCTTCGGACTTTTGGTCTTACTCTGATCCTACAGCAGGGGATTTGCTTTTTTCTAGACACAATAGTGACAACCAGGAGTAAGCATCTGACTCAAGGCCCACTGATGAGCACCAGCAACCATCTGTGACATGGTTTTCTGTGAAAAGATAAGTAAATCCAATCAGCAACTCATTCCCCAAAAAAAATTTAAATTAAATTTAAATTAAAAACTCAACTACTTGCCACCTATAAGCCAAGAAAATGTACCATGAGTTAGACTAGGGTACATGTAAGGTAGTGAAAAATTGACTGTTTAAGAAGAGGATTTCAGTCAGTTGAGTGGAATATGATGTGTCTGTGCAGTTTGACAAAAGTTTAAGAGACTGAACCAGCTTAGATGTATTCCCAGGCCAGGCCTGCTTTGAGTGCAATACCCACTCAAACCATCAGCCCAATTTAAATTATAAATTTTAGGTATTTCTTCAACTAAGGGGAAAAAATGGAGAGTTAAATGTATAAATAAGGAAAGTGTGGGACAGAGAGATCATCTTTTGTCTGGAGATTGTGTGTTGACATTAATGGGAAATAGGTTAAACGCTATGCCAAGGACTTGAAAATTCTGGCTTTGGGACTATTGACCATGAAAAAAAAAATATTCTCTATATTTTGTTTGAAAATTTTTCACAAAAGTTTAGAATAGGGGATCACAGGGCCTTGACCCTTCCTACCAAGATATTTACACAAAACACAACAGCAAAAGAAAAGAGGCTTGAAATATTCTAAAAAGTCACACTCTCTGGGGAAATCATATCTACTTTCTATTTCATAATAATTCTATTGGATATCAAAGAATACCTCTTTGATATTCTCATTGCCCTAAATAAGAACAGTCACGTTTGGACAGTCTGATTTTTGATCATTACATCCAAAGAGGGGGTTCTGTCACCTCATTCTCTTTGAAGGTGGTCAACAGATCACTTACCTAGAGTTGACTGTGGAATGAAATGTCCTTTTAATTTGTTCCTCATAAGAGCAAGGGAGTTCTAACTTATCGGAATTTGAAACAAAACCAGCAAACCAGCCAAGACCCAAGAGTCAACATATATACGACTTTATTTAACTCTTACCTTGACACTTAAAATTCCTCCAAATTATACATTTATAATGGTTAAAATAGCAAATTTTATATTATTATACTTTAGTTTTAAAATATTAGTATGTTAAAGATAAAGGGACTTTGTTTAAAAAAAAACTTGACTTGTTTCTTTCTCTTAAAATTCTGAGTTTTGGAACCCACTAATTGTGAAAATGACTAATTAATTAATTAGGACCTGTATGAAGAAAAAAGATACCTAGATTATCTAAAACTTATAGGTAAGATAAAGTGAGAATAAGGCAGACATTGAGAATCCCGGTATTATCACCTTAGGAATGTATTTTAAATAAAACAAGTTTAGTCTTCAACACATCTTTATTTTTCGAGATCTTTATTACCATTATGAAGAGAGATAAAACAAATGACCAAGTAAAAAGAAGAGGAGACAGGTGATAATTAAGAGTGGAAAAAATAATTTTTAAACATTCGGAAATTCTTGACTGTGGTGATTGCTTTGCTACAACTGCAGTGACATGAAGACTATTAATTTGCCATAAAAAGAAAGAAAAGAATAATTGTTGGCATTCCAAATAATTAAGCAAAGTAATCTTTGCTTGTATTGTTAAAAGCATGGTCAGGAAGACTTTCAAACTAAGTTCTTACATCTATAGAGAATAACATTTTTTTAAAAAAAAAAAAAAAAAAAAAGAGCAGAGAACTTCCAAATGATATTTAATAAAATCTTTTTTTTCTTTTGATTGATGATCCAGTGCTAAGGAAAATCAGGTATACCTTTATGTAGTGCCAGCCAATATGCTAAATTTTTCTATCAAAAACCTTATCAAGTGGGGAATTATTTCGGCTAACCTCACATTTATGGACTATTTAAAAGACCTCTGATACCTCCTTATACTATTCTGCAATGCCTTTCTCATGCTCCCCCCTCCCTTTTTTTCTTTTTCTCATTGATAGTTCTCTGCTAAAAACAGCCCTTTCCTCTTGTTTGCTTTGTCTTTGTGAAATATCAAGCAAAATGATCAATTTAAAACTGACAAGTGATAAGAAACTACCAACCAAACTACCAGGCAGTTGTAAAAGCACTGAGTGTGTTTCATCAGAAAAATGGCAGACAGAGGCAGTACTATGAATAGAATTATATATTTCTAAAAGATTATTCATAACAAAAGACTTTCTTCCTCATTTTGTAGAATATAAAATACAAACATAAAAAAGATCATGAAAGTTCCTCTTGTTTTGCATGTCTTGTTTTGCATGCTGACCTGGGTTCAAAGACAGAAACAAAAAGCTTTCACTTATGGTTATAGATAAACAAAAACAACAACAACAAAAAAAACACCCTGTCATCGTGCTTCCTCCTATCTACTTCCATTTACGGAGATAACAATGGAAGCATCATGGCTATATGCATCAGCTCTGAACAAAGTTATTCATTAAAAGAAACTTCCTACTGGGGCTTACCATCTCTCCTTTCATCTGCCCTCCCTTGTTGGTGGAATAATACATGTATGTTATAGCCTTTGGTGTACATCTTCCAAATTTAAAATATATGTATACCGTTATCCTGAAACTTGTATGAATATTTCTGTAGGGCTGATTTTGAGAAAAATAAATCATCCCCTAATACCCAGGCATTGGCCTGATACTGACCCAAGACAGGATGTTGCCAGTTGCTTGCCTGGCACCCACAGAGGCATTCTGTTGCACACAGACACTGTAGAGGACACCAACAGTCTCTTTGCACCTGTGATGAAATAAGACCAAAGCAAGGCAAAACTGAGCAAGTAAACCAAGACGCAAGTAAACCAAGACCACTTCCTTGACCGCAAATTACCTAACCAAAATCCTAAATTCTGTAAGTCTTTCTCAGTACCCTATTACTAAGATGGCCCTGTGGTTCCCTATGAGGAGAGCTGCCTCTGATATTGTAACAAGCAATGTTGTAATAATTGTAATAGTAAATATAACAGAAAAAACTATATGTACAGAAATATGAAAATGATTCAATAGATTATGGGACACCCTATTTATGAAACAGATACTAAGAAATAAGGTACACTGCTGGGTGCAGTGGCACATACCTATAATCCCAACAACTTGGGAGGCTGTGGCAGGAGGATCAAAAGTTTAGAGCCCAGACTTGGCAACTTAACAAGGCCCCTAGCAACATAGTGAGACCCTGTTTCAAAATGAAAAATAAAAGGAGATGAGGATGTGGCTCAGTGGTTAAGTGCCCTGAGTTCAATTCTCAGTACAAAAAAAAAAGGAGAAGGAGAAGAAAGAGGAGGAGGAGAAATGGAGGGAGAGGGGAGGGGAAGAAAGGAGGAGGAGGAGGAGAAAGAGGAGGAGGAAGAGGAGGAAGGAGGAGGAGGAGGAGGAGAAGGAGGAAGGAGGAGAAGATGGAGGAGAAGGATAAGGGAGAAGGAGATGGAAGAGGAGGAGAAGGAGAAGGGAGGAGGAGATGGAGGAGGAGAAGGAGAAGGGAGGAGGAGATGGAGGAGGAGAAGGAGGAGGAGGAGAAGGAGAAGGAAGGAGGAGAAGGAGAAGGGAGGAGGAGATTGAGGAGGAGAAGGAGAAGGGAGGAGGAGATGGAGGAGGAGAAGGAGGAGGAGGAGAAGGAGAAGGGAGGAGGAGATGGAGGAGGAGAAGGAGAAGGGAGGAGGAGATGGAGGAGGAGAAGGAGGAGGAGGAGAAGGAGAAGGGAGGAGGAGAAGGAGAAGGGAGGAGGAGATGGAGGAGGAGAAGGAGAAGGAGAAGGGAGGAGGAGATGGAGGAGGAGGAGAAGGAGAAAGGAGGAGGAAAAGGAGGAGGAAGAGGAGGAGGAAGGAGGTAGAGAAGGAGGAGGAGGAGAAGGAGAAGGGAGGAAGACAAGGAGGAGGAGAAGGAGGAGGGGAGGAGGAGGAGGGGAAGGGGGAAAATTAGATGCCAGAGCATTACAGTGGGGAGGAAAACCTGTAAAATTTGGTGCTATATTGGAAGAGAAAACAAGCTAGTGAAATATATCAGTGACAAAAAATAAGATAACTATGTTTAAGAAAAAGCAAATGTGGTATGGGGAGTAAAAAGTTCTGAAAATATACACATATAATTCAATGGTAATATTGAAAAGGTATGAAAGGAAATTTTCATTTTTTAACTTGTACATAATAATATTACTTTAATTTTACAAGGTTTTAAAGAATTGCTTTTGTAATTTTTAGAAAAGACTATAATCTTAAAATTGACTTCTGGGCTGGAGATGTAGCTCAGTGGTAGAGCACTTGCATAACATTACGTGAGGCTCTGGGTTTGATCCCTAGCATGGCAAAAAATAAACAAATGAATGAATAAATGAATAAAAATTAGCTTCTCATAAACAAATGCCAATATATATGTAAATGTGTCTATGTGTATATTATACAGGCTGAAGGGAATGCTGTATACACTCTGCACCTAATATATATATTAAAAATCCCTCTAAGTCAACTGGTACAGATATGAGTGTTTATAATAACTACATAACATTCCATCATACACATGTGCAAAAATTGTTTGTTCATTTTTCTGTTGATAAAAATTTGTTTTCCATACCTTTTTGGCCATTATACATTGTTGTTCATGATAGATAGGTACATCCTTCTCAACTTACATCCTGTTAAACTATCATAAGCTTAAGTCAGAAATGCACTAATACGACTAACCTCCAAACATCCTAGCTTAGCAACACAGCACATGTCGAATATCAGTTGATTACCCTCGTGATAGTGTGGTTTTCTGAAAGATACAGCTCACTGCTGCTCTCCAGCATCACAAGACACAAGACAGTATCAAATGGCATATCACTAGCCTTGGAAAAGATCAAACTTCAAAATTTGAAGCTCAATTTATATTAAATGTTAATCTCCTTTGCACTATCAAAAAATGGGAAAGTCTTAAGTTGAACCATTGGCCGGTTAGGGATCATGTATATATGTATATATGTATTTCCTTATAGGCATATACTTCCTTGGTATAGATTGATAAAATGGGCTTTGGGGACCAAAGCGCATGATGTATTCTCAACTTTAATGGCTACTGACATCATTTTTCTCAGAATAATTCATTTTCTACCAGCAAACTTTGGGAATATTTTTTCTGCTAATTCCATTCACCAGTAGGTATCACCTTTCTGTAAATTTTGCCAGACACAAGTGATTTATTTTTTATATTATTTTGCTTTCTCTTACATTTAAAAACTTGAATAGATATATAATATTACATATGTATGTGTGTTGTGTGTGTGTTTGTATACATATATGTATATTTAATTATTGAAAACTTTGAAATTACTAATCAGTGTCAATAAATATCCTTCATAGTCTTTCCATTCTTCTATCTTAAATCATTTTTATTAATAATTTATGTTATATTATAGATATATTTATTTACATTATATTATTTATATTATAAGTAAGTTTATATCATAGATACATTTGTAATTTGCAATAGTTTCACAAGTTTTCTTTCAATTATTTACGTTGGTATTTACTTTGGTATCTTGCTGTTTTTACAGGTTTTATGCAATTCAATGTGCATAGTTTGGGAGTTCTTGAATTCCTGTCTTGGTTAAAACAGTAGCTACTAAATTTGTATTGCTTTTATACTCAGGAGTTACTCTGTCTGAATTTACGTTTTTTGTTTTATAGAAGTCAAGGGATACTCTATTTTCTTCCAAAGCATTAGTCCATTGTGCCACTTGCATAAAATATTCCATTTCCCCATAGATTTGTAAACCTCTTTCATATGTTAAAGTCCCATATTTTTATAGTTTAATTTGTGGCATAAACATTTGGGAGATTTTAGTGCATAGGCATTTGGGAGACACTTATCCAAATAGTTGGTGCCCAATGTGGCATATTTGGGAGATGGTAGTACCTTCTGGAAGTACAGAAAGTCCTTAGGTCATTGGGAGCACCCTTGAAGGATATTGTAGGACCCTGAGCCCTTCCTCCTCTTTTTTTGTTTGTCAAATAATGATGTTAGTGGTTTTGCTCAGCTACTCATTTGCACTATGATGTGTGAAATTTTCCAGAGACATAAATTAATAAGGTCACCTAATCTTCAGCTGGAACCTCCATAACCTGAGCCAAAATAAACCTTTTCTCTTTTTAAGTTAATTGTCTTGGTATTTCATTACAGTGAAGGAAAAGTGGACTAATATACATGTGTACTAGGATTTCTATTCTCACTTTCCTGATTTGCTATATTCACTAGGATTCCTAAAACAAGTTGAATTATAATTGGGAATATTATTATTAATTCTAATGTTTAGCTTTTTTCCACTTACCATAATGTTTGTTGTTGACTTAATACAAATAATTTTTGTCATGCTTAAAGTACAGTATCTTCAGTTTTATGGTTGAAAATGTCTCCTTTGAGACTTCTGTACAAACTTGACTAGCAGGGAACTAAAACTCACAATTTGATATGGGCCAAGAACCTTATACAAGGAAAAAGTATTCTCTTGAAACAATAAATACTTTTGTTTATTTAGTAGTGTTACCATAAATAGCCTCCTTCTGTCCTAAAAAAAAAAGATATAAAATTTTTACAAGTTCATGAACTTGAAATAAAGCCATATTATTGACTAGTCAGATTAAAATCATTGTCCCAGATGATGAAATTTGACTATTCTCTGTGCTCAATGATAAATTATGGATCCTCTGTGTTTCCTGATATCAGGATCAGTTGCTTAATTTGTGGGGCTAAGTGCAAAATTAAAACATGGTGTCCCTTATTCAAAACCAGGAAAAATGTATCATGAACATTACTAAAACAGAAAACATTTGTCTTTTTCTATTTTATTTTCTTTGACCTGTTAAGATTTTTTTTTAACTTGTTATTCAAGGTTACACTCTCTGGGGCATAGTAATCTTGTTGGTGCAAAAAGACACAGGTACCCAAGAACTGGGCTATGATTTGACCCACCTGGGAGTCTTTTGGCTACCATTCTGTCAGCCAGCCAATGGCCAGATAGAAGCACAATGCCGCATCTAGGAGCAAGAAAGTCAAGCCAAGGATTTCCCTTTTACATGGGGTTCACTGCTACAACCCACAGCAGAAGGCTGAACCCCCAAAGAATATAACACTTGACTCTACCAAATTTAATTCAGTACTGGATGGAAGTGAGTGTATATCTTGCCCCTAGGAAATATGGGCCAAAAAGCACTGTGGCATTGACACTTGTCTCCTAGAACTTCCCCAAAATGCCATGAGGCCCAAGCACCCAACCTTAGTCCTTCTTGACCTGTGCCTAGGCCCAGGCCAGAGAGAAGACATAGTAGTATCCGGATGAGGATAGGGAGATGGATCCAGGTGCAGGGTAACAAGCAGCTGAAATTCCACTCAGGAGAAAGAGGGGTGACCAGTGGGGGCTTCATGTGACCATAGACTTAAGGCCTTCACCCTCCTCTTTCTACCATGTGCATTCAGTTATCCTGTTGGTCTTCACTTCAAAAACACAAATTCAAAGAAAAAATAATTAAGGTCATCAAGACTCCAACTGAAAAACATTGAACCCCAGACCTATGGCCCTTCTGAGAGTGAGACACTGTACAATTACACTAGTCCTGTGCCCATGAGGCTGGCCCTGTATGACACAACATTTAAAAACACTAAAAAATAGAGTATCATAGCCAATAATATATCAAGTAATTTTTTTAAAAAGAGAGAGAGAGAATTTTAATATTTATTTATTTATTTTTTAGTTTTCAGTGGACACAACATCTTTGTTTGTATGTGGTGCTGAGGATCGAACCCTGGGCCGCACGAATGCCAGGCAAGCACACTACTGCTTGAGCCACATCCCCAGCCCAAGATATCAAGTAATTTAACAACAAAGCTTACCATCACTCCAACATCAAGTCATTTATGAAATCTGAACCTTGTAAAAAGTGTTTTAGATAATACTATGGAATCCTCAAGACTTATGTCAGTAAGGTCATGAGTTATACTCTGTTAATTAGCAAGAAAGTCAAGCCAAGGATTTCCCACTTGAATTGTACATGTCATGCTTATTTAGGGGAATTATCTTTCTTCTTTCTTTATGTGTCCTTACATTTATGCTTGTGTTCCTACATTTGCTGATATCAAATAAAGTATCTCTGAAGAAAAATTTACCTGACTAGGCATTTCTCAAAAGACATAAAAAATAACAAATACATGAAAAATGCTCAACATCACTAATCATTAAAAAAAATACTAACTGAAACCATAAAGAGGTGTCATCTCATTCCAGTTAGAATGACTATAATAATTTAAAATAATGCTGGTGAAGTTAAAAGAAAGGGGAACTCTTATATACCACTGATGTGAATGTAAACTAGTACAACCACTCTGAAGAACAACATGAGGTTCCTCAAAAAGTTAAAATTAGAACTACCATATGATTCAGCAATCCCACTACTGAGCATATAGGCAAAGGAAACTGAATTAGTATGTGAAGGATAAACCACATTCCTATATTTATTGCAGCACTATTCACAAGAGCCACAATATAGGATTAACGGAAGTGCCCATCAGGAGAAGAACTGATCAAGAAAATGTGGTATATATACACAAAAGGAATATTATTCAGCTGTAAAAACAAAATAAAATACTGTCATCAGTAGCAACATTAACAGAACTAAAGGACATTATGCTAAATGAAATAAGCCAGGCATGGAAATGCAAATACTGCACTGATATGTGGAAGCTTATATATATATATGGTAGCGAGTAGAAGCATCACCTCTATAAACTAGAAAAGGAAGATGGAGGAGGACAAAGACACCAAAATAAAGCTCTGTAGCAGAGTGTGGCAACTGTAGTTTACAATTCATTACATATCTTATAAAGAAATAAAAGAAAGGAATTCAAAGGTTCCCAGCCATAAGAAATGATAGATGTTTAACAGGGTGGAAATGCTAACAACCTTGACTTGATCATTACACATTGTATGCATGAGCCAAATGATCATCCTGTACCTCATAAAGATGTACAGTTTAAAAACAGAATAATATTGAATGGGAAAATATTTCTCTGTCAGTTTTCTGAACAAAAACAAAGCAAATAATTTTTACCACATTTTCTCCACATTTATATTTCTATTTTACTAAGTTTTATTAGGAGTGGCTGCTAGAGTTTATCAAATGCTGTTCAGCATATTTTATATTTTTCCTCCTGTAATTGGTGATTAATTAGTTATTTTCTTACACTTTCCTGATATCGTCCTATCCTTGCATTGCTAGAATGCACCCTACTTGGTCATGACATGTTTGTCTTTGAAAGTCTACTGGATTCTCCATGCTGTTGTTCAGAATTTTTTTGCATTTGTATTTATGTATGTGATTGGTTTGTAGTTTTCTCCCTTAACTATCATTTTCAGGCTGGATTAAGTTACTTGATTTATAAAATGAAATGGAAAGTTTAAAGAGCATTTCAGTATCCATTATCTCAATGTAGAGACCTCAGTTGTGCAGGCATTCTGTAGTAGTAGGTCTTTAATCACCTTTCCCACCTCTTTTGTGATTAATGATCTAGTAGTAACACTATTACTTCCACAAATAAGTCTGGAGATCTAGATAGAGTCTAGAATTTCACTATGGTTATGACAGAATCACACACTTCTTTTTAATCTGTTCTGAGTGTATATTATATCTTACTTCCTCTCCCTCCCTCTCTGTAAAAATTTCCTGTTGTTTCCTAATACCTTATGATGAATAACACTTTTCATTAACTTATTATTTCTGCTTTAATAATTAAGCTATTTAAGAGTAAAAAGCTTTCTGTAAACATTGCTTTCAGTGTGTTCCACTGATTTTAATGTATTCTTATTTTCAATTTAATTTGTAATATCAGTTTTCTTTCCTTTTAAATCTACAGATTATATAAGAATGTGGGCCTTAATTTCCAAGTAGTTTTTTCCTGGTTATACATTTTGTATTTCTAAGTTTATTTGTCAACTAAAACTATGACCTATAATATTCTTGCTGCCTTGAATTTAACTACATGATCAAATTTTGTGAATGTTCAATAGCGATACAAAAAAGTAGATTTTCTAATCAATGATATAAAAGTTCACACACACACACACACACACACTCAAGGTGAGTGTATCCTTAAATTCTTCTGTGACCTTGATGACTTTATATCTGCTAGATCAACATTTTTAGCTATATTAAAGTACATTCATTCCTTGTTCTGGCATTATAATCAAATTATGACTATATTATATAAATTTAGTTTTTTACTAATATATGTTAGATACATTGTCTGGCCATAGAGTTTTGTTTTCTTTTTCTTTTTGTTTTTGTTCTGGTACCGGGGATTGAACCCAGGGGTGCTTAACCACTGAACCACATCCCCAGCCCTTTTTCAGCCCTTTTAAAAATATTTTATTTAGATTCAGGGTCTCACTGAGTTGTTAAGTGCTTGCTAAATTGCTGAGGCTAGCTTTGAACCAGAAATCCTTCTGCTTCAGCCTCCTGAGTCACTGGGATTACAGGCATACGCCATTGAGCCTGGCTTGGTCATAGTCTTATAACAGTACCTTTTTAAACTAAGATTTTTATCAAGTACTAATATATCTTTTCTCCTACTTAATGCTTATAATCCTAAGTCCCACCTTCTTTGATGTTAATCACTAGTATGCCTTCCATTTGATTTAATGTGGGTTATTTTTTTCATTTTTTTTATCTTCAACTTTTTCTTGTATTTTCAGTGTGTCCCTTGTAAATAATGTAGAGTGGATTCTGCTTTTACTCAGTCTGATAATTTGTGCTTTATTAGTGGTATATAGAATACTGACACTGCATATAACATGCAACTATATTTCGTACATCTTACTTTATATTCATCTTCATATCATTATTTTTTACTTCTTTTTCTTAATTTTTTTCTGTTTTCACAGTTTCTGGCTGTCTATTCCCTCTCTTCCTCTTGTAACATGGAAGTCCTACAGGGTTTTCCAAGACCACAAACGATCACGTTACTTTCCTCCATAGTCAAACATTTATTTTTCTGCTATTATGTCCAATAAGATATGGCCTTAGATTCAGTGTTCTTCCCACTCCTCCTACCTTTGAGAGCTTTGTTATTTTTACTTCCTAACCTCATCCTTTTCTCCAGCCTCATCGCAAGTGCTAGCTCTTGCTCAATTAATTTAGTAATTTAATCCCTGATAATCATTTTCAGTGTATTGTTTCCATTTTGAGTTGTTTTTTAACACTTAGATGTCACATTCCTAGTCACTGTTTCATTAACCATTTAACTACAATTTTAAATAGCACAGATGTAAATACAATGTGAATTTATTATACATTATAATTGATGTTATAGATATAGCATATAAATACACGTATGTAAATTTTGCTCACTTCTCCTTTTGTATTCCCCTATTTGGGAGTTTGTGGTGATTTATTAATGCAGATTAAAACCTGTGTACTTTTCTTTATAAATTGTATATAGTACTTACTCTCTGAATCCATGCATATTTGCAAACACTTTATTTTACTTGGTCAAATGAACAAAATAGCCTGACTATGTTTGGAGTTCTCTTGCTGCAATCTCTTTTCCCTGCAGTCCTTTAGAATGCTTCTAGCATCCACTGAAAATACTATATAAGTAAAAAGTTTTTTGTCAATTTGATTCTTTCTACATGCTTCCTCTGTTTGGAAACTTGTATAATTTTCTCTTTATCTTCATATTTGAGGACTTTATCAGTTTATATGTGTAGTATTTCTCAGTTCTGCCTGGAAGTGGACTTTCCAAAATAAAATTTCAAGAACTCTTTTCATCATAATTTTCTCCCATAATTTGTTTAATTACTGAATGTCCTTCATCCCTTTTCTTTGTGACTTTATCTTTTTCTTTTCTTTTTTCTTCTTCTGGGCCTCTTATTATTACCTCTTAGTGCCTCTTTTTTCCCTTATGATTTCTGCCCTCTAGTTTTTCTATTCTCTTGTGTTTTGATATACTATTTCCACTTCATATTGAAGGTCACTGGAATTACATTAATGAGCATAATTTTCTGATTCAATTCATTTAGCAATTTTTTTAAATTACAAAAATTTTAGAGTTTTTCTTAGCTTTAATATGATGAAAATAAAGTGACTATGTTGGATTTTAGGTACTCTGTTTATCTTGTGTTTGTGTAATAATTTATTAGAGTTGAAAGTTGCATAAAATCTTTTTAAAAACTGAACAATTAAGTGGTAATTAGCTTATTCACAATGTTACTGTAACCACCTCTTCCTAATTCTAGCACATTTCCTTCACTCCAGGGTAAAACCTCTTACCATTTCAGCACTTTCTCCTCAGACAAACATTTACATACATTCTGTCTCTGGACTTATGTATTCTAGATATTTCATGTAAATGGAATTATACAACATGTGATCTTTTGTACCTGAATCATTCACTTAATATATTGTTTTCAGGGTTCTTCCATGTGTAGCCTGTATCATATAATAATAACTGAATGATATTCTTTTTTATAACTGAATGATGTTCCATTCTAAGCAGACATCAAAATTTGTTTATCCATTCATTTGTTGATGAAAATTTACACTGTTTTCACATTTTGACTATTATAAATATTAAACATGTAATTTACAAATATTTTCCCCATTCTAGTAACTTTCATTTTCACGTCTTGATAATGTCCTTTTATGCACAAAAGTTTTAAATTTTGAAAAAGCACAATTTATTCTGTTTTTTTTTTCCTTTTGTTGCTTATACTTCAGGTGTCATATCTAAGAATTAATTGCTAAATTCAACAGGAAGATTTGCCTGTTTTATTCTAAGAGTTTTATTGTATAAAATCTTTTATTTAGCCTGTTGGTCTTTTTTTGAGTTAATGTTTTTTAATGCTGTGAGGTCTTTGCTAACATAATTCTTTTGCAAATGGAAATCCAGTTCTCTAATCAGCATTTGTTGAAAAAACTATTCTTTCCCTATTAAAGGGTCTTGGCAAGACCACTGGAAATCAATTGGTCATAGTTGTATACTTTATTTCTGAGCTCTCAATTCTACTCTATTGGTCTATATGTCTATCCTTAAAATCAATACCACTCTTTTATGATTATTACAGCTTTGTAGGAAGTTTTGAAACCAAGTATAAATCACCTGACATTTTTTATTTTTAACATTGTTTTGAAATTCCATGATTTTGAGGAATGATTTTCCACTCTTTTAAAGGTCACATAATTTTAAAAGATAGCTTTGAGTAGTATGATATCACACCAATATTACTTCTTCCAATTAATTAACACTAAGGTATTTCTAATTATTTACTTCTTCTTAAACTTGTTTGAGCAGTTTTATGGTTCAGTGTATAAATCTTTCACCTCTATATTAGTCAGGGGTTTCTACAGATGCAAAATCATTAGGATATACACAGATATAAAGGAAGAGATTTGTTAGGTGAAATTAGCTTATGCAATTATGAAGCTTAATTCTAAAGGACAGCTTTGTTATGCACTATATCCAACCTTTTTACATTGAAATATACCTTAGAGTTTTAAATGGGAAATATGATTAATTTAGGGAAACATCATATACATGGATAACTTTTCATGCATTCATCTCAACTACTTGCTTACCTTAAATAAAAAGTACAATCATCCTACACCATAAGGAAATATATATTAATATCCTTTGTTCCAGGTAAATAATGAATTGAGATTCTTTCCACAGCTAAATTATTTATTTCAGCCAATGAGTAACAAAGTATACTGTACTTTGTAAGATTAATTCTAAACACAGTATTAGGAACTACAAAATATTTTCTACAAATTTTCTCCAAGCCCCAAACTTAAAGGAAAAATAGTCACAGAAAATAATTCAAGTGAAACTTTGAGGGCTGGGCTGTAGTTCAGTGGCAGAGTCACTTGCCAACCATGCGTGATGCACTAGGATCAATCCTCAGGACCACTAAAGAATAAACAAATAAAATAAAGGCATTCTGTCCATCCACAACTAAAAAAAATTTTAAAAAACTTTGAAATAAATTTGTTAGAAAAATCAACCTAAATTCATAAAAACCAGTTTTTATAATTTGAACATACATTGTACCACAATCTTAGTAATTTTTATGTCAGTGGTTCTTAAATGTCATTTATTTTTTGGTGGCAACAACAAATGGTTTATTGCAAGCCCCCTAGAGCTTCTTTTAAAAAAATGTTCTTAAAAAATTATGTATTCAGGGCTGGGGTTGTAGCTCAGTGGTGGAGCATTTGCCTCACACACGTGAGACACTGGATTCAATCCTTAGCTCTACATAAAAATGAATAAATAAAATAAAGATATTGTGTCCATTTACAACTAAAAAAATGTTTTAAAAAATATGCATTCATTTCAATAAAAAGTATTTTTCTAAATCCATTTTTTCTCTGATTTTCAAAATTATGAACAATAGTTGATATTCTAACTCCCTCACACAGCCTACAACATTTTGATCATCCAACCACATCAAAATGTAAATAACATATTCTCCATAACTCATACACTTCACAAGAATAATAATTTTGGAATTATTTCAAATCTTGTTTTAAAATGTGTTAAGCCTGCAAGTTTCACCCTTTTGCTTATAAGCCACTTATTCTTATTCATCAACATTCACATAGCAAGATATTTCACCAGCTGATGGTAGGTAAACAAGTAGTAATTTAAAAAGTGGCTATCAATAAGACAATGTTTAATTTGTAATTTGCTAGTAAGTCAGAGTTTTTAATACTTGTTTATACTTTGGAACATTCATCTTTTGACAAGAGAAATAAAACCATTCTCTAATTATACTAGTAACTCAATATATGAAATAACTGAAAGATTTTGCTTAAACGGTGTATGATATTTTAATTATCTAATTTTAAATTGAAAAAAAATTAATTTTTGCAGTTCTGGGGATTGAACCCAGGGCCTCACCAGGCAAGTAGTCTTCCACTGAGTCACATCTGCTCCCTTCAATTTTAAACTAAAAAGATACTGTTAGTTATAACAACTTTGTCATCATCTACACATACATTTAGTAGTTTTCTGAAAAAATATATGTACTTTAATGTCTATTTGAATTGTTTGCCTCTACTTTCAGTTTTAGCAATGTTTTTCTATTTGCTGTTGCTCTTTGTTTATGACAATAGAAGATATTATACAATCAGCCATCTTTTTCTGTAGTTTCTGCATCCTCAGAGTCAATCAACTACAGGTTGGAAACATTCCAAAAAGAAAATTGTATCTGTGCTAATATACAGGTATTTTCCTCATCACTATTCCCTAAACAAGATAATATAATAATTTCTTACATACTATATACATTATATTAGGTGTTAATCATCTAGATATGATTTAAAGCATATGGGATGATTATGTAACCAATATGGAAAAATATGATGCCATTTTTATAAGGGACTTGAGCATCTGAAAATTATGGTTTTTGCACAGGGTGTCCTGGAACCAGTGCCCCATAAGTACTGGGAGACAACTGTATTGTGATTTGAAAGTACAATCTAGCTAAAAATTGGGGGACATTACTCATACGACACTTCACAATGAACATAGTACAGCTTACTGCACAGAATTAGACTTCACTCAAATTTTTTCCAGAGTAATTGTCCCCTAATCAGTCTACACATATTCATAACTCATAAACAATTTTTCAATAACCTTTAGCATAAATGTCATGCTTGTCATTGTGGAATTTTAGAAGATTGAGAGAATCATAAAGCAGCAGCTAATGTTTGTCTTTAAGCCCATTACCAACTATACATTTCAATATATATTTTCTTATAAATATATACATATGGGAACCCCCAAATTTAGACCATACCATGCATATTATTTTATAGGCTACTCTTCACACTATGTATTATAAAACTTTTAAGCATATTGGTGCTTTGTGTAAATTTAAATAGGAAGTCTGTGTATATACACTAGTAACTATCCTAGCATTTCATGACCAGAATAATGAATGTGTTTTTTACATATATAATCCTTGCTTTAATTTTGCCCAGATGCTGGAAAGAATCTAATTCTCCTTATAAGAAATTAATAAGAATTAGTACACTAGTGGCTTAAACTCTTAAGAGGTATAGTCTTTAAAAAGAAAAAGGCTTTTTAGTTGTTATTTTTAAAATTATTATGTACCATAATTTTGAGAAATTTGAGAGTTCATGAACAAGCTGAGTTGAGCTAGTATGTATGTCTTTGTTTTTGGTTTGCATATTGTTGTTTTAAGGCTTTTTTGGAAAGGAGATTCTAAATGATGAAAATTACTGAAGACCTCTTAAGTCTATAAAAGTTATCAGTTTCATGCATAAGTAGATTCTAATTTTTGTTTTGTATCCAAATTTACTCACTTTGTTTTTTTAAGGATATTGGGAAATTAGCCATAATCCCATTAAAGTGCTGAACTGTATGTTTACCTTCATCCTTAGCACCTAACAAAATTTTTTGCTTATTGTTTCCACTGCTGTTTCTATTGTTGTTGATAAATTTAAGAAAGCTGTCTTGCTTACTCCATCACTGAATTGCTTCTCAATAATTTGAGAAAGTTGGTGCATAATTTGATGATCCCTGTTATGGTTCAGATATTGAGGTACCCCCTAAAAGTTGACATGTGAGATAATGCAAGAATCTTTAAAGGTAAAATGATTTGATTATAAGAGGTATAACCTAATGAGTGGATTAATCCACTGTTATGGATTAACTGGATGGTAACTAGAGGCAAGTAATGGGTGATTAGAAGAAGTAGGTCCCTGGAAGTATGGCTTTGGGGTTTATATTTTGTCCGTGGAGAACAGATGTCTCTCTCTCTCTCTCTCTCTCTCTCTCTCTCTCTCTCTCTCTCTCTCTCCTTCCTATTGCCATGTCTTGAGGAGCTTTCCTCTGCCATGCCCTTCCACCATGACGTTCTGCCTTCCGGGGTCCACAAGTATGGAATTGACTGACTATGGACTGATCCTCTAAAACTGAGTCAAAAGAAAATTTTCCTCCTCTACATTGTTCTTGTCAAATCTTTTGATCGCAGCTATAAAAACGCTGACTAAAATTATTCCCAAGATAGAGTTCAACAGATATGGAATAATAAAGCAAAAAATGTAAGCTTTAATGCTTAGTAAAAGTATTAAAATGACTTTACAAGTAGGGCTTACAAATTGAACTAGGGAGCATAATCCTGTGTACCAGGTTCACAGGCAAAGATCTTGCATGGACAATCCACACCTGGTTCTTATTCCATGTTTCTCTTCATTCTTTCACTCAAAATAATACCCTCATTCTTTGCCCTTTACCGATAATGATTCTATGACCATTATGACTGCTGTCTAAATACCCTGCATTCTCAGCATCAAACTCTATTCCTTAGGATTCAACATATCACCTACAGAGTATGAACGTATTCTTGATGTTCGACTTACTGGGGCTTGACATTAGGGAAAATGATCAGATTCTGTGCGGATGGGCTGGAGCTTTTAGAGGTCACCATCTGCAGAGGGTGGGGCTATCAAAGGTGATCACTTCTGCATAGGAATTGAAGTTTTCACGTACAGACTTTTTCTTTGAATCTTTGTTAAGGAATAGAAGGCTGTAGTAAGGAGCAAAGTGAGAATCGTTTCAATGAGGAAGAGGCTTGATATTTATAAAGTTTTGTGAAACTCTTGAAAACTCTACTTGATACGTTCACATTGTATTTGTCATCATCCCATTTTATATTACGAGGTCAGGAGTCTTTCTTAGATTCTGTTAAACAGAATTCTTAGACTGTGAGTTTCTTCCTGTGACCTTGTGGAGTATAAGGCTACATAGGTCAAGGGGTCCAATACTAAAAGCATTGTACAATAGTCTCCCCTTATTTGTGGTTTTACTTTCTGCTATTTCAGTTACCCAAGTCTGCTGTAGTCCAAAAATATAAAAAAGAAATTTTCAGAAATATGTAATTCCTAAATTTTAAATTTCCCTCTGTTCAGAGTAATGTGATGACATCTCACATTATCCCACTTTGTCCCATCTAGAAAATTCCTTTATATATCCATACTGACATGATGCCTGCCCATGAGTCACATAGGAGCTCCATTTCAGTTATCAGATCAAGGATCATGGCTTTGCAGTAACCCTATTTTCTTAAATATTACTTCAAAGTACTAGGGTAGTGATACTGGAAATTTTATCATACTATATTGTTATAATTGTTATATTTTATTGTTATTAGTCTCTTACTGTGCCTTATTTATAAGTCAAACTATGTGTTTGTGTACAGAAAAAGAGTCTAACACACATAAGAAGCCTGTTAAACTTCTCTTATCCTTGGTATCTATATCTTCATGTTAAGAATAAATGAACTCATAACATTTTTGGCAGATTTAGGCAGTGGGAGCTTCAGTAAAATGGAAACAAAATAAATGTCTTAGGTGGAAGGAGAGCATAACTAAAAACATTACACGTTTATGCATATAATCACATGGAATTATTTTCTCCACTTCCCTTTTGTTTGTTTTGTTTTCATAACTCCAGTTTAAGCACTTTAAAGATCCCAGGATGTGCTAATTAGAGTGGCTATCTTTAAAGTGTCAGAATAAGTCAGACTACCTCTACGTAGCCTCCTTAATGTATTACTTTGAAATGCCCTAGGATGTACAAGGATGTGGAAAAATATTAACCCTACAGAACAAGATTTATCACCCCTGTCAAATAATACTCACACTGATGAATTCTGACATTCACCTAATATAAGTCATAATCCACTTATTATTTAATTAGCTAATTCTATATAACTTTTGCCATTAAGTTTGACAACATATGCAGCCTCTCTCTTTTCCTGTATTATTGTATAACCTAACATGAATTTAAAATTGAAAGTTCAATCTTCAAAGTCACGTATTCTTTGACCTGTAGCGTGGCATCCCTTGAGTGATCTGAGTTTTTGTGAAGAACTAAACCCTGTTGGAACATTATAAAGTCTGGTGGCATTTCAAAAATGTAAATTCTTGACATCAAGTTGACACTTATTTCTAGAAATGAGTAACTTATGAGGAACATAATGGCTTATGTGGTTTATCTGAAATATGATTGCTATTATTCAGGTAGTCTTTGTTCCAAATATCTGTTTATTGACAAACTGAGTCACGTTTTCTAACTCTGAGAATAGTGGGGTTTGCCTATGAAATTAAAAGTATTTCTAATCGCATCTCTTTTTATAGTTGAAGCAACTAGATATCTAAGTCTAAACAGAAAATGGATAACCATTTAATTAAGCACCTGATTGCCTCTAAACCTTAATATTTTTAAGCAAGAGGAACCCACCAAAATCATAATGTTTAGAAATGCTTGCATGTTATAATGTGCAGAAGTGATTTTGTTAAGCCAGATCTCTTCCTCTCATTGCATTATTCTGGTAATAGCTTTCCTTCCTTTTGTAGATTTTTTTCCTTCATCATTCCATTCAAGTGTTTCAAGTAGGGACTGCCATGAGTACACACTTTTCTAGCCAAGATTGGGTGGAGTACCTTATACATCCCGAGCCCCACTTATTCCTCCATCCCTGAGGCTATGGTTATTTTTCTAACACCAAATAGGTGACCCAAGCTGAACCAGAGGACTTTAGTAGAACATAGTTGAAGATTTTCAGGATCTCTTTTTTTACCTGTTGAATTATAGAGATGGAAGTTTTTAAGTCTGAATTCTAGAGCCATGTTCCTAACTGTGGGGAAAATTTATCTGGAATAGCAAAGAAAAAAAATCAGAAAGAATAAGACATAGAGTCATTGAGAAGAAGGAAGAAATTGACAGGGTAAACTTCATGAATCTCATCATCTTTAAGTCTATTTCACCCCTGCCTTTTCTGTGGATTGGTAATATGAGACAACAAATTTCTCATATTTGCTTGAGTTAGTTGATCCAAGTTGTCACTTGTAACTGTAAAAGAATTCAGTGTACTGGGATATTGGAAAGTTTCAACGTTCTTCCAGAATCCTAGTGGTTTCCAATCAGCCTTTACAAGGTTTTTAAAAGACATTCTTGTATCTAAGCATATATAATATGTAATACACACAGATTCAGTGTTGTAATAATTAAATAACTGTTCCCAATGATTTGTCTCAAAGAGAAAGTGGCGTTTATAAAGATATTCATATCATGAGATTTATTTATATAATTTGAATCTTACCATATTTTAAACAACTCAATAGCAAAAACAACAATGAAACAAAAATATCATTCAATTTAAAAAATGAGTACAAGACCTGAATAGGCATTTCTCCAAAGAGGACATACAAATGAATGACCAATAGATGTATGAAAACGTGTTCATCAGGGAAATGCAAATCTAAACCACAAAGAGATGTTATCTCACAGAAGTTAAAGTGGCTATGGTTTTTTAAAATGATAGTAAATGCTGGTCAGTATGTAGAGACAAGAGAATCTTTATATATTGTTAGTAGAAATGAAAACTAGTATAGTCATTATGGAAGGCAATATGGATAGTCACAAAATTAAAAATAGAAATACTATATAATACAGCAGTCAAACTGCTAGGTGTATATTGAAGGGAATAAAAAATAGGGAGCTCAAAAAGAAATCTTCACTCCCGTGTTCATTACAGTGTTGTTTTACAACAGTCAAGATAGGGAAGCAACACAAACAGCCATCATTTAACAAATGTATAAAGCAATTGCAGTATATGCCTGTAATAGAATATTATTCAGCCATTAAAAAAAGGAAATCCTGAGATTTCCAGCAATGTGAATGACTTAGAGGACACTATGCTGAGTGAAATCACTCTTAACACAAGGACAAATCCTACAGATCCCACTTGCTTGAGAAATCAAAAATAGTCACTCACAGACATAGAACCAGTGCTGGTTGTCAGGGACTGAGAAGGTAATATTTCTGGAGGTAGACACAGGAAAAATGTTTGCATCATTGAGATTAGTGAAAATTCTTCAATATGCCCAAAAGTACAAACCATAAAGACAGAAAATTATTAAACATCACCAAATTTTTCAATAATTTTTAATTTGTTTTACTTAGTTATACATGACAGTAGTATGCACTTTGATACATCATATATAATGGAGTATAATTTCTCATTCTTCTGGTTATACATGATATAGAATCCCACTGGCCCTATAGTATATATGTATATAGGGTAATAAGGTCTGAGTCACTCTACTATCCTTCCTACCCTCATACCATCCCTTTACTCCCCTCTACCTAATCTAATTATATTCTTCTTTAGCATGCCCCCATGTGAATTAGCATCCTCATATCAGAGAAAACATTCAGCCTTTGGTTTGGGGGGATTGGCTTATTTTGCTTAGCATGATATTCTTTTTTATTTTTTTATAAGTTACACATTACAGTACAATGATCTTGACAATTCATACATTTGAATCAAATGGGGTATAATTTCTTATTTTTCTGATTGTACAGGTTGCAGAATCACATTGGTCATACAGTCACCCATATACATACACCAATAATAATATCTATTTTATTCTGCTGCCCTTCCTATCCCCCCTTCCTCTCCCCTCCCCTCCCATCACATCTCTCTACTCAATCTAATGTGACACATTTCTTTTTTTTTTCCTCATCACAACATCATACATGTATTCTATATAACGATGAGGGTCTCTTTCCATCTTCTGTGCAAATCCTCTAAATCCATTTATCAGCAAACATCACCAAATTTTTAAATTTAAAATTTTAAGATTAAAAATTTCCAATCTATGAGAGATACCACTGAAAAAATAAAACACCAGCCACTAACTGAAAATAAAAAATACCTGCAATAAAAAAACTGAAATAAATCATTTTAATAAGAGGAAAAGTTATTTTAGCTCACAGTTGGCCCTGTTGCTTTGAGCCTGTGGTGAGGCAGCACCACATGGCAAGAGCATGTGGCAGAGAAAACTGCTTCCCTCACGGAAGCCAAAAAACAAGAGAAAGGAGGGACCAGTTATGGTTATGGTTACAGAACTTCCAAACAGGGCCGACCTCTTGAAAGTTCCACCACCTCCCCAACATAGCACCATGGACTTGGGACCAAGCCTTTAAGTAAAGGACCTTTGGGGGCACACATATGCAAACCACAGTGCCAATTAAGGATTGGATCCTTATAGAATATAACAAAAAGAAAAAAAACTGCTAAAACTCAATAATGAACATACAAACAATCCAATAAAACTTAGGAAAGGATTTTAACAAAAATATCGAAAAAGATGATAGAAACAAATAAGGAAACAAAAAGATGTTCAATATCTTAATGAAATGCAAAATAAAACTATAATGAGATATAACTGTGAATCCACTAGAATGGGTAAAATATTTTAAAATTGATTATACTGTGTGTAAATAGAAATATGGAGTAACAGAATTCTTATACATTGCTGGTGGAATGTATAGTGATACAACCACTGTGGCAAACAGTTTAGGGACTTCTTAGATAAAATAAATCCTTAACAATAACATTTTCTTTTATTCTTCTGTTGTTAACTTTTCTATTAAAATATTTCACCTCACTACGTGATTTTGTTCAGTCCCCCAATATAGCAACAATGTTAATATAGAATCAAATTTTTAGAGAAAAAAATTAAGAAACAATCTGAATACAACTTTATAAACCTATGAAACTAATGGCTTTATGGCCACTATAGAATAATTTTGTTATAAAGAAGAAAAGAAGAACCCGCTCAGACTTCCAGGCTACTGATGCATATCTATAAAGAAAAAGTTGCTTTTGCCAATAATCTGAGAAATAATTTCCTGGCAGCCAAGTATTGTAACCTACATACTAGATGGAACATCTTTGTAAAGGAACGAAAATTCCATCTCTAAGACAAATTGCTGTAGCTATTGTCTTTTTTTTCCATAAGAGAAAATAAAGTTACAGAACTTCATGTCATAAATACATGGATCACAGCTTGTGAGTTTTGTAACATTTTACCAACTATAAAAGAAGTTTAGTGATGCCAAACGTGTGTTTTTTGGTTATTCTTTTATGCTCAAACTGTTATCTGTCAGGAGCCAAACAAAACTGTTCATGCTAACTGGAGGTGAGAAAGTTCAACTTGTTTATCAAGAGAGAAATATTTTATTGCTTATGTTTTCCAGACTGAGGCAAACTGATAAGCTTTAAAAGAGGAAATCCACTCATGCTAGGAATATGATAGGAGAAATTATCTTTAGGTTTAAGCTTCTTTCTTGGCACAGGCATAAAGAATAAAATTTTCAAAATGCATTCTTTTCTATCAGAAGCTAACAGTTCACATTTCAATACATTTAGCAAGTAAAGAATAGCCCCCAAAGTCTTCAAACTGTGCTGGTAGTTTTTCTTTCTTTCTTTCTTTCCCTCTTTCTTTCTTTCTGTTTAAGTGTGTGTCCTTGTCACTTTTTTTTTTTTTTTTTTTTTTTTTTTTTTTTTTTTTTGTTATAGGGCTGCAACTCTCACAATTCCAAACTGAACTATAACCATAGTTTTGCTCCAACTCACTATTTGTCTTTTGGGGAGTCCCTTCATTTCTCTGTCTTACATTCATGCCTGACAAGAAAATGGGATTAAAGTATACCATACCTTAATGTCTTCTTAAAAACATACAGATATTAAACTAAGGGACTGATGGTTTATAATTCTGTAATCATGCTTGTCAATGTTCTTCACACTATAAACTATTATAATCTTGGATAAATTTCAATATGTTCACTGTAACTGGACACTCCCTTAGTTCTTCTTTTCTTATTTTTTTCTTTCCTTTCTTTTTTTCTTTCTCTTTTAATATAGCATTGAAAAATGCTGTCTCCAGTAGAACCTGTGCTTTCCCCTCTCTGGTCTTTGATAAGAATGTCAAAATGTACTTTATTTTCTTAAAAAGAAACTTTATAAAGAGGAAAAAGTACAAGAATAGCCTCGTGAATTGAGTAAGAACCCTTTTTTAGTTTCATTTCTAATGGGAATATTTAGCAATAAATACAAAAGTGTTGTGGTGACTTTTTTATCACAGAAAAGACAATTGATTATGTGTGTGGGAGAAAAATGGAATTAAAATACCTATCACTTACCATAACCAAAAGTTCATTACTGAAGGACTTAAAAATATAAAAGTGAAAGACAAACCATAAAGGCTTCATAAAAATGTATTTATGTTCTCAAGATGGGGAAGAATTACTTAAGCAATATACAAAAATTAATCAGGGCTGGGGCTGTAGCTCAGTGGTAGAGAGCCCGTCTCACACGTGTAAGGAACTGGGTTCAATCCTCAGTACTACATAAAAATAAATAAAGATATTGTGTCCAACTACAACTAAAAAAATAAATTTAAAAAAATTAATCATAAAAGATAGATTAACTACAATAAAATTTAGAACTTCTGTTCAAGAGACCCGCAAAGAAGGCATAAAGGTACTGTAAACTGTGGGAAGATGTTTGCAACAAATATAGGCAAAGAAGGATTAGTATCTAGGTACAAAAAAAAGAAAGAAAAGCAAAAGAAGGAAAGAACAACTCTTTCCTAAAAGCGAGACAAAAGACTCAGTAGAAAAATGTGCCAAAGAGAGGGAAATCCACACATTTCATAGATGAGAAACAAATAGTTCATAACCATGAGAAAAGAGATTCATTAGCAATTATTAGTTGTCAGAAAAAAACATAAATTAGAAATAAACTTGAAAAAACCAAGTACATGTATAAAGACATGAATTGGCATGAACATACTCTATATACAAAGATATGAAAAATTGTGCTCTCTATGTGTAATAAGAATTGTCGTGTATTTTAAAAAATAAAATCAATTAAAAAAAGAAATACAACTTGATATTTTTGGGCACCTACAATATTGATATAAATTTACTAACTGATAACTGCCCACAATACAAACCATGGAGGAATCCTAGACATTGTTGACAGGAAATGAAACTGACAGTACTACTTTGGAAAACAATTTTTGCATTGTAAATCTGTGAATAGTCAGTCACATCCCTAAACCCCAGCAGTTTCAGACCTGGATATAGAGCATCTCTCTTGCATATGTGTAAGAGAGATAATATACAAGAGCCACAGAGTTAATAACAGCAGCAACCAAAACAAAACAAAACAAACAAACAAACAAAAACCTGGAAACAAGCTCAATTTTTTCCACAGAAGAGAGAAGTATGTATATGTATAGTTGAAGGTATCTGCCAGCATTAACTCACCAATAATTTCCTTTTGTCTTGCTCCTGCCTAAAGGTCATGTGCTTCCAAAAAAGGTCAAAACAGAAAAGCAGAGAGAATCCATAGTTCCTTGAGGTAGGCTGTGGTCTTATTCATATTAACTGTCCACCATAGCCTGTAGTTCATATGGGAGGCATGCTTAGAAGAAACAACATGGGGTACAAAACGTATCTGCTACCAATACATACTTACCCAATCTAAAAACAGTGTCTGTATTTTATCCATTCCTCTGTTTCAGCTCCTTGTAGATTGTGTGGAATATTCTGGAGATAAAACATATGTGTTATCAACTGTGGAAACTCCACTGCAACTGCTGGAGTACTGGAATATAATTTGAGAACTACTGGGCAACGGCAGCATTCCTTGTCAATTTTTCCTGATAAACCCTTTAATGGTTAGCATGTTCAAGACTATAGGGCCACATTATTCCCCAAGACAAAAGGACATTCCCAACCATTCATTTGAGGTGACCTTGAGTAAATGGCCTGCTTCAGAGGAGCTAGGTAGAGCCCATTTGGGGGTTTCAGCCATTGATGTATAAACAGAGACATATGTACTACTTCTAGTACTGCCCTATAAAAACTTTCCATATATAACCATCCATGCTCTTTTCACCCTATAAAATGAATAGATACATAAAAATTTTTTAAAGGAAAAATAACACAGTGTCTGAGCTCTTCAGAGGTTCATGAGCCTTACTTAGCCTATCCACACAGTTGCAGGGAAAATGATATTATGGGGAAGGCAAAGAAAGATCCTAAATATTAGGGTTATGATACCAGCAAGGAAGACAAAAATCAATACCAATCTGTCGGCTATCTAGACTTGGTGAAGTAAAGTGCCACGAGGTTACATGCTATGAAGTATATATAAACAAGTCTTAGAATAATTAGAGCAAAATCAATTGAAATATTATCAAATATGGGATCAGGGATAGAGGAAAGCTAAGCTAAAATTATAAATAAGATTTTAAAAATAAAAAAGAAAAGTATCTGTAGATCTGATATATAGAACTTACAAATAAAATGTCAGACAAAAAATACATAGCCAAAATTTGCCTATTTTTTCACTAATAGTAATATCAAATTACAATTATATTATTTTAATTAACCTCTCTTTTCCATTTCATATAAGGAATTATTTTTCTTTTTGCTGGCTAAACTTAATGCCACTAATATCAATATTGACAAAAATAGTGAATAAATTAATAAATCTGATTTCTCCTGATAATGCAAAACTTGAGAAACAAGGACATGCTTGCAATTCACAAATACAATTCACTTTCCTGGAAGCTAAGATTAAGAGAGTCTTTACCTAACTAGTTGAGTCTGAATTGATACTGGAAAACTACACAGCATCACCATAATTAATACTGTAAAACTTCTTTCCATTCAGAATATAATCTTTGAAAATGCTTAGACACTTATCATCACTTTGAATTTAATTTTTTTCTGTATTTCATTAAGATTATTTCTTGTGTTAGTATTTTCTCTATCTAGATGCCCTCTCTTCCCCCCCCCAACCCCCATTCATCAAAGAACAGCTCAAATCTATTTCCTCTGGGAAGCTGACCTTTCTCTTTTCTAGATTTCTCCAACCCTTACCTTTGGAAGCAAATCTCCCCTTGCTCAAATCTCTCAAAATTCTGGAATTTCCATTACAGCTATTTTTTACCACTCCTCCCACACTAAATTATAAACCTTTAAATGCAGAATTCACTTGATTCATCTTAGAATTCCAACTGCATTTAAGAAGAGTAATATTCATATAGTAGATGTTCTAAAATAGTTCTTGTGTCAACAAGTTAAACTAATGATCACACACAGGTAGCTAACATATAATATTTTTTGCTACTTACTTCTATGCCTTACAAGCCATTTAAATCCATATACATGTAGAAATCTAGTACTTCCATTAGTTGAATCCATTTTATAAAAGATAAATTTTCACTTTAATTTACAAAGTGGTTATTATTAATCATTGGCAATTTGGACTTGTTCAAGTTACCTAATGAAAATAGATTCTCACAAATATCTAGGATTGATAGGAGTAATAAATGATAATGGACAGAATCTCCAAATATAATACTTATCTCAATTTTATTTTTGAAAACAGATTATAAATGAGTGTGTGAGCACACACCATTGTTTCTCATTTATTCTAGATCTTTGTGATTATAACTTCATCTGTGAAAATTATTGAAAACTTAGTTGTGATTCTTGCTAGTCAGTCTTTCTCAAAGTGATTTCTAAATATTACAGGAAATTGGGGGAAAAAAGAAATTTGCTTGCCTTAGCCAGTTTGCAGAGATAAACAACTCGTCCTACCTTTCTGTATTTCTTCTTTGTAATGTCATTCAGAGAAGGCAAGTATGTCTCTATAATCAAGAGACTGAAGTAAAACCTTCTTTGAAAAATCTACAGTTTCGTCAGTATAGTTAACTCTGAACTCAGGGTATATTCACATTTCAAAAAGAGTGGCTATAAAGAAAGTCAACAAGGTGCTGGTTTTGTGAGATATTTTTATTCCATGATGCTAATATAACTACCTGATATGTTAAATCTGAAAAGAAGTCTTGCCAAGAATATTTTATGATATGAAAGGAATTCACTAAGTTTGCCATTGGTTTCTTAGTCTCATAATCAAATTGTCACCAACTTGATTATGGTCAATGGAAAGAAATTAGGATAAGTTTTTATAAACATCTTTTACAGGAGGACCTAATACTGAATCCAGAAAACACTGTCAGGCTATGAACTTTTCCAAATAACTCAAAAGATAAACTTTTTCTTTTTTTTTTTAAGGAAAATCAGTATTTCTATAGGATCAGTATCTACACCTTTTATGGAACTGAACCTCAAATGCCTTTGATAATATTTTATATTCTAAACTTATATGCCAATCATTTCTCCTCCAAACCTTCATGCATTGTCTCACATGTGAGCTTTTTGGGGACACCTCATATCCAAACTACAGCAATGTATAATACAAGTGAGATGTTGAATACCAAATGTGAAAAAATGTAAAATATCTCAATAATTTTATATTGATTATATGTGGAAATGCTCATCTTTCAGACACGTTTATTATTAACATTACTTTTACCTGTTACTATTATTATTATTTTTGGCACTAGAGATTTAACCCAGGGGCACTTTGCCACTGAGCTGAATCCAAGCCATTTTTTATTTTTTAATTTTGAGACAGGGTCTGCTAAGTTGCTGAGGGGCTGACCTTAAACTTGCAATCCTCCTGCCTCAGACTTCCAAATTGCTGGAATTATAGGCATGTGCCACTATGCCCTACAACCTGTTAAATTTTTCTTTTTGTAAATGGTACCATTAAATTTTTAAAAATTATATGTGTAGCTTCTTTTTTGACACTTTATACATATTTTTTAAAAAATTTTTAGTTGTTGATGGACATGTATTTTATTTATTTATTTTTATATGGTGATGAGAATCAAACCCAGTGCCTCATACATGCCAGGTGATTGCGTCACCACCAAGCCACCATCCCAGCCCAACACACATTATATTTTTATGAAACAGCATTTCTCTATACCTTTACCTTGTTTTACCTAGTTTTTTTGGTACTCTGAATTTTACCAGCTGTAAGTCGAGAAATTTGATGAAGCAATGAATGGTTATGATTGATTTTCCAAACCAGATTAGTGTTTGAGAGACAGTAGCTTGTTAAGTGATCGTTTCTCTCCTCGATAGTTGTTTTCACACATTATGAGAGTTTGTTTGGTTTTTAGTTAGACTGTGTGCAATATTAACTTAACAAAATTAGTCTTGATTGTGTGGCGTGAGATACATATGAATGTTGTAAAGTGCTGCCCAGTGTATTGGAAAGCCATATTCAGCATGCTACTTCACATTTAACAATGACTAATAGTCACATCAGAATATTAATGCTCTAAAGTCAAAATACCAATAAAATAAGTGAAGAACTCAGAAAAGAAATGAAGTCCTTCAAATAAAATCACTGTAAAGAACTAGAATTAAGTTGTTAAATCAGAGTGACACTCTTGCTTTTCTTATCATATAACTTAATCTATAGATTGATTCTTAGTCATCAAAGTAAAAAGGATAAATTTTAAACATTAAAGATATAATGGGAGTTTTTCTTATAATCTTTTAAAAATCTGGCTTTTGAAAGTTCTTTAGTGTATCTTTGAGAGAAGTCACTATTTTCCAGCATCATCTAATGAGAAGCCTAAACACAATGATACATTAATAGAAAAGAGATGGTTCTGGAGCTTTCTACTAACATATTAAAGTATACTGCACACTCATCAATTTTCCAAATTCTTTTTAGACAGTAATCATTTGCTATAATTCCATCCCCTAGAAATGATTCAATATCAGATACTTAGCATGCACATCATCTGTCTGTGTTATTTAAACCAAAGAAAAAGGGACCTGAGTAGTGGATAAGTAGTGTGGCTCCCCTTGCCTGGTTATTGTTGCTAGGGAAACCACTTCCTTCTAATCCTTGTGTTCAGCTTGTCCATCCCACTATCTGGCATCATTGCCTCTTAAAAAGGGCAACATCACAGCATGGCATAAGAACAGGAAACAAAAGGGACAAAAAAACAGTACATTTGCCCTGCTGCATATAACATTTCTCAGAAAATCTACATGGTAGGGACTTCTGGGAAATGAAAAGCAGAGCCAATCCCCTAAAAACTGCTATGTGCACATGTGCTAGTGGTACTACATTCACACATACAAGTATGCAAAAACACCAATTTCCAAGTCACACTTGTGTTTTGCAGAAGAGAATATAATGTGTCAGGCCTGGACAGGACAGGGCTTGGCAGATCAGCATCCAAGGGCATGCTGGGTCAGTAATGGAGCCCTGTGATCTTCCTGAGAGGCAGCATCACTGGCTGGCAATATGATCAGTGAAGCGACTTTGTAGAAGTATATTCTGAAGACAAGAATAAGGAGAACTGAGATCCCCCAGGTAGGTCCTGGGGTCAGGCTGAGGCATAGGACACACAGCTGGTCAAATCAGAGCATGGTCATGAGTAAATAAAAGGAAAAGCTAGTGTGAGCTGGTAAAAGAACCACAGGCCACAAAGGCAACTGTTGTTATCAATTCAGTATTGGTTTCCTCCTGTACATCTTATCAACACACTAAAAGATCCAAACTGGCTCTACAAAACAAAGAAACAAAACCTTGTAAAGTGATAATACATAGTAACTAATTTGAATGAATACAATTAAAAGCACATTAATATTATCATCTGTGAGAATACATTAAATAATCAGCTCTGTTTTTTGTTTTACTCTGTTTTTAATATTTACTTCATGTGTTCTCTGTAAACATTTGTTAAATTAAATCAAATGTATAAGACAGTATAGCAGAGAGTAAACAGTGTCTATCCAATTCTAAAGTCAGTGGGTGATAGAAAAGAGTTGCAGCTGTAGCAGATAATTATGCAACTAACTTGCTACAAGGCTACAAAAAGTAAAATAAAGTATACTACAGTAATCTGAAAGAAGTATAACCCAAAATATGATTATTATCAACCAGATGCACTAATAGTATACAGTTGGTATGAGACCATGTTCAGACTCTATCCAGGGACAGTCAGCTTCCTTTATGCTTTTATAAACCATAGCACATGAGTCTTAACTACCTTATAAAGTACCTATGTTTGTATCTTCTTGAATGATCATAGATGGTGGTGCCTGGATACTGCTACTATAAAGAGTGCCTGCAAAGACCTCCAAAGATAGCCATACTAATTTAAAAGGTTGAGTTTTCCCCCCCTAGAGTCTCAAAAGTGCTTTTCTGTTCAGTGCCACAATACAATCATCAGATATCACCTCAAAATGTAATGGCAATTTATCTATTGAATATAGGAAAACAAAAGCAAGTTGTTTCAAGTTCTATATCACTGATACCCAAAATTCATCCATCAATTTCTTAGACGATTTTATAGGCAATGTCACAAAATAAGAAGCAGCTTCCAAATTCTCCTCCTGCAAATAGACCCAAATTGCCTTCCAAAACTTACATTCCACGTGTTTATGTAATCAGTTTATAAACTTACTCAGTTTCTAGACTCAGATACACCTAAGATCTCTGAGAGAAAAATCTAAACTCATTTTAAAGGATAGAAAATAGTAAACTATCCCAGGTGCAGTGATACACACCTGTAGTCTTAGCTGCTTAGGTGGAGGTGGAGGATCACTTGAGCCCAGGGGCTTAACACCAACATGGGCAACATATTGTTAAATTAAATCTAAAAAAGGAAAAATAAATTGAAAACATTAAACTTGTATTACTGATAAAACTAATTTTAATTCATTTTTCTAAATAAATACTATGTTCCCAGTGATACAAGACCAAATAACAGAATTTCTTTTGCTTTAGTCAGCTTTTTCACCACTGTGACTAAAAAACCTGACAAGAACAACCTAGAGGAGGAAAAGTTTATTTGGAGCTCATAGTTTCAGAGGTCTCAGTCTATAGATGGCTGAATCCATTGCTCAGGCCTGAACAACACGGTAGAAGGGTGTGGCAAAGAAAAGCAGTTCAGGACATGGGAAGAGAAAGCAGAGAGAGCTCTGCTCACTAGGGACAACAATATATACCCTAAAGACACACTTCCAGCAACCTACCTCCTTCAGCCACACCTTACCTGTTTATAGTTACCATGCAATTAATCCATTCAAGTGTATTAATTCCCCGATTGCATTAAGGTTCTCATAATCTGATCATTTCACCTCTAAACTTTCTTGCATTGTGTCACACATAAGCTTTTGGGGGACACTTCATATCTAAACCATAACACCCTTCCTGAAAATTTGAAAAATTAGTTGCAAATGTGATGAATATCCAGTCTCCTAAGTAGCTATATAAGAGTTACTTAAGTATTCATACCAATAGAGGAAGAAAGAGAATAGAGGCAGATAATATTTGAAACTGTGACTATAGCTTTCTCCAAAATGTAGCTTTAGCACTATAACACTGCAGAAACAAACACAAGACATGCTACCTTCTTTCAGTTTTCTGTTTTTATTTTACTCCATAATCTAATGCAAAGTTTTGTGGTATTATCTCCCTTATACCCATAATATTCTTAATAATTATGACCTTATAATTTTATATTTTACCTTATCATTTTAGGCATGAACAACAGATACAATTTAGTAACTTAGTTCTGATAGCTAATGAAGATATCAACTCAGTGTTTAAACAACCAGGACTCAGTATTTGACTAACCAGGAATTCCAAGTGGTTGAATTAACTTGTAGTTGAATTAACTTGTTGTACTTGGTTGGTTCAAGTGTCAACCACTGATGAACAGACAGCAGTATTTGAGAAAACTATATAAGTAGTGAAGTAATGTTTGATATGTTGTGGATCTATAGGATAAGATTTCATGTCCTATCTGATAGGACAAGAATTTATATGTGGACTCTGTACCCTTTATTTCACTGTCCTCATACCCCATCTCTATCCCCCAGTGAAAGTGCCTTTGAAGATGTCCCATTTAGCATCTCCTGCTCCTTGCTCTGAGAAAGAGAGACACAGATAGGGACAGAGAAGTCTCAACTCTGAAAGCAAGTCTTGAGGAAAAGAGTTAAGAACTCTATAAGAATGGGAGCTGAACTCCCATTTGGAAATCAAATGTGTGTGGTGAGGGGGTGAAGTGTCTGGTAAGCTTCATGCGGGAAAATGCAACATGGTGGGGGATGGATTCGGGAAGCATAAGCACCTACAAGAGAGAAAGGATATGAAAGGAAAGAATGGAAAGCCTATTTGGGGTGTTCTTGAAATGCTACACCAATGCAAAACTAGACCCTTTGGGTCTAAGTTTTATAAGCATTACACATAATAATAAATATCCATGATATTCACACAATGAATTTCTGTAGGTGAAATTCCTCAAACACAATGTTTTTTCTAAAAAAGGAAAAGCTAAAGAAAGATCGCAAAACAATTCCATATCTTGGAAGGATTTAGTAGCACCATGTTCATGTGTAACAGTCAAGTGTATCTTAACTCATAGTGGAGCGTCATCTGTTCAGTGTATGTAAGATCGTCCTTGCACGCTCAGGCTGCAGACTGGGCAATAGCCAAAGTTAACTAACTTGAGAGCATCCTCCAGACTTCTGACTTTTATACTTTTTTTCACTCCAAGTAACCAAAGCCACATTTTAATAAGTGACCTTCAACAAGCTGAATAATTTCTTCAGTACACGGGTACATTTAAAAGCCTTGGAGGATTTAGCTATAATAAGTAGTCCTTGCAAATATATGGTCTTATGAAGCCTTTGAAGTCTCTGAAAACTTCCCTTAAATAGCCTCAATTGAAGGTTTGGACTAGATGATTTACAGAGCCCCTTGCAAGGCAAAAATCCTATGATTCGGAATCAGCAGAACTAGCTGGATATTACAGCTTAGTGCCCTTAATATGGCTTCCCCAACTTGAAGAATATTTTTGGATATAAAATAGGACATTCAAATTGTTCAGCTATTAATTATCAATTTACACCAAGTCTTTAAACCAAACAAGGCAAACATTGTTATTCCCATCTCCCTAATTTAAAGAATGTTCTAGTGAAAGTTTTTTATTAATGTAATTTGAGATCATGGCACAGTATTGAGAAGCCAAAGATATTTTTTGTGACTTTGTTGGTATCACTTAACACACTTCAGGACATGTATTTTCCCTTCAGCAAACATTTGAACTTCATTTAAAACTCATTGCACATCTATTTCTGTTGCTTTTAAATAAATTGAAACTAATATAACACAATGTTGCTGATTTTTAATTTTTTGGTTAGATAAATTAAACATCACAGAAATTTTCTCTGGTTAGTAGCCCATTTTTTAAAATGGTATTTTAAAAATGCCATTTTTTTAAAAAAAAACTTTTTTGAAGACTTTTTATGCTAATTACTGCCTTTCAAAATAGTAATTGTATACTTTATCATATATGGCATCTAGGCCATGATTTTGGAGAAATAAAATTTTATACATACTCAAAAATAATACATGCATAAATAGAGGATCATCATCAATAAAAAACATAAAAATTGACACAAAATTCATCTACTAAAATCAACCAACTGAATTATCAATTCTTATATATATATGTACATATATATTTTTTTTTCAGTTGTAGTGGGACACAATACCTTTATTTTACTTATTTATTTTTATGTGGTGCTGAGGATAGAACCCAGGGCCTCACACGTTCTAGGCAAGTGCTCTACTGTTGAACCACAACCCCAGCCCTCAATTATCAATTCTTGAATGTCTAAATGGTCTGCTTGATTGCAAAAAAAATGTCAAAAACTTATTTTAAGAACCATTCTTTTGCAATGTATTTAATGAAAATGAATCTTTTAAATACATCTATTGAATCTAGTCTGTTTTCCTAATATTTATAAGGACTTAAATTTGTCAAGCATTATTTTATGTTTTATATAAATTTACTCTTCACAACAATTCTGTGAGGTACAGTCTATTATTATCTCCATTTATTGAGAAAGAAACTGAGACACAGTCACACTGAGTAATTTGTTCAAGTTTCCACAGTCAATAAACTACAGAGTCGAGCTGTATCATATTCACTCATAAAATAACATTCAAGAAATTGCATTATCATGATATATTTTAGAATGCATTTTCTATACATAGAAAATAAGGAGTTTAAACCATGTTGTAACTTAGCTTACAAAATTTGAGTATTTTGTAAGTTTGTTCAGAAGGATATATTCATTTGAAAAGTAGATAAAACTTAAAAAGAATATATTTGTTTTAGTCAGCTTTTTCACTGTTGTGACTAAAAGACCCAACAAGAACAATTTTAGAGGAGGAAAAGTTCATTTAGGGGCTCATGGTTTCAGAGGTCTCAGTCCATAGACAGCCAGCTCCATTCCTCAGGGCTCAAGGTGAGGCAGAATATTATGGTGGAAGGGTGTGGTGGAGGAAAATGGCTCAAGCAATCACACCAGGAAGCAGAGAAAAAACTCTGCTCAACAAACACAAACCCCAAAGGCACACCCCAGGGACTCAATGCCTCCAGCCACACCCTACATGCCTACAATTACAACTCAGTTCATCCCTATCAGGGGATTAACTCACTGATTGGATTAAGGCTCTCCTAACCCAGTCATTTCACTTCTAAACCTTCTTGCATTGTCTCAAACATGAGCTTTTGGGGGACCCTAAACCATAACAATATTCTTATTTAAGAAGAATCTTCATTCCCTAAAACATGTCACCACTTAGGCTTTATTCCACACATTAGAGAACAATCATTAAATCCAAGAATTTAAGGTAATTAAGCTCCACCACTTGAAGGGAGAATCAAAGAATTTATTAAGATATTTTAAAACCACCATGTGAGGAAAAAATTAATCAAAATAAAAGATTGAATATAGAAAATTATATACAATTATTTAATGCATAATTAAATGAATAAATGCGAATCAATTTTATATATATTCATGACCCACTGGAGATCCTATGTCTTCCATTGTGCTGGTCTATCTCAGAGTTACCTACCCAAATGGGTATACATCCTTAATTTCTCAGCTCTAATATCACTTTCACCACAGCTTCCTAAACTATTAACTGAAAATAGTTAAGGTGCTCTATTATAAACTCCTATGTTCTTCTTGACTACTTTATTTAATATTTAATTATCTGATTAAGTGTCTTTAATATACCCAATATGCCCAATTAAAATCTATAGTTCTTGAAGCCAGGTAGTATGCTTGTGGTTTTATGTATTCTACACCTGACCTAATATACATACATGTATATGAGCATACTTAATCAAATAAATGATCTGATTATCTGATCAGGCAACATCTGGATGATTTTTCCTGCCACTAGAGCAATACTGTTATGATTTGAAAAAGAGTAGAGGAAGCTAATAAAAGCATGATGGCCTAGTAAAAATGTTGGTGAGGTAATATATCTCTTGAACCTAACTTTAAGTACCAATAATAGTAGGCTCATTTGACCTATAAATTTTTGTTGGTTTTCTAAACTCATATGTCATAAAAATCTACTTCATAGAGACAAATGTGCAATAACTGTGTTTTTTAAGAATTTCTTAAGCTTTTACATTAGAGAAATTATCCAAAATAATACTGGATGTACCACTGGGGAAAGAAAATCTTGACAGTTGATTTTAGAGACAGGTTATTTTAAAAGCTTTAAGTAGTATGCATTTTTTTTTTGGTATGAATATGTTTTACTGTATATTTAAAAAACAAAATAAATGCCACTTTGTTTTTGTCACCTTTTTTGCTGCTGTGACCAAAACACCTGACAAGAACAATTTTAAGGGGGAAAATTTTATTTGGGGGCTGACAGTTTCAGAAATCTCTGTCCATAGAAGGCTGTATCCATTCTTTCTGACTGTAGATGGGGCAGGACATCATGGTGGAAGGGGATGGTAGAGGAAAACATCTGGGAACATGACCCCCAGGGAGCAGAGAAAGAGCTCCATTCAACAGGACAAAATATAAACCCCCAAGGCATACCCCCAGGGATCCATCTCCTTCAGCCTTACCTGCCTACAGTTACCACTAAGTTAATCCCTTTGGGGGATTAATGTACTGATTAGGTTAAACCTCTTACAACCTATTTATCTCTAAACTTTCTTGCACTGTCTCATATATGAGCTTTGGGGGACACCTCACATCTAAACCATAACACACTTCAAGGCCATGATTGACATAGCTGTAGCACTTTGGATGTGTTTAAATAAGTATTTCAATTTAAAAAATAATAATTATCAATTAAAATAAGTTAATAATATGTGATATTAGATATGTCCAAACCTATGACTAAAGCTTGAGAAACATTGTTTTAAATAACAAAAATATTAATTTAGCTGGGCATGGTAGTGCATAAGTGTAATCCCAGCAGCTTGGGAAGCTGAAGCAGGAGGATTGCAAGTTTAAAGCCAATCTCAATTAGTGAGGTCCTAATCAATTTAGCAAGACTGTGTCTTAAAATAAAAAACATACAAAGGGCTGGGGATATGGATCAGTAGTTAAGCACCCCTGGGTTAAATCCCTTTAACCAAAAAACATTAATCTAACTCTTTTGTAGTGTTGGAGATCAAACCCAAGGCCTTTTTCATGCTATCCAAACACTCTACCACTGAGTTACATCCCAGCCCCCTTAATCTAACTTTTTATTGAAATCTAAGTTCTTGGGGCTGGGGATGTGGCTCATCGGTAGAGTGCTCTTCTTGCACATGTGTGGCCCTGGGTTCCATCCTCAGCACCACATAAAAATAAAGGTATTGTGTCCAACTAAAAGAAAAAAAAGAAAGAAAGAAATCTAAGTTCTTACCACTATTGAATCAATAATTAGGACTGCTAGTGCACTAGTTAGCTTTACATCACTATAACAAAATACTTAAGATGATAACTTACAAGAAAAAAAGCTTTAACATCTCAAGTTTAATTCATCCCAATCAGATGGACTGATAATTGTGACAAGGTAGCACATCATGGCAGAAGTGCATGATGGAACAAAACTGCTCAGTTCATGAGCCAAGGAGCAAAGAGAAAAAGAAGAAGGGGTCAGGCTCCCATATGCTCCTCAAGGATATGGCCCCAGTGATCCAAGGACCTACTACTAGGTTCAACCTTTTGAAGATTCCAATTCCTTCCAATAGTGTAGTCCTGGGGACCAAGCTTTTAATACATGGGTCTTTGGGGGTCAGTCTAATCCAAACTAACTTTCATTCATTTCTCAGACATTTATGGAACACAGAACTACAGAAATGAAATGATCAAGATATTTCTTTCCTCAAGAAGCTCACAACTCCAAAGAAAAGGAATCACTGGATAATGATAGTGTAATTGCTCTATTACAAGCACATATATTGGAGGATCAATTGTAGAGGGTTAAAAAAAAAAAGATCAGGAATAATCAGTTCTGCATGAGGAAGGAGTGTCAGCAAAAGGGCCAGTAGAGAAGCTGCATTAAGGAGGCTGAGATGTTCATCAGTCAAATGAGTGAGCCACAGCAATGAAGGCATAGTTTTTCTCAAGACAGAGGCAACTAGGATGAGAAGCAATTTCAAATGGGAGGAGGCTTGGTTGCAGCATTGTAGGGAATGGGAATTGAGGCAAAGAGCAAGTAGAAGTTTAGTATGTCATGCTGAGGGGTTATTCCAGTGTCTTAAAGGACCAATTCTTATGACAAGCACATGACTGGGTATATTTATATACTTATAAATACAACAGGAATGTTATACTCTTAGGAATTTTAGTTTGTAAAGTTTGAAAAGTGCTTTTCCTAGCAATGATTCTCTTGTAAAAAAGAAAAAAAAATTCTCCAAGATGCACCAAAGTGAAATTAAAAGAAGAGACACAAACTGATGTGAAGTGAAGAGAAACTTAACAAACCATTACAGAAAAAAAAAACCAAATTGACCACCTCCCTTAGTTTCCATTTTCAGTCCTGCAGATCTCACCTATTTCTTAAGTAAAACAGTTTGCAGTCAGCTACTGTCATATTCCTTTCCCTTTGGCATTTTCTGAATAATCATGGTGATTTTATGATCTTTTATTGACAAATATACACATCAAGAGCTTTAAAAAATAATTTAGCCTTACAATGTAAAATATCAATGATATTTTTCATCATTACCTTTAAAAAAAAAAACGTGGGTAAGTGGGTAAGTGCTGTGACCAGTGTGGCCAAACTAGCAGGTTCCAGTAAGGGGTGATGGGAGATTAGAAAAATAGAGACTTTATATGTCCTCACCATGAAATAATAAGAATAAACAGCCATAAAAAGAAGGTGGAAGATCTCTAAGTACTGAATGTATGAATTGATTCTCAAGTTTATCCAAGAACATTAGTAAGAAAAAAAGGGGAAAAGCAAGCCTAACAAAAAATACATACACACACACACACACATATACACACACACTTTTTTAAAAAATATTTTTTAGATGTTGATAGACCTTTATTTTATTTATTTATATGTGGTGCTGAGAATTGAACCCAGTGCCTCACACATGGCCAGGAAAGTGCTCTACCGCTGAGCCACAGTCTCAGTTCCCTCCTCACACACACTTTGTGTAAAAAATAAGAGAAAATAAGAATGTATTTTATGGGTTTTATGTTTGCAAAAAGAGACACAAAAATAATATTCCAGAAAATAACAAAATTAATTGCCTACAAGAAGTGGATAGGAAGGGGGAGGGAAGCAAGTGAAACTTTTCTAATATTATCTCTTTATATAGTTCTGATTTTATAAAATCTTAATGTTGTATGTCTTCTAAGAAATCAAATAGGAAAAGATAAAAACTAAATAAAAATGGAATCAAATGAACTCATCTGTATATCAAACTGATAACTACTAAGTGAGAAAAATGACTGATTATGAGTAACTCCTGAATGCAGTATTCAGACTATATACCTTCAGTGGAATATAGTCTAAGGAGCAATGGAACTGCAAATAAATCTTGAACTTCACTCAGTAGGTTTTTTGGTGATGGTAACAATAGGATAATTGTAGTCATTCAATAACAATTTTTTGTGTAACCCAAGTCCAAGAAATACATAAATGTTTGGTGTGTTTAGGAACCAGTCTTCTGTCTGTGGGAGAAAGCAGATGCAGAACAGAGACGAAGAAAAGAAAACTTGTAGTGTTGGATTTATAGTAGACATATTTACATAAACTCTTAAATATACATGAAATTACTCCCTCTGTCCACTGAATGACCCTAGAAGCAGTAATCTCAGTTCCAAATGAGCACATAAAACAACCAGAACTAAATGCCTTTTAAAGATATCAGGACTTTTAGAAAACAACTGAGCCAAGTGTGGTGGTGTACATCTGTAATTTCAGTAACTCAGGAGACTGAGGCAGGAGAATGGAGGCCACCCTTAGCAATTTAGCAAGACTCTGACTTAGCAAAACACTGTTTCAAAATAAAAAATACAAAAGGACTGGGGATATGGCTCAGTGGTAAAGTGTCCATGGATTGAACTCCCAATACAAAAACACTGATTCCAGTCTGAGGCAGTCAAAGTGTTCATTAGCTTGGAGTATCTTGTTGTATCAGGGAGATAAGAAGTATCCCAAAAATTGAACAGGGAACTGTCAAGAGGACACCACAGAGCCATTTAAAAAAGCTCCTCCCATGAATCAAATTTGGTAATTGGAGCATTAAAATGAGTAATGACAGTTACGTATAACGTTGAATTTTAAAACCCATATGTATATATTAGAAAATTAAATAAAATGAGGGCATAAAGAAGATGTCTTGTTTAGAATTCTTTAGAATACCAATTGCACACTGTATTAGGCATGACAAATTTTTTTTTTACTCTTCATCTTACTAAGACCATTATGATAATTGCTTCAGGCAAGATTAACAATGACAGTTAAAATCATCAGGTGAAAATTTGCTCAGAAGTAGAATGCTGAATCACAGTATCATTTCATTTGTCACATTATTAATGACAGAGTAAAAAGAGTACATTTTTATTGGAGAAATCTTTAACCAGGTGATTACTAATGAGACAAATAACATTGGGTGAACTGAGATGAACATTTCACAGAAATAGCCATCCTACCTAAAATGTTTAACCTAATATTTTTTTTCTTCCTCATTTTGATACCAAGGATTGTGCCCAGAGGAGCTTTCCCACTGAGCCACATCCTAGCCCTTCTAATTTTTTATTTTGAGATACAGTCTCATAAGTTGTTTAGGGACTTGCTAAGTTGCTATGATGAGCTTTAAACTTGTGATCCCTCTTGCCTCAGCTTCAAGAGCCACTGGAATTATAATTGTGCACCACCCCACCAGACTAATCTAACCTAATCTTGAAGAAACAAAAATACAAATCCAAGTTTTATATCTGTTTTTTTTTTTTTGGCTTGATGGTTACCATAAGGTTTACAGAAAACCTCTTGTGGTTCTGACAAGCTGATAAAAACCTAACTTTGATGTCAAACAAAAAAGCCCTCTTTGTCTTCTTTAATCTAAAACACTTCTCAAACAGACTACACTTTCATTTCAAGTCTTAGAATATTCTCTGGAGTAGATTGTATGTCAGGCCACAAAACAATTGTTTATAAATTTAGGAATATTAAAAACATATCTAGCACATTTTAGGACCACTAATGTATGAAACCTGAAATCAATAACAGGAGGATTTTAGATAATTTACAAAAGCATGTAAATTAAACATCATATTACTGAAAAAAATAATAATCCAAATAAGAAATTAAAAATATAAATGACAATGAAAATGCAGTATACCAAAACTTATGGGATATAGCAAAAGAAGTTCTAAGGGGGAACTTTATAGCATTAAATGCATAGCCAATAAAAGAAGACCTCAAATAAACTAATGTCACACCTCAAGGAACTGAGGGGAAAAAAAGAACAAATTTGATTCTAAATCAGTAGAAGAAAAGAAATACTAGAGATCAGAGCAGAAGTAAATGAAACAGAGACTATAAAAAAATGAGAAAAGATCAACAAACCTAAATTCTGGTGCTTTGAGAAGAAATAAAATTGACAAAACTAGCTAGACTAAGTAGAGGGAAAAGAACCAAATGAATAAAATTAGAAACAAATGAGGAGATATTACACCTGATTCCACAGAAATACAATGGATTACAAGAGAATACTATGAAGAATCATATGCCAACCATTGGGTAGCCTATAAATAAGTGGATCAATTTTTAGAAACATACTACCTACAAAGACTGAGTAATAAAGAAGTAAAGAATCTGAACATCCAATAAAACTCGCAACAAATTAGGTATAGAGGGAATTCACTACAACATAATGAAGCCCATATAATGATAAAAACACAGCTAATATCATTCTCAATGATGAAAAGTTGAAAGCTTTTTCTCTAGGATTAGAAACAACACTTTCTCATCATTTCTATTAAACATTGTACTGGAAGTTCTAGCCAGGGAAATTAGGCAAGAGAAAGAAATAAAAAAACATACAACAGAAATAAGTTAAATTGTTCCGGTTTGCAAACAACATGATCTTATCTGTAGAAAAACCTGAAAAAATCCACTACAGAATTATTAAAAATAATAAAGAAATTCAGTCAAATTTCAGAACACAAAATCAGTATATAAAAATCAGTAGCATGGGCTGGGGTTGCAGCTCAGTGGCAAAGTGCTTGCCTCACACATGAGAGGCCCTGGATTCGATCCTCAGCACCACATAAAAATAAATAAATTTTGTCCATATATAACTAAAATTTTTTTTCAGGGCTGAGGCTGTAGCTCAGTGGCAGAGTGCTTGCCTAGCATGCGTGAGGCACTGGGTTAAATCCTCAGCACCACATAAAAATAAACAAAGGCATTCTGTCCCTCTATAACTACAAAAAAATATATTTTTATTTTTTTTTATCAGTAGCATGTTTCTACACTAGCTATAGACTATCTGAAAAAGAAATCAAGAAAACACACACATACACAAAATACAAATATACCCACACTACTGAAAGCAATCTATAGATTCACTACAAAATTTCAGTGACCTTTTTCACAGAAATAGAAAAATTCTCAAATTCAGATAGAATACAAGGGACCCTAAATAGCTTAAGTAACCTTGAGCAAAAAGACCAAAGCTAGATGGTGACCACCTAACTGCAAAATATACTGCAAAACTATAGTAGTCAAAATAGCATGAGGGCATTAAATATACACAAAGACCAATGGAGCAGAAGAGAGAACACTGGAATAAATCAATACATTTATGGTAATTTGATTTTTAACAAAAATACCAAGAACACAGAGTAGAGAAAAGATAGTCTCTTCAGTAAATTGTGCTGGGAAAACTAAATATACACATGCAGAAGAATGAAAGTAGACCCTTACCTCACATCATATACAAAAATCATATCAGTGTATATTAAAGACCCAGAACTGTTAGATCATTAAAAGAAAACAGAGAAAAAATTCCATTTACAAGGGTCTGAGCATTAATTTTTTGGATTCTGACCCCAAAAATATAGGCAAAATAAGTGAATATAAACAAAACTATAAAGATTTTGTTCAGCAAAGGAAACAATTAGCAGAGTAAGGAGACACCTATGGAATGGGAGAAATATGTGAATACCAAACAACTAATTAAAGGTTAATATCCAAACTATATAAGGAACTCCTACAACTCAATAGCAAAAATAAAATGAATTTCTTTTTTAAAAAATCTGATTTAAAAATAAGCAAAGGCAACACAAAAAAATGGTAAATGTTTGAAATGATATGCATGCTATCACCTAATCCCTGACTTGATCATTGCACATTCCAGATATATCAAAATATCATACTGTACCCCATAAAAATATACAAATATTATGCATCAATTAAAAATTTTTAAATAAATTTTTAAAAATACCTAGTCGATGTTCTGCTATCTTGTGGGTTTCTGTCTATAGAAGATAATCATTTGAAAAGTATTAGGCAGATGTAGAATTTGTCCAGTCCCTACATTTGCAAGGGCCAGCACAGCTTAATTAGCTTGAAATATAGGACCATGAAACCTGCTATCCCAGTGAAGGACCTCTAGTTAAACCAGATGAGCCAAAAAAAAAAAAAAACCTGAGTAGACATTTCCCAAAAGAAGGCATACAAATAACCAAAAGATATGCAAAAAAAAAAATGCTCAATAGAATAAATCAGCAGAGAAATGCAAATTAAATTAGAACCACAGTGAGATATCTCACACTTGTTAGAATCAATATTACAAAAAAAATAATAATAATAAGACAAAAACTTACCCAGCATGGCAAGAACATGGAGGAAAGGGAAAACACTTGCACACTGTTGGTAGGTAGCATTGTGGTAGCAAAAGAAATTAGTGTAGTTTGTCAAAGAGATATCTGCACTTCCATGTTTACTCGATATTATTCACCATAGCCAAGATATGGAAGCAACCTAGGTATCCATCAATAGCTGATTGGTCAGGGGCTGGGGTTGTGGCTCAGCGGTAGAGCACTCGCCTAGCATGAATGAGGCCCTGGGCTCGATCCTCAGTACCACATAAAAATTAATTAATTAATTAAAGATATTGTATCCAATTACAACTAAAAAATAACTATTTAAAAAAAGAAATAGATGATTGGCCAAAGAAAAGATGGAATATATACACAAAGGAATACTATTCATCCTGAAAGTATATCCTATCATGTGATAACATGTATAAACCTAGAGGATCTTATGTTAAGTGAAAAAACTGGTCACAGGGATTGGGGAAGGAGGATGGCAGGCCAGAGGGAGGCAGCATTCTGTGTTGCTCTGTGAGCCAGATCTCACCTAGCCAGAATACTGCATCTCAGAGGACATAAGAGGACTCCCATACAGCTGATTTCTGCAGAAATCACCAGTGCTGTGACCCCTGTGCAGGGCTCAGAGCCTCAGCATTTGAGTAGGACTCCGGACCTCTGGCTCCCAAAACCCAAAGCCCGCAGCTCTAGCCCACACATGGCTCACAAGGGCCTTAGCAGAATCACCTATCAGCACCTCTGCAGAACTTCAGACTGCACTCTGCTCCCATGCAGGTCACTCTGCTACTACCTACCAAGAGCATAATGCCACCTCCTGGCTCCTCCCACATCACCAGACACCCCAGCACTGGAAACAGACTGCCTCCATCTTGGATAACCTTTTTCACCATATTAGGTGGGGGCAGATCTCAGATCAGATCTCCATCTGGCCAGGTACCAGGTAACCAAACTCACCCTCTCCCCAGTGGTGATAACTCAGCACAGTGACCACACAACAAAAAAACAGCTCTCAGTTGGGCAGGTGTGCAGTGCATCCAAGGCGCCTCCCACCTGGTGTGAGCCTTGGTGAGAGAGGTCCTGCAGTTGGGAACTGCTAGGTAAGAGGAAGACAGGACTAACGTTTGGAACCTAGCAGAGAGACTAGGAACTGGGAAATCTCCAGGCCCAGAGGGAGATAGTATTGGGCGCTCAAGTCAGATGAGCGGTCCCAAAAAGAGACCCGTGAAGTGCAATCTCCCTGCAGGGACTAGCGGGTGGCACTCCCCACTTCCAGACGCCCTACACCAGGACTAGTCTTCCCACCCTGGTAACCTCCACCATCCTGAGGGCAGAGACAACAGCTTACAACAGACAATCCCACCTATTGGATGAGAAGAGAAGTAGAAAAGATACGGATCTCTAAAACTAGTAACAACCCTGGTTTCTTCTTGCAAATATCTTTGTTCTTTCTCTTCTACCCCTCTATCCTCTAGCCCTCACATCCCCAACATATGTGAAACTAAGAACTTTGCATGAAATAGGATTTTGAGGACTAAGTTATCTGAATAATATAATATAGAGGTGTTGTATATGCTCTTTTTTCTTTCATTTTTCTTCCTCCTCCAAATTTTACTATTTTAAGATTCTGTATATATATATATATATATATATATATGTTTGTTTTATGTACTCTACTGACTTCCCATGTACTTGTCTACCCTAATTTACTTTTTGTCTATTCTCTGCTACTAACCCTCTTCATTAGATTTCTATGTCACATTTCCTAATGTTCTCTTTCACATTTCCTAATATTAACTCTATATCCTCACATCCTTCCTCCTCAGCATATCGTCCTACGCCCCACCCCCAGTTCATTGTCCACCATCAGAAACTGTAAACCTTTTTACAAAACTACTGATATATTTTAGATAATAATTGAATCCAACATTTCTGTACATTGAGACTAAATTGTAAACATCTTGATAACAACAAATTGTTCATAGGTGATATATTGTTGATATGGGGATCTGTTAACATTGTCCTTCCCCCAAATGGAGGGATCTTGGAACACTACAAGAGCATTACAAACCTATAGGGTAAAAGAAATAACACCCTAGACCCACAGAGCTGGAAAGGAAGACACACAAGCAACATGAACAGACAAGGTAAGAAAGTGCCCCAAACAAATCAAGACACTACATCATTAGACTCATTGGTAGCCACTGCAGAAAAAAATTAAAGAGAAAGAAAGAGTTCAGAATATACATGGTTAAAATGTTCTGTGAACTCAAGGAAGATATAAGGGAGCAAATACAGGCAGTGAAAGATCACTTCGACAAGGAGCTACATAAACAAATCCAAGAAGCAAAAGATCAGCTAAACGGGGAGATAGAGGTTCTAAAAAACAAACAAACAAACAAATCAAACAGAAATCCTTGAAATGAAAGCAATAAATCAAATTAAAAGCTCAAATGAAAGCAAAACAGAGTAGACCACTTAGAAGATAGAAAATCAGACAATGAAGATAAAATATACAATCTTGAACATAGACCACAAAGTGATAATGGTAAAAAACCATGAGCAGAACATTCAAGAAATATGGGATAGCATAAAAAGTCCAAATTTAAGAGTTATTAGGATAGAGGAAGGCATAGAGGTCCAAACCAAAGGAATGAACAATTTATTCAATGAAATAATATCAGAAAACTTTCCAAACATAAAAATGAGTTGGAAATCCAAATTCAAGAAGCCTATAGGACACCAAATACACAAAATCATAACAGATCCATACCAATATACATTATAATAAAAATGCCCAACATACAGAATAAGGAGAGAATTTTAAAAGCCACGAGAGAAAGGAATCAGATCACATATAGGGGAAAACCAATTAGGATAATGGCAGATTTTTCAACACAGACCTTGAAAGGCAGAAGATCCTGGAACAACATATATCAAGTTCTAAAAGAAAATGGGTGCCAACCAAGAATCTTGTATTCAGCAAAATTAAGCTTTAGATTTGAATATGAAATAAAAACCTTACATGATAAACAAAAGGTAACTAGAAAACTGGCACTAAAAAACATCCTTGGTAAAATGAAGAGGAAACAAAAACAACAATAAAAATCAGCAGAGGGAGGTATTACCCTAAAGTAAAAACTAATCAAAGAAGAAAATCAAGTCAAGTTAAATAACAAAAATAAACAAATATGGCTGGGAATACAAATCATGTCTCAATAATAACCCTGAATGTTAATGGCTTAAACTCATCAATCAAGACATAGGCTAGATTGGATTTTAAAAAGACCCAACAATATGCTGCCTACAGGAGACTCATCTGATAGGAAAAGACATACACAGACTAAAGGTGAAAGGTTGGGAAAAATCATACCACTCACATGGACTGCAGAAGCAAGCAGGGGTTTCCATCCTAGTATCAAATAAAGTAGACTTCAAGCTAAAGTTGATCAAAAGGGATAAATATGGGCATTACATACTGCTCAAGGGAACCATACACCAACAAGATATAACAATCATAAATATATATGCCGCAAACAATAGTGCAGCTATATTCATCAAACAAATTCTTCTCAAGCTCAAGAGTCAAATTGACCACAACACAATAATCTTGGGTGACTTTAACACACCTCTCTCACCACTGGATTAATCTTCCAAACAAAAGTTGAATAAAGAAACTATAGAACTTAACAATACAATCAATAATTTAGACTTAACTGACATATATAGAAAATTTCAGCCTACATCAAGCGGATACACTTTCTTCCCAGCAGCACATGGATCCTTCTCTAAAATGACCCATATAATATGCCACAAAGCAACTCTTAGCATATACAAAAAAGTAGAGATACTACCAGGCATTTTATCAGATCATAATGGAATGAAATTGGAAATCAACAACAAAATAAAAAATAAAAATTTCTCCAGCAATTGGAGACTAAAAATATGCTACTGAATGAGCAATAGGTTGCAGAAGACATCAAGGAGGAGATTAAAAAATTCTTAGATAAATGAGAATATAGACACAACATATCAAATTCTGTGGGACACTATGAAAACAGTACTAAGAGGAAAGTTTACTGCGTGGAGTTCATTCCTTAAAAGAAGAAAAAGTCAACAAATAAATGACTTCACATTATATCTCAAAGCCCTAGAAAAAGAAGAACAAATCAACAGCAAAAGCAAGTAAAAGGCAAAAAAATAATTAAAATTAGAGCTGAAATCGAAACAAAAGAAACAATTGAAAAAAATTGCCAAAACAAAAAGTTGCTTCTTTGAAAAAATAAATAAAATTGACAGACTCTTAGGTAAGCTAACAAAGAGAAGGAGAGAGAAAACTCAAATTACCAGCATACGTGATGAAAAAGGTAATATCACAACAGACACTACAGAAATACAGGGGGTAATTAGAAATTATTTTGAAAACTTATACTCTAATAAAATAGAAGACATTAAAGAAATTGACAAATTTCTTAAGTCATATGATTTGCCCAGATCGAATCAGGATGATATACACAATTTAAACAGACCAATATCAAGTGAAGAAATAGAAGACATCATCAGAAGCTTACCAACCAAGAAAAGCCCAGGACCAGATGGATACACAGCCAAGTTCTACAAAATCTTTAAAGAAGAACTAATACTAATACTCTTCAATTTATTTCAGGAAATAAAAAAGGAGGGAGCACTTCCAAACTCATTCTATGAGGCCAATATCACCCTGATCCCAAAACCAGGCAAAGACACATCAAAGAAAGAAAACTTTAGACCAATATCTCTAATGAACATAGATGCAAAAATTCTCAATAAAATTTTGGCAAATTGAATACAAAAACATATCAAAAAGATCATGCACCATGATCAAGTGAGATTCACCCCAGGGATGCAAGGTTAGTTCAACATACAGAAATCAATAAATGTAATTCATAACATCGATAGATTCAAAACTAAGAATCATATGATCATCTCAATAAATGCAGAAAAGCATTTCACAAAGTACAGAACCCTTTCATGTTCAAAACACTAGAAAAGCTAGGGATAACAGGAACATATCTCAATATCATTAAGGCTATCTACATTAAGCCTCAGGCCAACATCATTCTAAATGGAGAAAAATTAAAGGCATTCCCTCTGAAAACTGGAACAAGACAGGGATGCCCTCTTTCACCACTTCTGTTTAACATAGTTCTTGAAACACTGGCCAGAGCAACTAGACAGACGAAAAAAATTAAAGGGATATGTATAGGAAAAGAAGAACTTAAATTAGCCCTATTTGCTGATGATATGAATCAATACCTAGAAGACCCAAAAAGCTCCACCTGAAAATTTCTAGAACTATTAAATGAATTCAGCAAAGTAGCAGGATATAAAATCAACACCCATGAATCAAAGGCATTTCTGTATATCAGTGACAAATCCTCTGAGAAGGAAATGAGGAAAACTACCCCATTTATAATAGCCTCAATAAAATAAAATAAAATAAAATACTTGGGAATCAACTTAATGAAAGAGGTGAAAGAGCCATACAATGAAGACTACAGAACCCTAAGGAAAGAAATCAAAGAAAACCTTAGAAGATGGAAAGATCTACCTTGCTCTTGGATAGGCAGAATTAATATTATCAAAATGACCATACTATCAAAAATACTAAAGAGATTTAATGCAATTATGATCAAAATCCCAATGGCTTTCCTCATAGAAATAGAAAAAGCAATCATGAAATTCATCTGGAAAAATAAGAGACCCAGAATAGCCAAAGCAATCCGCAGGAAGAGTGAAGCAGGTGGCATCACTATATCAGACCTTAAACTATACTACAGAGCAAAAATGGCATGATATTAGCACCAAAACAGACTGGTAGACCAATGGTACAGAATAGAGGACACAGAGACTAACCACAAAATTACAACTATCTTATATTAGACAAAGGTGCCAAAAACATGCATTGGAGAAAAGATAACCTCTTTAATAAATGGTGCTGGGAAAACTGGAAATCCATATTCAACAAAATGAAATTAAACTCCTATCTCTCACCATGCACAAAACTCAACTCAAAGTAGATCAAGGACCTAGGAATTAAACCAGAGACTCTGTGTCTAATAGAGGAAAAAATAGGCCCTAATCTCCATCATGTGGGATTAGGCCCCAACTTCCTTAATAAGACTCCTATAGTGCAAGAATTAAAGCCAAGAAAACCAATAAATTGGATAGATTTAAACTAAAAAGTTTCTTCTCAGCAAAAAAAAAAAAAAAAAAAAAAAAAAAATCTGTGAAGTGAATAGAGAGCCTATATCCTGGGAGAAAATTTTAACCCCTCAAACATCAGAGAGAGCACTAATCTCTAGGGTATATAAAGAACTCAAAAAGCTAAGCACCAAAAAAACAACCCAATCAATAAATGGGCCAAGGAACTGAACAGACACTTCTCAGAAGAGGATATATAATCAACAAATATATGAAAAAATCTTCTCAGAAGAGGATATATAATCAATCAACAAATATATGAAAAAATGTTCATCATCTCTAGCAATTAGAGAAATGCAAATCAAAACTACTGTAAGATATCATCTCACTCCAGTCAGAATGGCAGCTATTATGAAGACAAACAACAATAAGTGTTGACGAGGATGTGGGGGGAAAGGCACACTCATACATTGATGGTGGGACTGCAAATTGGTGCAGCCAATATGGAAAGCAGTATAGAGATTCCTTGGAAATCTGGGAATGGAACCACCATTTGACCCAGCTATTCCTCTCCTGGGTCTATACCCAAAGGACTTAAAATCAGCATACTATAGGGACACAGCCACATCAATGTTTATAGCAGCACAATTCACAATAGCTAAACTGTGAAACCAAACTAGATGCCCTTCAGTAGATGCATGGATTTAAAAAAAAATGTGGCAAATGTACACAATGGAATTTTACTTAGCAATAAAAGAGAATAAAATCATGGCATTTGCAGGTAAATGGATGGCATTGGAGAAGATAATGCTAAGTCAAGTTAGCCAATCCCCATAAAACAAATGCCAAATGTTTTCTCTGATATAAGGAGGCTGATTCATAGTGGGGTAGGGAGTGGGAGCATGGGAAGGAATAGATGAATTCTAGATAGGGCAGAGGGGTGGGAGGGAAAGGGAGGGGGCCGGGAATTAGCAAGGATGGTGGAATGTGATGGACATCATTATCCAAAGTATGTGTATGAAGACACGAATTGGGTGTCAACCTACTTTATATCCAAACAGAGATATGAAAAATTGTGCTGTATATGTGTAAAATAATTACAATGCATTCTGCTGTCATTTATTTTTTAAAAAAAAATCAATAAAAAAAAACTGGTCACAGAAAGAAAAATACCTCATAATATTATTTACATGTGAAATTTTAAAAAGTCATACTCCTAGAAATATAGGAATAATGTGGAGATAGGAGGGTAGGAGCACTGGAGAAATGTTTGTGTTAGATAGAAGAAATACTTTCCAGAGATCTGTTATACAACATGGTGAGTTAATAACAATGAATTGTACTCCTGAAAATGTCTGTGAGTAGATTTTTAAGTGCAGTCATTACAAAAAAATGCTAAATATGTGAGATAAAACATGTTAATTAGCTCTAGTGAGCCTTTCCACAATGTATACATATTTCAAAATGTGCCGTACATTATAAATCTATATAAATTTGCCAATTACAAACTTATCAGTTAATTTTTAAATAAAAATAAATATTATGTAAATTAAATTACCACTTATGAGTTATTTGCATCAGATAATTATGATACTCTAAGACAAATTAAAGGTGAGAAAATTTGATTTAGATAAAAACAAAAGGACGAAATATACAGACAAACAACATGTAATCTTTGAATTGTGATTTTTAAAAACACAGGTATGGCCAGGCATGGTGGCGCATGCATGTAATCCCAGCAACTTGAGAGGCTGAGGCAGGAGGATCATGAGTTCAAAGCCAGCCTCAGCAAAAGCGAGGCCCTAAGCAACTTAGTAAGACCCTGTCTCTAAATAAAATACAAAATAGGGCTGGGGATATGACTCAATGGTCAAGTACCTCTGAGTTCAATCCCTGGTACCAACCCCACCCGCCCCAAAAAGAGCTATGAAGGACATAATGAGCATAAGGGGATATTATCAATACAGACTGTGTATTTGATAATAATGTTATCATTGTAAATTTCCTGAGTGTGATAATTATGTGGGGTTTATATAGAAGAATGTCTGTTTTTAGGTGTTAGGTACAGAAATATTTAGAGATAATATTTCATAATTTAGAGTATTTCAGAATAATAAAAACATATTAATGCTTATATAACAAGAGTTGAAGCAAATGTTCCAAGGGCTATAAGTGTTGATTTACTATTCTTACAGATATTCTCTGGGATTGATATATTTTCAAAATAAGTGCTAGGAATAAACTGATGCCAGAATCCCACTCCCACATTCCTGATTTAATTGTCAGTAGGTATAGTGTAAGTATGGAGATTTTTTGAAATGGCCTAAATAATACTTAGGTTGAAAACCACTGCAATAGTTCAAAATTACTATTTTAAAATTATATGTGGGGGATGGAAATCACATGTCTGAGCACAGCAGGTATTGAGCTAAAACTATAAGACAATATTTTTATAAATACTTAACATGTATTAATTGGCTGCATTAATGAATAGCATACAGGCCTTGAACAGATATTTGATTTTACTATTTTAATCACTTTTGTAAGATGTATATAAGTGATTAATTTGTTCTGTAAACCCAAACCACTCTAACCCATAAATAAGCCCAGACCATTTAAGAGTGTCTGCCTTGAATATGTAAACTACTAGATCAGAGAGTTAAAATTGAGAATGTTATGTGAAAAACACTCAAAATTATATGCAATCATGCTATATATCTCTGAAAAGACAAGATTTTTCCACTCAAAAATATATTTATGCAAGAAAAGAGGTGATAAAATATGTACATAGTTATCCCAAGCATTGAGAGAGTGACATAAATATAAATTTCTGAAATCAATAGCTTACTAAAAAAATTAAACTTTATATTTGACCTTCATCTAGAGTAAAAGAATAAAGATAAAAATTTCAAATTTAGTTATATTTTATGTTGATTTTTTAAACAGTTTAGTGGATGATATAATATCAAAGTTACTCTATATCTCCCTGGCCAAGTATAAATTTTAGATTTCATTTGGTAATGATTTCAGAGATTTGTGTTACTTGCTATGGGAAAATTAGACATCATCTGAAGCTGTAATTACATTTTATTTTTGCCCTGACATTTGTCAGCTAGTCAGTGTTCTTGCTCTTTCCATGTTTTGCATGTCAAAAATTAAATAAATTAAACAGTAATATTTCTATAAAAAGGAAGGGTACAAGAAGAATGGAAAATGAGTGCTCTTCAATATAATAGCTTCTCAAACAATCTGTGGACATTTTTAGTCTCAAACAACATATTAGTTCTTTATTATTATTATTACTTCAACAATTAAATATTTCATTTCATTAAAGCTTATCCTTTAATAAGAAGCATATAATTGGTCCACGATAGTGTTTCCTGAGTTCTAGTTTCATAGCTAAAATTAAATTTGAAATTTAGAGCTTATCTTACACTGTTAAACACAAGGAGTCTATATGTTCTATAAATCATTTTTCTAATTTGACCAGTACCTCAAATATTGACTCCATTATATACATCAGGGAAAAAATTCGTTTTATAATTGTTAACCAGAGAAATGAAACCCTGCCTCCTCCTTCTTGACCCCCTTCAATACCATCTGCATGTCAAAACCAAAAAGGAGGTCAATGCATTGGTGCAAGAAATTGTTTGGTTTGGTCCATATACAGTTGAGGAAGCAGCCATAAAGAAAAATCTGTTCTGAGGCTGAGGCAGGAGGATCACAGTTACAGTCTAGTCTGGGCTTAGTGAGACCCTGACTCAAATTAAAATATCACAAGAGCTAAGGATATAGCTCAGTGGTAGTATTTACCTAGCACATATGAAGACCTAATTCATCTCCAGTACAACAGAAAAAAAAACTGAATCAATTACTTTTTTATACTCAGTAGCCTTAGGAATGATTTATGATTTGGAAATGTGGGAGTAAATGAACAAAATTAATACCAGTAGACCAAATTTTGAATAATGGTTGCCTTGAAAATTAGAGGAAGGATAATCAATTCTCTCCCTCCTTGTAGATTTAGTTTTTCCTGTTCTTGAACATTAGTATTTGCCATTGGGGAGGCTTTCAGAAAGTATGCTCGCGAGGCCACAAGCAATCTAGACATTTTCATGAACTTTCCATGAGGCATGCCATGTGAATGTCAAATCTAAACTGTCCTCACTTATCTCCTGTGAGGTTATTCTAATTTATACTTGTGAAAATATACTTCCATGAGGAGAAATAGATTCTGGAGTAAGATTAACCTTTGTGGAGTTATGTATATATAGAGAGAGACAGATATATATATATATATATATATATATATATATAGAGAGAGAGAGAGAGAGAGAGAGAGAGAGAGAGAGAGAGAGTTTCTGACAATATGTGGAGGACTGACAAGCAGAAACTCTTACAATTTGGAGGATAGAATGAATGAGGTTGGATGCTGGGACACTTTCCTAAAAGGCCCTTCAAGAAAGGTAGAAATTCTTGCGTGCATTCTCCTTTGACTTTGAGGAAACCACATCTAACATACTCATTTACAATTTTTTTTCATTGTTTTTAGTTTTCTTCAATCTTTAATAAATTCAAAATAATTTATAATTTTGATGGTTGTGATGAAGAAGTAAGGAAGGAATGTGGCCATAAAGACAGACTGGATTTGCAACACTTTTACTGTACGTATCTTCTGAAAAGGACCTTAGAAAGTAGCACCATTTCCCTAAGCGGCCATAAAATCCATGAATAAGATTTTAAAATAAGAGTAAGGATTTGCACATCTATTTTTCTATTATCATTGTATGTGTGCCCTCCCTCATCTTCCTTGTGGTATTTTAGAGACTGTGAAAAAAAATTTAACTGGTCTTTTGTCATTAAAAATGGAAGAAAAAAAAGAATTAGAAAGAAATAGTATAGAATGTTGATCTTCTGTTCCTAGAACCCTTGGGTTCTATCCTCAGAACCACATAAAAATAAATAAACAAAATAAAGGTACTCTGTAAAACTAAAAAATAATTTTTTTTAAAAAAAAAAGAACATACAATGATTTTCATTCAGGATATATTGCTTAAAAAAAAAAAAAGTTGATGAGTACAAATGGACCTTAAACAAGTGACCTGATCACAACCACATAATTAGTAAATAGCAAAACAAGAGTCTGCTCAGTTTGTCTAACTCCAGAACTCTTTGTTTTTTCAGTTGTAGATATACACAGTATCTTTATTTATTTATTTTTATGTGGTGCTGAGGATCGAATCCAGTGCCTCACACATGCAAGGCAAGCGCTCTACCATTGAGCTATAGCTACAGCCCCAAACTCCAGAACTCTTGTTGTTCCCTACCTTGCTGCAGCACCCCCTAACTGCACAATGTCAGCCTATACATGTGAGATCATAATGAATCTATCAGTTCCCAGGATCTTGTAGAGTGACAGGAAGCCTTGCTGAATCCCTGGGGGCAGGTTATGACAGCACTATTTCTCTTGAAAATGTGGAGCAGAGTTGTGCTTATAAGTTACCAACCGTATAAAGATACTGATACTTTTTGTTTTTTACTCAGAATTATAAAAGGGACATAGGGGCATCAAGACTGACATGCAGTAAGATCCTTCTGCCTGCAGCCTTGAGAAGCTTGAAATTTAGGTAGTTAAAAGGTGACTGGCAGGAGGATCCATTGTGTTCTCGGCATTGACATATATATCAGAATGTTGCGTAACAGTACAATTTTGAATGCAGGATATAGATTTCTTGTCATATATCATATTTAATAGATGTATTTAATATTCACTATTGAATATTAAAATTATATTCCCTTGAAGCAATAGAGGCATCAAAAAAGAAAGAAAAATGACATGTTATCTTTTTTGACACGGTGAATATTGAGAAAGACTCAGAATAAATACTTTCTAAATCATGACAGGTATGCCTGGGGAAAGCTCAAGGTTGTTGCCAAAAGCACAAGAGCATCAGATAAGTCCAGTAAGCCTCATTCTGTTTGTGACTGTGACACCAAAAACATAACCTAGGACAACCTTAAGTCACTCACCTTAGTTTCCTCATCTGTCAAAGGCAGATATTTATATGATCTATATTTTCCTTATGGTTTCTTATGAGTAGCAAATAAAATTATAAACATAATTACCACAAACTATTATAAAAATTCAAGTTGTCTAATAGTTTAATAGAATAATCTATTGTAAACAAATTCCACTTATTAATTATATAATTATTCTAATTAACAAGCTACAGATTAACTGAATTATCTATGCAAAATAGAAAATGCATGTATTTAAGCAGAAGCAAAAGCAACATTGAAACACTATCTATTGATTATAATCTCATGTACTTATTCAATTCCCATCCCAATGAGGTGGAATGCCTGGGTTTTCACAGACAACACATAATATCAAACTCTTCAATAAGAATTGGAAGTGTTAAAAAAAATTTCCAATTAACATTAAATTCTGACAGGTGCAATATTTTGAAAGGAGAAATAGAGCCAATAAAAACATTAAATTAGTTTCTAAGTCTAAAAATTTACTAATGTAAAAAGTCGTAATTGAAGCAATAAAATGGTGGCTGTAGGATATGTTCAGTGCCTTAGTCTGTTTGGGCTAGTATACCAAAATACCATCAAATTGGTGTCTTATCAACAACAGAAATTTAATTCTCACTATTCTTAAAGCTGGGAAGCACAAGATGAAGGTGCTAGCATATTCAGTGTCTGGTGAGGGCTCATTCCCTTATAGCACTTTCTAGTTGTGGACTCCCTTTGGTAGGAGAGAGAACCAGCTCCCTAGTGTCTCTTTTATAATAGATTACTGAATGGCAACAATAGGGAGGTGTGATGTGACTAAAGAATATAGGTCACTGGTGTGCCCTTGGGAACTATATCTCATCCCTAACTCCTATTTTCTCCACCCCTCTCTCTCTCTCTCCTTCCAAGCTGCTATGAGCTGAGAAATTATTCTTTGTCAAACCCTTCCACCAGCTGGCCTTGGAGCCAGCGGACTATGGAATGAACCTCTAAAACTATAAGCTGAAATAAACTTTTCTTCCTCCAAATTGTTCTTATTTGGTATTTTAGTCAGAATGATAAAAAGCTGACAAACACACTCAATGTCTTGATATGTCTCTTGAAATTTTCTAAGGCCGTCTCTGATGCCTAGTTGTAGCCAGAGCCAACAGCGCCTATGAAACAGAGTTCTCCAAACTCAAATCATGAACTTTAAGACCTTCATTTTATTTCCTATTTCTCCACTTAGTTGAAGTATCCTACCCTCTTTCCAAGTCATGTGTTTAATAAAATATCTCAGGAGGCCTAGGACTCATGTTGATAAAGTTATTCTGAAACTCCCAGGGTGGCCCTTATTCCAGAAGATCTGATTAAACAAAAGAATGTTTCCTGATGGTCAGTATACCATTCCATTTGCAGGTTCATACAAGATTGAATTGCCAGAATGGCACTAAAGAACACCAGATGTTAGTTAATGCTCTCATAAATATAGGACAAGTTTAGGGCTCTGGGCTACAAAGAATTGACTGCTGAACTTTGGACTTGATCTGTGTATGTGTGTTCTCATTCATCTGTTTTGACTACTGCATCATTTTTGATACATCATCAAAGGGTGTGATATATTCTGCATACCCTTGGCTATTGACCATCTACTCTTTTATAGGCCATGACAATTATCTGGCAGTCTTCTGGGTATGATCCTACTTATCTAGTCTAAGGGCTTTGGATCAATAACAACTCTTGCCTTTGATCAATGTGGTAATGCAGTTTCTGGAATAGCTTTCTTCAAACACATTGGACCATTTACTTTTGTTTTTTCATTTCCCTATTCCCTAAACCTCTCACCTATTTTCTCTGGTGTTAATGTATAGAATAAGATAGGCAGTCAACATTTAAAGATAACACATTCTAGAAATGTAGTGATTATACTCTAAAGATTTCAAGAGAAAACATTATTAGAAGGCATGTTGTTGTATATTTACATCATAAAATTCCAAATGATAAATTTAACATAGGTGGAAAATGAATTGCTCATGTTTCTGTGTAGTTTAGGTAAAAATTAAATTTGTGTTTTTCATTAAGAAAGCATAGTGACAACATTTAAGAGGGTCTTTGGAAGCCAATAATCATGGGAGGTACTGTGGATGATGCAAAGTCATGAGCAAGTATATGACCAGAATTAAATAAATGGTATTGAGGAACTGCAGAAGCAAGATCTATAATTTCAATAAAAGCACGTTTCAACAAGCCATGGTCTTGTAAGTAATAGCAATGTTAATGTCTTTTTCTCTCAGTGGGAGTTAGGAAATCAGCCAGAAATGGTACATTTGAAAATAAGGAATATGAAGAAATGGTTGCTGGGGCCTGAACAGGAACAGATAATGCCTGGATAGTATTGGGAAAGGCTATCTGCCATGGCCTTAGTAGTCCCTGAATGATCTTGCTTTGTGTGCTATATTCCAAGGCTTATCCACCCCATGATATGGAAGAATGTCTGTTACTAGTTGCTAGATCCTTGGCCATTGGGTTCTCTCCTACAACCCACTGCTTGTACAGGTGTATTCTTAACTCATCTCATCCTCTTGGCAAGGAGAATCAATGTAAACATGCTGGTGCTCACAACTCTTTGCTGTCTTGTTAACTAACTCCTTTGTCTCTGACTTAGAACTCTGGTTTTCCTCTGCCATTCTTGAAATAATAGCAACTAACTTGTTAGATTTCAAGTAGAGCAGACTCTCAACCTTCATCATTCATGGCATTTTCCCTTTCTTTGTTTTTTTTTAAATAATTTTTTAGTTGTAGTTGGACACAATATCTTTATTTTATTTATTTGTTTTTCTTAATGTGGTGCTGATGATCAAACCCAGCACCTCGCATGTGTGCTAGTTGAGTGCTCTACTGCTGAGCCACAGCACCAGTCTGTCTTCCTTCCTTCCTTTCTTCCTTCCTTTCTTTCTTTCTTCCTTTCTTTCTTTCTTCCTCTCATTCCTTCTTTCTTCATGGCATTTACTTCAAAGAATTTTCAGATGCACTGATTAGACAATAAATAAATACAGAAAAATCACTGTTCATTATTCTAAATCTTCATCAATTCATCAGTATAACTCAGATAGACCTGTGAATTTCATAACATATTTTAAAATCAAATTAACCACATGGACAGTGACCTGAAAAAAAATTTACCCTGGTCTCTATAGTCCCTGGGGATGGAGTTGGATAGGTTCCCATTGTTTGAATGATTACTTATAGGAGAAAACTTATCCAAGTTGGCTTTGTATCATGAAATTAAGAGTTCCAAAATAATATATGTATTCCAAATATGTGTTGTGTAAGTAATCAAGAAAGATGATAAAAAAATAATGACTTTTTATTTAATTATTATATTCCAGGCACTGACCAGATGTTTTATTTATTTTCTCATTTAATCCCAAAATACTATTATCCTCAATATTTTCAGCTAATTAGCATATCTAAAATTTCATCCTTAGTTAATATTTTAAAACATTCTACTTAAAGGTGTGGATAGAGTTAAACTTAGCATAAAGAAGGTACAGTATATGGGCTGGGGTTGTACCTCAGCAGTAGAGCGCTTGCCTTACATGTGTGAGGCACTGGGTTCAATCTTAGCACCACATAAAAATAAATAAACAAAATAAAGATATTTGTCCATATCCAATTATATATGAGGGTACAGTACAAATAAAGTGCTAATGGAGAAGGTGAGTGTATTTGCTGATATTTACAAAGAACACTAGATCCACTTAGGTTGAATAAGAACAATCAAAAGCAAAATTGGAACTAGAGATGTGAACACCCTCCTCAGGACTCTATTTCTTGTGTTCCTTCAGTTCCTCATTGTCTTTTATTCTTATGTCTGCTTATAACTCTTAGTCCAAGGCTGAAACATTGCCATTGGCAAATAATTAATATACTCATGTTTTCACCATCAGATATAAACGAACTCATCCCTCTAATTTAGGTTTAAATTTTTAGGAAGACTCTTATTGGCATGACATGTCAGATGCCCACTCCTTGGACTAATCACTGTGTCACAGTGTACTATGATTAGCAACTACTAAATGTAGGGTGTTAATCACAAAAGAAGGGAAAGATACCAGGCAAATTAAGCAAAGAAATATCTACAATACACCACTGAGTCCATCATTACTCTAAAATTATGAACTAGCCATATCAATATCATTGGTTTGTTTTTGGAAAAGGAAAAAAAGGAGAATTGTGAATTGGTATCCAAATATGCAACCTGAATGCCACCTAGGGAACCAGAACCCACATAGCTAAAATTCTCCTACTTTATGAGCATGGCACCAAGGTTTACAAAACACACACACACAAAAACAAACAAACAAAAAAAAACAGTGCTCTGTATATCCAAAAAATATATGCTAAACACACTGTAGTTATCAGGGATCAACAAAAAGGGATTCCCTGATACAGCCAATAAAAGCAGTAGGTTTGTAATTTATCTTTAATAAAGAAGTATAATACACTTATTCAATGTCCTAGCACTAGTTAATTGATTCAGCAGCATGTTTGAATTTACATTAGAAAAGCACGATCATTTGTTTAGTATTACACTTAAATATCTGTATTCTAATCATGAATTTTTTAAAGTCAAAAATGTTCTTTGCAATGATTAACACTTTCAAAATATGTATTTTCATGAACTTGAAAATTTTGGCAAACTCTTTCACTACAGGGCATTTAGAAAACTATTTCTGAACACGACAAGACGGTATGTTTCTTCTATGATTGTAACCATATCTAATACTGTCATCTATTTGTGCATCAAGATGTGCACATCATCAAGATGTGCATGTTCCAAAAAGTGACTTTCACATGTCAGATGACTCACTTAGACATAAAAAAGTTACATGCATTGTGAAATCTCAGTTTAGAGGGATGATTAGGGACACATTCCATGGTGTTTGACAAATTCACTTCTAGAAATTTAGAAAAAATAAACTATACTGAGTTAGATATTGATGGTCTGAAAATAAAGACCAAGATGCTCTAGTAGATGCTAACAGCGTATGTCATCCAGCAGGCATATATAGGAACTATTTCAGGGCTGGATGCCTCTTCCCTAGGGAAACTAGGGACACTTTCCACTTTTGGAGCCCCTTAATCCATACAAATAATCACCAATTATATTTTATCACTGCATTAGCATAAAGATGAATACAATACTATTTTACATTAAAACATTTTCTTTGATCTAAAGGTTTGTTTATTCTGGTTTAGAAGACATTAAAACATATTCATGGACTTTGAAAGTATTGTAGTCCCTAGATACTATGCCTTTTGCATACTGGAGAAAAAAGATCTGAATAAAATCACACAACTTAGTCATCAAAAATATTCATCTTTGATCTGGGCACAATGGCACATGCCTGTAATCCCAACAGCTCAGGGGGCTGAGGCAGGAGGATTTCAAGTTCAAAGCAGCCTCAGGAACTTAGCAAGGCCCTAAGCAACTCAGTGAGACCTTGTCTCTAAATAATATAAAAGAAAGGGCTGGGGATGTGGCTCAGTGGTTAAGCCCCTATGGGTTCAATCCCTGGTACTAAATATATATATATATTCAGCTTTGAAACTGAAGTTCAGTCTACAACCATACCACCCTTAATGTGCCCACCTACATCTGAAAACATAGTTCAGTTAGGTCATGGTATTTGTAGAATAAAAACTATTTTAAGACCAGATTCTGAGTGACTGGCCAGGGGGATATAAGGACACACTAATTTAAACACAATATTCACACCATCACCCATGCAAGCAGTCCATTCTGTTGCCTTAAATATAAAGTAAGAGTTGAGAAATTTAGATTGAAAAGAAGTACAATGTAGAAGCAGCTGTTCCCAAAGAAGTTTCAAATGTTACCTTTGAATTGAGTTATTTGGCAGAACATATGAATAAATTGGCATAACATGGTGTCTTCTTTAAAATATGTTAAACATTTGTTAGTTGATTAGATGCCATATTCTATATTCTAAGCCACTAAAAGGTAAGTAAACACTGGCCAGGCATTTGACAGAAGTAAATAGTGCTGTCCTAAATAAGAGAAAGCCATTTTACATTATTCATTTAGTCATTCAATAAATATTAATTAGCCTACTGTATTTATTGCTAGGAATATGAACACAAACCTGGAGGTGTTATAAAGCCTACAGAACTGTTTGTGGGCTTCTAAACTTCATAGGTTCACTGCATGTGTTGGGGAGTGGGAGATGGTGGTAATGACATGAGAAAAGGGATTGTTTGCCTTATCAAGGAGGTTGATGTTACCTTAAAGTTGATGAGGAGCCAATGAATGATTGGACTGGAAGAGTGGAGTTATTAAATTTATAACTAGAAAAGATCTACAGTGGTAGTGCAGAACGTGAGTCTGCAACCTTGCTGTCAGGATAGCATCACCCGTGAAGCCTTTAAACATGTCAGTGGCCAGACTCCATACTGGAAAGATTTCTGTTCAATTAGGTTAACATAGGACCCCCAGAATAACAGTTTTCAAAAATTCCCCAGGTGATTCTAGTGTGCAGCCAAAGTTGGAAAACCACCGCTAGAGAAGACAGACTACAATGGAACAGGATGGCACTATGCTAAAGTGACAGATTATAAGGAGCTAAACTAGTAATACCAGAGAAAACTGCATGTAGAAACAAGAAATTTGGTGGGTTGGATTTACCATGAGTTATTTCAAAATCGTGAGTGTAATAAAATTGGTGTCTCCAGGATCTAGCCACATGGCTCCACCCTGTGGATAAACTGTGATGTACCAAGGCGGCTGATTGCCTTCCTCCTGATTGTGGTTGCTATTAGTATGAGAATCTTAATAAAAATAAATTTAAAAGCCAAAAACAATGTGTTGATTAGAAGAAAAATGTATTGACACTTTAAAATATTTATAAATCACATATTTTATTAAAACCTGATACAATGCTTCACAAATGAAATTTATTTATAATTTTTCCTTGGGCACACTTAGGAAAAAGGTATCTATATTTTAAATTCTAAAACATATTAAATAGTGAAATGTTCTCATATAATTTTGTTTAAAGATATAATGTTGCTCTGAGGACTTTTGAAATGCCAACCACTTGTAACTGCTTTTTATGTCTATCAGATTCTTTCAAAGTAGCTTCATAATCATACTACTTTTATTCTTAGGTTATACTGAAATAATTCAGGTAGAAATTTAAACTGATTAGAAGAGCAAAATAAATTGACTAATTTTTATGACTACAGAAGTTTCTCATCTTATTTAACTACTCACATAATTCTCTTCAAAAGCTGGAATGTATGATGTTTAATGACAAAATAAAACATTTTCATAGTCTGTAAACTTTCATACATGATTGGCTATTGCAATTTATCAATATCTCTTCAAGCAAATTCTGTAAATGAGATTACTAAACTAGGAAATTAACATTGCATTTCTAATTCACCAGTCTCCAGACAATTTGCACAGTAAGCAGTTTTTTAGTTCATAATTAAGGTGTACTCTTCATCTCAAGGCTTGAATCAAATTTCAATTTCAATTCCATAGTATGATTTAATATACGAATCCAAAGACTTGAATTTTATTTCAACACTGTTTTTGTTCTGGAAGAAACGTAATTCTTATCATCTAAAGAAAAAAATAATTTAGTTCTAAAAATGAGGTCACTGGTAAAGAATACCATCTCACTTACTGTGATGACATCCTATCAATAAAAAATATTTTTTTAGATATGGGACAGTAATTAACTTTATAAATATTTTGAGACCATCTGCCATATGTGAAATACTATGTGAACATAATAAACTTTCAATGTTTAAAATCAGGATCCCTACTTTGATGGAGTTTAAATCTTTGGGAAGAGTTAATATTGTCATACATTTAACATCAAACAAGGCATCACAGAGAACATTTAAAGGTAAAAGAGTGAAATAAAATGCAATGAGGAAGAAATCACAAAAAACTGGAATAGTTTGCAGAGTGCATAGAAATAACAGTATTTAAGTCAGAAGAACCTAAAGAAAACTGGTATAAGCAGGAGACCAAGATACTGAGTTGGGGGCTATAATGAGAGTAAAAATTGAGAAATAGAATATAGTCTTCAGTCTGTCAACATTGGCCTCACCCAGTACCATGATAGAAATGAAGAATCTTGGCTCTGACTTACTGAATCAGAATCAACATTTTAACAAGATCTGCAGGTGATTTATATGCATATTAAAATTTTAAACACTCTAATAGGCCAATCGTGAGCAAAATGTTCTCTATAGAGAGTCAGGTAATAAATATTTTAGGCTTTGCAGATCATATGGTCTGTCTCAACCTCTCAGTTCTGCTGCTGTAATATGAAAGCAGCCATCAATGACAACATGTATACAAATGAATGTGTATATGCTCCAGTAAAACTTTATCAGTTATTGTGATGGTTAATTTTGTCTATTTGACTGAAATGAGAGGATACTCAGACATTTTGTTCTGGGTGTATCTGGGTGTATTTCTGGATAAAAGTAATATCTGACTCAGTAGTCTGAGTGAAACAGGTTACTCTCTCTGATGTGAGTGGGCCTCAGCCAATAAATATATTGAGGGCTTGAATGGGGGAAAAGAAAGGCAAGAGTAGGGTAATGGAGAAAATGCTTTCTTATCCCACTGTATTTTTCTCTTTTATGCTGATTAGAACTTACATACTTGATTCTCGTGGTTATTGGGCCTTCAGACCTTCACTAAAACTACATGACCAGCTCTCCTGAGCTCTCTCTTGCAGAGGCATATCAGAGCATAGGACTTCTCAGCCTCCATAACTATAATAGATTATGCATAAGATATACTGGTATTCCACTGCATGGACTGTTAATGGAAATACATAAAATATCTGCACTGGATACTCTCAGACAATCAATTATAAGAATTAAGAGTTGAATGACTTTGAATATACCATTTTAAAAAAAACAACTAACCAACCCACATAATGAGGGTGATAGGTTGCTGTAATGTCACTGGACAAAAAGATGAAAGATATAGCATGAGTTTAGAAGTTCAGTTTCTCCATTCAGTTACTACATGAATGACCTAACCCTTATCTCCTGTAGATGCAGAGCTGAGACTACTGAAAATCAAATGCATAATCTAATCCTGTGGCTGACTGAATTATAATTCAGGATGAACTGCAAGCCTTCCAGGATGCCTACTTTTAAAGTGAGAGCACTGAATGGGAAAGAAATTTAGATTTTATAAGTTGGGATAGTGGTGTGTGGAAAGACCTGAATGAAATTGGGAACTTGAGTACCCAAATCCTGATGAATCTTTGTCAATGGAAGAGACCTCCCTAGTAGAAGCAGCATCACCACTTCCCCACGTGGTAGTAGCCTCTCCACTCCCATAAGTATCAACATCTCCATCCTAATATGAGGGGATTAAGCCTGTACTGCCTGAGAGAACTGTAATGTATTCCTTTGAGGCAGCTATTATGTAGATTCTTTTCAATACCCACCCTCTACCATCCCTCTCCTCTTTGCTTCTTATTAGATTCAAACTCCAGTATGCCCCTAACGTGAGGTACAAAGTGTAACCCACAAGGAGGTATGATACACTCCAGAAGAATTGCTTGAGTTTTCTAATTCATACATACAAAAATCATAAACCATGTGTAAGAATGAATACTAAGAGCATAGGGTAATGTTGAGAATATAAAGTTGGATCATGCCAAATTTATTTATTTGGGATCACTAAGGAGAGGTCTGCATTTAATGTTGCAGCTCAGAAAGTTAGAAAGAGCTCTAACTGGTTAGTTAACAGGAACATGTTCCAAAAGATGGCCCACCATGAGTAAATTGGAAATTCTAGGCTTGTTTTAGTTTAATACAGGGGAAAAAAAGGATTCAAAGGCTTAGGGAGATTGAAATGTTACAGTGGCTTTGTCATTTCAGACCCACTCACTCACAGAATACATAGCTTTCACTAATACTGTGAGAGGTGAATTGGTGAAGGGGGTCACAGCATTCTTGAAGAACTTTACAATGGCTCTAAGATATACCTCGCAGTGGGAACTTCAGACACTTACTCTAGATATGGGTTTGCCTTCCCTAAATTTAGTTCTTCTGCCAAAACTATACTCCATGAACTTACAGAATGCCTCATCCACTGACACAATATTCCACAAAGCATTGCTTCTGACCAAGGAACTCACTTCAAAGCCAAAGAAATATGGTAATTGGTTTCCTGCTCATGTAATTCAAACCAAAGCACCTGATTTGATCAAAGAGTAGAATGGCCTTTTGAGGGCTTACTTATAGCATCAGCTATGTGGAAATACTTTGCAAGGCTGGGCCAAATTCTCCAGAGAGCTGTACATGCTCTGAATTAGTAACTAATATATGGATATGTTTCTTCCATAGCAAGGATTCATGGGTCTAGGAATCTAAGGGTGAAAATAGAAATAGTGTCATCACTCACTATTACTCATAATTATCTAACAAAATTAGTCCTTCCTTTTCCCCTGACATTATGCACTACTGACCTAGAGGTCGTAATTCCAAAGAGAGGAATGCTGCAATTCAAGATGGTGGATTAGAGGAAGGATGCATTTTTAGTTCAATTCAAGATGATGGTTTAAAGGAAGGATGCATTTTTAGTTGCTGTGTGGCTCAGAATTCAAGCAGTAGGAGTACTGTATCTCAGAAAATTGGGTGAGAGGAATTTAATTAAAACTCAACATTGGACAGTCAGAGTGTCTTAAAGAAGAGAAATTTGATACATTGAACAAAGAATGAAGGGTACTTTGGAGTTAAATTGGTTACAGCAGTGGCAGTGGTGTTAGTTCACCACAGGGAGGAGGGAGGACACAGAGAGAAGCACAATGGACATATTTAGTACAGAAAAACCTGAGATAAAAAAAAAAACCAGTATGCACTTAGATGAACTTCTGATGAACTAGTATTTTAAGAGTGCTCTGTGTTTCTCAACTAACCTTGGAGAGCTGAGGTAGGAGCCATCTTGAGATGACCATGTTGCAGCTTCTGCTGCAGGAGCTGAGAGATCATAGCAAACATTGCCATACTGTCCCAGTAAGTGCCTACCACATGGCAAAGGGTTCACATAGCAGGCACATAGAAGATTGTACCCAAGGGGATTCTAGTTGAAAAGTGAAGAGGAGCACAACTCTTTTCCTTCAAGTCTAGTGCCTCACTTGGCCTACTGAAGGGAATCTGAACAGGTGGGCATGAATACACATAAGGACTGAACCTGGGAAGGCTGGTTTGTGTGCAGCAGAATGTGTGGAGTATTGGCTCCCTGCCCCATGAGTATAAGTCTTGGGAGGCTCCTGAGATCCAGACTTCCAGCAGAGCTCAGCATCTGCTTGGTTCCTAGGGGTATGTTGATCTAATCTCTCCAGAAGAAATATTACCCAACAATGTCCCTAAATCCAGATTAGACCTAAACCCCAACCAATGGAACTCCTCTCATAGAACCCTGCAGAACCACCTTGGGAGTGCTTTAAAACTCAAACTGACAGTGCTTCCCATTCCATTCTACCTTATACTGGTGAGAAGGGAAACTCAGAGTTATTTCAACCATCTTCAGTCTTAAGCCATTCCAACTGCCAAATCAGTGAGGAACACAAAAGGGTATTAGGTTAACAAGCCTGGCTCTCTCTCTCTCTCTCTCTCTCTCTCTCTCTCTCTCTCTCTCTCTCTCTCTCTCTCTCCATAGTTCAAAAGGAAATGAAAATAAGGACACTTGGGCATAGGCAGTGACCATCCAAACTCATTGACTATTTTGACCATCTCAGTGGAAACAATTCCCTCATTTTCATTAAGAATCTTTTCTTGTGTGTATGTGTGTTGTGTGCATGTTCTTGCTGTACTAACTGGTTCATGGACACATAGACCTATTTGTTTTTTTCTTGTTTTTAGCATTTTTAATGCTAAAAATAGCTATTTTCCCTTGCCTTGTCTTTAGAAGGTTAGAGTTTTAGTTTGTATATTTTTGTTTTGTTTTCATTTGTTTGTATTTCTTGTTTCTCCTTCTCTCTTTTCTGCTTCCGCTAATAGCCAGATTCTCTTGTTCTTTTTCTCTCTTTACTTTGTTTCTCCATTTTTATCTCCTCCTTCCTTATAACCATTACCTATTATACCTCTTCTGCCTTCTCTCTGTTCACTTTTTGAAATCGTTAATTCTTTTCTATCTTCCTATCACATTTTCTTTTCTCTTAATTACTGTATTTTTGCCATCTTTTAGAACTAATTGGTTTATATAATTCCTGTCCCCACCATTCATGCTGGTGCGATTATTACTTCTATGGATGACATAGTTGACACTGCTGGTTTGCTTTAATGCCAGATCTAGATAATGATTACTTAATTTCTTTATTGGAAATTGCTGACTCTACCATTTCTGGTTTTGGGTTTTTTCAGGGGAGGGGTTTGTTTATTTGTTTGTTTTGTGGTAATTAACAATGTAGATATAATAGTAGGAATCCGGTATTTATTTTAATGCTATATATTGTTTACATTGGTTGTTGTGTTTCCCCCATCATGTGATGTGATGTGATGGGAAGCTACAGGGACACTACAAGGTCACAGTGTAGACACTCTACTACTGAACTAAACTCAGCCAAAAGACAGCACACCTGGTTCCACACACAAATTAATGACACTCAAACTTCAGCTATAATTTAATACAAAGACTAGAAGAGACAAAAACCCAAACTAATGACAAGGATCCAAGTAGAAATAACTAGGGGTGGGCCCTCAGGGTCCAATCCTAGACACTCCTTTTTTATAGCAAAAACAGAGAGAATTGACACAAAGTGTATAGATACCATACCTATGAGGGTGTCTCAATCTAGATCACTCTAGGACAATTTGATGTGAAGATAAAGCCTTGCAAAGGTCCACACATAAGATTAGAAGAGAAATCACTCCTAAGCAATGCATAAAACTCAACACAGGAATATAAGAAATATGAAAAGACAAGATAACGTGATACCTCGTAAGATTCATAATTCACCAGCAACTCACCCCCAAAATATTGAAGTGGATGAAATATCAGATAAAGAATTCAAAAGAATCATTATAAAAAAGATCAATTAATTCGAAGATAACACAGAAAAACAATAAATTAATTTAAAAAGTCAGTTCAGGATATAAATGAGAAATTCAATAAGGAGATAGATATATTAAAAAAGAACCAAACATAAATCTTGGAAATAAAAGACACAATAAATCAATAAAATGTTCAGTTGAAATTCTGTCTAATAGATTAGACCATACTGAAGACAGGATCTCAGACTTGGAAGAAAAAGTGGCCAACCTTGAACATTCTTATAGTATTAAAGAAAAGAAAATAAGTAACCATGATCAGAATATACAAGAACTTTGGGACAATATTAAGAGACCAAATTTAAGAATCACTGAAATTGAGGAGGGTTGTGAGATGAAGACTGACAGAATGGATAATATCTTCAGGGAAAAAATAACAGAAAAACTTCAAAACCTCATCAACCTGATTGATAAGCCCTTAGCCAAATTAACAAAAAGAAAAAGAAGACCCAGATTAATAAAATTAGAGACAAAAAGAGAGAAATTAGCACAGACATCACAGAAATCCAGCAATCATTATGGACTAGTTTAAAAATTTATACTCTAAGAAATTGGAAAACCTAGAAAAATGGATACATTTTTTTGACACACATGATATGACAAAATTGAATCAGGAGGACATAGAAAACCTAAACAGACAAATAACTTGTAATGAGATAAAAATAGTAATAAAAAGTCTCCCAACAAAGAGAATCCCAGGACCAGATAGATTCTCAGCTGTATTCTCAGCTGATTTCTACTGGATCTTTAAACACCAACTAATGCCAATACTCATCAAATTATTCCATGAAATAGAAAAGGATAGAACACTTCCAAATTCATTCTATGAAGCCAGTATAACACTCATACCCAAACCGGACAAGAACACCTCCAAAAAAGAAAACTACAGACCAAAATCCCTGGTTAACTTATATTAAAAAATATTTAATAACCTGTTAACAAATAATTTTCAGCAACATGTTAAGAAGATTGTACATCATGACCAAGTTGGTACTAATCCAGAGATGAAAGAATGGTTTAAAATACCCAAATCAATAAATATAATTCATCTCATGAATAGAATTAAGGACAAAATCACTTAGTCATCTCCATACTTATAGAGAAGGACTTCAACATCCAATCCAAAAAAAAAAAAAAACAAACTGAAGAAACTAGGGGTAGAAGGAATCTACCTCAACATCATAAAAACTAAGTATGAAAACATAAAGCCAACTTCATAGTAAATGGAGAAAAATTGAAAGCATCTTCTTTAAAATCTGGAACAAGACAAGGTTGTCCACTCTCACCACTCCTATTTAACATGGTGCTAAAAATTCTGGCCATAGCAATTAGGCAAGGTAAGGAAATAAAAGGAAAAATTAGAAAAGGAAGAAGTAAAATTATCACTGTTTGCAGGTAATATGATTCGATGCTTAGAAGATTAAAAAAAAATCTCCACCAAAAGAGGACTAGAGGTAATAAATCCAACAAAGTGATCAACATGCAAAAAATCAATAGTTTTCCTATATGCCAATGATGAATCTGCTGAAAAAGAAAATTGGAAAACAATTCCATTCACAATAGCCTCAAAAAAATATCCAGGATTTAATCTAATCAAGGAGGTGAAATACCTCTATAATAAGGAAACATTGAAGAAAAAAACTGAAGAAGGCACAAGAAGATGGAATGACCTCCCAATGTTCATGGTTAGGCAGAATTAATATTATCATAATTGCCATACCACCAAAAGCAATATGTGGATTCAATATAATCCTCATAAAAATGCCAATGACATTCTTCACAGAACTAGAAAAAGAGCCCTAAAATTCATTTGGAAGAATAAAAGATCCACAATAGCCAAAGAAATTCTAAACCAAAAAAAGCAAAGCTGGAAGCATCACAAAACCTGACTTCAAATTATACTATAGAGGTATAATAACAAAACTGCATGGTATTGCCACAAAAACAAACACATAGACCAATGATACAGAATAGAAGACACAGAGACAAATTCACAGTCATCTACAGTCATCTGATCCTTGAAAAAAAATACACTGGAGAAAAGACAGCTTCTTTAACAAATATTGTAGGGAAAACTGGTTATCTATATGTAGAAGAATGAGACTAGACCCTTATCTTTCACCCTGAACAAAAATCAACCCCAAATGGATTAAAGACCCAGGAATTAGACCAAAAACTATGCAACTCCTTGAAAAAAATATAAGGTCAATACTCCAACATATAGGTGCAAGAAGTGACTTTCTCAATAGGATACTTACAACTCAGGAAATAACATCAGGAATTAATAAATGAGATGGCATTAAATTAAAAGGCTATTGCAGAGCAAAGAAAACAATTAGTAATGTCAAGAGAGAATGTACAGAACTAGAAAATCTTTGATAGCTATCCTCTAATAGTGAATTAATATCTAGAATATATGAAGAACTCAAAAAATTTAATGCCAAAAAAATAAAATAACCCAATTAATAAACAGGCAAATTAATTAAACAGACACTTCTCAAAAGTGGAAATACAAATAATCAACAAGCATATAAAAATATGAAATGCCATAATTAGCAATTAGAGAAATGCAAATCAAAACTATACTGAGATTTTATCTCATATTAGTCAGAATGGCAGTCATCAAGAATATAAACAATAACAAATGCTAGAAAGGATGTGAAGAAAATGGAACACTTTCAAATTGTTGGTGGGACTGTAAATTAGTACAACCACTATGGAAATCATTATGGAATTTCCTCAAAAGTCTATGCATGGAACCACCATATGGCCCAGCTATATACCACTCCTCAGTATTTATCCTAAAGCATTAAAGTTATCATAATATAGTAAAACATGCATACCCATGTTTATAGCAGCACAATCACAATAGCCAAGTTACAAAACCAACCTAAGTATCCATCAATGGATGAATGGATTTTTTAAAAATATGGTATATACACACAATGGAGTTTAATTCAGCCATAAAGATAGATGAAATTCTATCATTTTCAGGAAAATGGATAGAACTAGAGGCCATTATGTTAAGCAAAATAAGCCAAACAGAAGGTCAAGGGTTTTATGTTTTTTATTATATGTGGAAGCTAGAGATGAAAAAGAAAGAGAAAGGTGGAGGGGTGGGAAATCTTATGTAAATCAATGGGAGATCAGTAGAAGAAAGGGACCAGGGGATAGGAGGTCTGGAGGAAGGGTGAAAGTGTTGGAGAGTGATATTGGCATAAATTATATTGTGCATGTACAAATATGTACTAAAAATTTGAATAGTTGTATCATGTTAAGTAAAATTATGACACTGCTTTTGTTCATTTGAAGATTATGAAGATTAAGTATTAAGAAAATATGAAGCTGTGGCGATAGCTTAATGTTAGAGCACTTGCCTAGCATGTGTGAGGCACTGGGTTCAGTCCTCAGCACCACATAAAAATAAATAAAATCAAGGTATTGTGTCTGTCTACAACTAAAAAAAAAGTATAAAAATATTTTAAAAATATATATTGGTTCCAAGTTAACAAAAGGCAGATTTGTGATCATTAAATCTATGTTCCAACTTGATGGGATGGTGAGGTGCTCAGATATTTTATTAATTTTGTTCTGAAGATATCTATGAATGATATTAAAATCTGAATCAGTGCCTAAGTAAAGGAAATTACCCTCACCAATGTGAGCAGAACTTATTCAATCTATTGGAGGTCTAAATGGAACAAAAGATGAAGCAAGGGAGTATTGGTCCTCAAGGGAGAATTGGGGCCTCGATCTTCTCTTGCACTTGAACTAGACCTTATACCACTAGCTCTCCCAAGACTCCAGCGTGCAGGCAGGAGAGCATGAGACTTCTCTTTCTCCATGATTTAACAAATGTGAGTCAATTCCTTCTATTCCATTCCATTCCATCCATTCTATATGGCCTGTCAGTTCTGTTTCCCTAGGGAACCCTAATACAATTATGGACACAAAATTTGAATTTTATAGAATTTTTGTGTCATGAAATGTAATTATTTTGAATTTTTTCAATCAATTAAAAATGTAAAAACCATCCTTATCTTTCAAACCACACAAAAACAGGCACTGGCTCAATTTGGTTTATGAACGTACTTTACTGATACCTGTCTTAAGATATGAGCAGTCAATAGAAAAATTGAAAACAAATTAGCCCTTCAATTTTGTTTTATCATCTAAATTCTAGATTTTAAAACAACAGAAGGATAACAAAAGAGGTTGGTAGGTTTTATTACTTTATAACCAAAGGTTATTTTAATCTGTGGGGGAATTAATTTTTTCTTCACTTTTTATAGCCAATGAGAATGTGGTTATTTCCATTGTTTTTTTAAAATGGATATTAAATTTCACAATGGTCGTGAGTTATGTGTAAGGTCAAAAAAGTGTTGATCATGTTTCTTTTTTGTCCCCTCTTATAATAAAGGAATGAAATTATGGTTTCTTTCAATCAGAAAAGATAAAGACTCTTCATAATAACATCATCTTTTTTCCCATCAACCAGGCTATAAAAATCAACTGGAGTAGTGTTCCTCAAAGTGTGGTCCATGTTCTCAATCACAACCTGAAACTAGTTGAAATGCAAATTCTTGGGTGTGCCCAAGACTGATGAATCAGAAACTCTACAATTTGTGCTTTAACAAGTTCTGCAAATGAAGCTGTTGAACATTAAAGTTTAAAAACCATGGAATTTGAGAGAAATATTCTTAGGGCTCTTCAGATCTAATAAATTTGAATCTCTGATTTTGTAACCAAACACAATAAGTTTACCTCTTGGTGAGTGCAAAGTCAACAAGCACAACCAGGAGATGAAAGAGTAAAAAAAGGCTTACTGCAGCAAGTAAGGAGCTCATTAAAGACAATTTTTAGAGCAGTACCCCCTTTGAACAAAGAAAATGTTGTAGTTTGGACCTGGAATGTCTCCCAAAGGCTCATTATTAATGGCTTGGTCCATACCTCATAGCACTACTGGGAGAATTTAGGAAAATTTAGGAAGTCTCATTGGAGAATGTAGGTCATTACATTCAATCTGATGGATGTAATGGTATAAATAGAACAAAAGACAGAGTAAGGAGAATTGACTCTCTTTGCCTGAATGCTTTTAGGTCTTTGGAGATTTGTACTTGAAAGGTATAGCTTCTTCCTACCTCCCCCGCCCCTCTGGTTACCATGAGGTGAGCAATAGTTTTCTACCACACACTTCCTATCATTATGTTCTGCCTTACTATAGTCCCAAAACAATGGAACTAAGAGAACACACATCAAAATCTCTGAAATCATGAATCAAAACAAATCTTTCCTCTGTTAAGTTTGTTTCTGTCAGGTATTTTGTCACAGTGATGGAAAGCTAATTCAAAAAGCAAGGAACTTTTTTACATATTCATACAGAAAAGACTCATCATTACACACAGAGGGAACCACATTCCTGAGCATACTTAGTTCAATGCCATATGTCACATATTTTTTTTAAATGGCCGATAGTAATGCCTCTAGATGGAGAACTTAATATTATAAGGAGCAAAGTTTACTCTACATTACCTAAAATGAGTGAGTCAGAGTGACTCAGAGATATTGACTAGTTCCTTGTAAGGTGTTTTGGAGGGTCTTAGCATAAACAAAAAACAAGTTTGAAGGAACATTAACAGTCACTTAAAGGGGCTGAACCCTCTATATTAGTGTTAGAATTTAGATATGAGGTGTTCCCCAAAAGCTCATGTATGAAACAATTAAGGTTATAGAAGAAATAATTGGGTTATGAGAGTCTTAACCCAATCAGTGAATTAATCCCCCTGATGGAATCAACTGAATGGTGACTGAAGGTGGGTAGGGTGTGGCTGGAGGAGGTGGATCATCAGGGGATGTGTTTTGTGAGTTGAGCTTAGTCAGTGTCTGTCTGTCTGTCTCTCTCCCTTTCTCTCTCTCTCCCCCCATTCCTGATCAGATCATTATGTGAGGTGCTTCGCTCTGCCACACTTTTCTGCCTCACTTTGGGCCCCAAGGAATGGAGCTAACAGTCTATGGACTGAGACCCCTGAAACTATGAGCCCCCAAATAAATGTTTCCTCCTTTAAAATTGTTTTTGTTGGGTCTTTTAATCACAGCAGTGAAAAAGCTGACTAAACAATTAGTCAAATTTCTGTTGCTGTGAAAAAATACCTGAGAAAATCAACTTAAAGGAGGAAAGATTTATTTTGGCTCAGTTTCAGATATTTCAGGTCATCTGGCTCCATTGGGCATGAAGTGAGGCAGAATTCCATTACAGTGGAAGCATATGGTGGAGGAAGCTACTCACCTCATGGCAGACAGGAGACAAAATAAATCCCTCAGAGGAATGCCACCTGCAATCTACTCCCTCCAACAAGATCCTACCTCCTAATATTTCCACTGTCTCCCAACATGCCATTGGATAGGAAGCAAGCTTTTAGCACATGGTCTTGGGTGAAATTTAAGATCCAGAACATAACTTTCTTCATCTGGTCCCCAAAGTCTCCTGTACATCTCACATAAAAAAAAACAACATTCAGTCCAGGTGCAAGTATATCCAAGGTCATAACTGTTCCAGCATTGATGAAAAGGCCAAGTCCAAAGTCTTCTCTGTGATTCAAGACAAACTCTTAGCTATAAAACCCTGTAAAAATAACAAGCAACATACTTCCAACATACAATGGCACAGGGTAAACATTCCCATTCTAAAAGGAGAGGGAATAGGAGACCCCTTCATGATAGGACTAAAGTAAGACCAAAATCAAGTAGGGCAAACATAAAATCCTATAGCTTCATATCCCATATCTGTGGCATATGGTGGTGTGATGCGAAGAGCAAAGGGTTTGGGTCATCCCCCTCTATGACTTTGCTCACTTCAGCCTAGCCATTCTTCAATCTTGGTCTGGTTTTTCTCATTTCCTGTGGCTTTTCTCAGCAGATATTCTATGTCTCCATTGCAGCTTCATGCATCACCCTCTCAAAGGCTGCCCACAGAGTCTCCAACCCTGCTGCAAACTGTTTGGTCTCCCAGGCCTTCCTTTGAAATATGGATGGAATCCTCCCTGAATCCACAGCTTTTGCATTCTGCATGCCTGCAAAACCAGCATCATGGGAACAATGCCAAGGTCTGTTGCCAGTGGAATGACAATTGAGCCCACTTGGACTATAGTTGCAGTGGGCTCTGAGTGCTTAGATGGCTAGGCCAGTGAAACAAATCACAAGGAAACAACTTCTTAGGTGGTTCTGGGCAAGCAGTTACCCCATGTTTTCTTTTCAAAGCAAAGTCTTTCAAACAAATTTACACTTTTACACCCTTGAATCTGTGATGGGTAGATTCCTGCCAATTCCTGTGATGCCCTATCATACTGGTGCAAAGTACTTGGCTTCTTTCCAGTTGTGATAATCTCTTCAGCAACCACATCTTCCTTGGCTCCAATTTGTGCTTCTTTTAGGACAAACTGCAGGATTTTAAATTCTTTCTGCTCTGCTTTTTGCTCACAATCCATGTTAAAAGCAGTCAGCAATAGCTATGCAATAGCCTGAATGCTGGGATACCTTTAAATTTCTTAATTAGTCTAATGCCTTTAAATTCATCATTTCAAAAAGTCTCAGAGCATGAACAAAATGTAGACAAGTTCTTTACTAGAATGTAACAGGAATGGCCTTTTTTCTAATTCCCAGTAAAGTCCTCATTTTCATCTGAAGCTTCCTGAGCACAGCCTTAACTGCCCACATTCCTATCAACATTCAAGTCTTCTGAGTTCTTACCTTTACTAGTCAGGGTTCTCTAAAGGAACAGAATCAACAGGAAGTATAATTATAAAAAGGGGACTTATTAGGTTGGCTTACATGACCAGAGGCTGGATAGCTCACAAGGGTCAGCTGCAGGCTGGAGAGCTGGGAGAACCAGTAGTTGCACAGTTCAAGAGGCTGAAGCCCAAGAACAAGAGGGATCAATGGTGCTACCCTAGTCTGAGACCTAGGACTTCTGGAGAATCACCATCAGAGTCACCTTTGGAAGAGTGAAGAAGCAAGAATCCAATAACCTCAGAGGATCGCAGCAGCAATCAAGAACCCATTCAAGAAGAATAGAGCTTGCATCTGCTGCTGCTTCTTTATTCTTCCAACTTTTATTCCTTCCAAGCCATCATCCTATTGGTCGGTGCTGCCCATGCTTAGGGAGAGTTTCTGTTTCAGTTGGCTAGCCCACATGGAAATCATTCTTAGACACACCCGCATTGACAAACCCATAATCTTCTTAATCTTTGGCATCTCTTAATCCAATGAAGTTGACAATTCAAATTAACCATTATACCATCAGAATTACCCATTAAGTTATGCTTACAACATCATAAGTCCTCTCTATCCTGCATCATCAATCCTTTTCAAACTCCTCCAACAAACTAATTCAAAGGCTTCTGAACCCCCTTATTAGGTAAATTCACAGCAATGTCAATGTCCTCACTTCGGTACCATTTTTTATGTGTTTTAGTCAGCTTTCTGTTTCTGTGACAAAATACTTGAGGAAATCAACTTAAAGGTAGAAAGATTTATTTTGACTCACAGTTTTATAAATTTTAGTCCAAGGTCTGCTGCAGTCTGGCTGGGCACAAATCACGAGCCACTGAAGCAGGAACAAACTTTATTTTTGAACTGCAGGAAAACACTTCACACAGCTCCCGGGGAATCCTCCCGACCGCCACGCGGCTCATCCAGGAACCCCCAGCAGGAAATATCTCTCCCGGAAATCCCTCCTCCTGCACTTCCCCAACCAATGGGAACTCTCGGGAAATCCCCAGGAGAACTCTAAAATAGTGCGAGAACTCAAAAGTAGCGGCAGAGGCGGATAGTAATGCCTCACCTGTCAATCAATACTGTTGGCAAAATGCCAGGGGCCATACAGACTCCGCCTTGGCTCTCAGCAAAGGTCAGCTAGTTCCATTGCTTTGGGCCTGAAGCAAGGGAGATTATCATGATGGTAGGACATATGTGGTTGAAGAGGTTGCCCACCTCATGGCAGGTGTGTGTGTTAGTGTGTGTGTTATCTTTGCATCATATGACCAAAATACCTGACAAGAACAACTTAGAGGAGAAAAAGTTTACTTGGGACTCACAGTTTTAGAGATTTAGTCCATGGTCAAATAACTCCTTTGCTCTGTATCTGAGATGAGATAAAACAACATGACAGAAGGGCGTGGTAGAGGAACATTGCTCAGCTCATGGCAGCTGGGAAGCAGAGAGACAGAAAGGAGCCAAGGACAAAATATAACCCCCAAGAGCATGCCCCCAGTGACTTACTTCCTCTAGCAGGGCCCCATTTACCTACAATACTTTTTCAGCATATAAACATTTGGGGGGCCACTATATAGTCAAACCATAACATCAGGTAAGAAGCATGGGATGGAATGGGAACAAAACAAACCCTTCAAAGTCACATCCCCCATGACCTGCCTTCTCCAACTAGGCTGCCTCCTAATGTTTCCACCATCTCCCAACAATACCATAAGGTAGGGACCAAGCCTTTAGCATATAGCCTTTGGAGGACATTAAATATCCTTCACATGGCCCTCACACACATCCAGCGTAGGTGATTTCCCTTACAAATACCTTCCTAGTCACTAACAGTTTGTGTTTTCCAAAGCTCCCATATGATTTTGTTGATTCATATTTGAAAGTTACTACTGTAGAGTTGCTCCTTCTCTTTCATCCCACCACCAATCCTATCTATAGGACTTTACTGACTCCTATAAATTCCACCTTTGCAAAAACTTCCAAACCTAGTGCTAATTACCAGAAAAATCTTAAAAATTTTTATGAACAATGATTCCCAGGCCTGTCTTCAGAACTTTACATGCAAAAAATGTGAGATAGATGTATGATTCTTTCTCTAGGGGCATGGAGAGGAATCCACCTTATAAATTTGAATCTGATATAGTCAGTCAATAGACATTTGGGTATCACTATAGAATTAATCCCCTTGCTCTAGATTAATTTATTTTAATAAGGACTTTATAAAGTCCTCTTTTTCAGAATAGTCATAAATAATTTTCAGATAAAAAAGTAGTGTAATTCTGATCATTTTACCTTCTCACTCAAAAATTTTTATTCATTATGTCCAAATATTACTCAACTTGACATTCAAATCTTCCTGCTAGCTCATATCTCAAATAATTCAGCTTATTCTCCAACGAGTCAAACCACGCTACTCCTGAGTCTTTAGACACATCTGATGCTTTGTGCCACTTTGGGGTTGCCCACGCAGATTCTGTCCACATAGAGTGTTCCTTCCCTCAGCACCAACACAAATTCACATAAATGTTATATCTTCCTATTAGCCTATCTTAAGTATCAATTAAGTAGTAAGTAGCTTTTAACACTTTGTAGTACCCTTCATCAATTAATTTAATCCTCATAACCACCGAATGCGGTAGCTATAACTGAATAAAATATGAAACTTAGGGTTAAGTAGGTTGAAGTGACTTCCAACTCACAGTAGCAAGTAATGAGGCTGTGATTCTGACTTCAGATCCTGAGTTCTAAAACACTAGATCTACTGAATCACAATATAATCTTTCCATCTATAAGTTGCTATAAAACTGTACTGAAAATGATTATGTGGTGTTATGTATCATAACTGCACTTATTCTTTTTTAAAAAATAATATTTATTTTTTAGTTGTAGTTGAACACAATACCTTTATTTTATTTATTTACTTATATGTGATGCTGAGGATTGAATGCAGGGCCCCTTGTGGTACACGAACATTCTACCACTAAGCCAAACCCCAGCCCCTGCATTTATTCTTAATTGATATAAAAATGGAAAAGGTAGTAATAGATCACTCTAAATTGTGGTTGTAACAGTTAAGGTCATTTTGGGTTTTGGATTAACAGTGATTTTTTTTAATGCAAGAATTACATTCATGTTGACCACATACCTCTGGCTAATAGAGGGAGAACTATATCTTAACATTGAACCATGGCTGGTTAGAGCTAAATAAACCAGGCTCTGGACATTCTACTGCATTAAAACCACATAAAGGTCTCACCTATATTGGCATCAAGTATCAACACTTAGGGATCAAAAATCTTATTACATAGATCTTTATTGAATCCTAGTAAAGAAAAAATATTATAGTATTTATGAAAGATTGTAAAACAGACTTTATTCAAAGGGGGCCATGGAAATAGGTACAGAGATCACTGCAATGGGGTCTTGTAGTGAAGGAGAGAGATCAGACTCTATTCTGATTCTAATAAAGAGAAATAGGGATTTATAAGCCTGGAGCTGGGTGGGGGTCAGGATGAAAAGTTTCTAAAATTAAACATTAAAGATGAGGGGTTTCTGGCTAAATAGACTTGATAGTATTATTGCTAAAGGATCATCAGAGATTGAGTGTGGTGAGATTCTAAGGGCTAGAGATTTTCACTAAACCGACTTAGAAATTCTTGCTCACACTAGATTCTATAATGACTTAGAGGGAAGCTCAGGGTCAGGACTCCTCAAGAGAAGAACTAAGAAAAGCCTGACTAAAGTTTTAATCAAAGGAGAGAATAATTATCAATCCTATCCAAGGTCACTGCCACTGAAAAGAGACTGTATTTGTGCATGTTGTATTAATTTTGCTACACCTGGGGCAGAGATTATGAAATAATCATTTTTGTGTCCCTATCACCATCATCACTACCATGTAACAATTAGTACCAGGCCTTTAGTATAGTGGTGATTTATGCTGAATTGGACATGACTTTAGAGAAGTTACTCTTTAGTATGTTGTTAAGCCTTCTTTACAATCAAGCCTTCTTGATTTTGAATAGTCCTAAAACAAAAGAAAAAGCATTTCAATCCTAGATGAATGATATTTTGAAAATATTCTCTTTCCTTTTTATTTACTTTCCTTTAGTACCATTCTGTTTCAGAGAAACTAGGTATTTGCTATAGGAAACTTTTTTTTCAGATGTATCCTGACAACTGGGAATAAAAGTAGAATATCATTTTAGAGCCAATGTTAATTGTGTGTTTGAGAATTGTGAAGGGATTCAGGTTTTAGAAAACTAATTGCAAAGGTTTATTTAAAATGTCAAAAACCCAGTCAGTAGCTGAAAGGTTAGGGTTTCATGTCAGATTTTAAAATAAGAAGGATATTGTTTTGTGATCATAGATGTAGTTTATTTTCTCCTGTACACCTTTTTTCCTTTTCATTCCTACTCTACCTGAAAAATGTGATCAATGTTAATTTTTACACTTTTTTTTCTTTGTGGCCCTGAAACAGAAACTATATGGACATAAATATGCTAATGTGTTTGGGAAATAAGAAGTAACCAAGCCACTGAATGAGACATTTTATTTAACTCAAAATATTATTGGTCATCCCCTGCCCTCTACTTATATTTTCTTTTCATACAAGTTCTTCCTATGTCACTCAGGTTGGTCTTGAACTGGCAATCTCCTGCCTCAGCCTCTCCAGTAGCTGGCCTTATGGGCATACACCTCTGTGCCCAGTTCTCCCTTACCCTCCTAATTCCCATTTTCTTCCTTTACTCTGAGCATCAGGAAATCTGAGTTTTTTACTTTCATTGTTTCCAAAATATTAAGATAACTAGAGTAGAGTCTGAAAAAGAGGAAAGACTGTCTTTAAGCAAGTCTGTGTTGGCCAGTAGATGACACTTGCTCTGCATAGCCTGACCTCTGCAACCTAGGGATTAGATGTAATACTTGCAGTCAAAATATTAAGAATCTGACTAAAAATAATACTGGAACATATTTTAAGAACTGAAGCGCAAAGACATTGTGTTTACTTTTTAAAAGTCGATGAAATGTTTCTTGTTAAGATTTCACTGTTGGGTAGTGTGTAATGAAATAGCAATATTTTCATTGTCAAGTTGTGAATTTCTATATTACTTTTCAGGAAGACTAGATTCTGCTTTTTTTTTATTTGTTCCAGCCATTTCCATTTAGTAGCAGCGAAATTTAGTAGCAGTGACTTAAAGGTAATAGGTGAGGAGTAGAGGGTAAAGGGGAATTGGCCATGTATTGACAATTATTGAAATATGTTTCTCTATGTTCTTTATTTTCTTTAGAAATAAATTAATTAAACATAATAGGAGTGAAATACTAGATGCTTTTTTCTTGAAGTAGACACAGCAATAGATAAAGGCACCAAATTCTTCTGCTGTAAAAGTACCAAACAAACCAGTGTTCAACCAGTTCAACAAGAAAATGTCATTCAGGCCAACTGACTAATGCACCATCTAGCTTGCTTTTTTTTCTTCTTTCTTTTAATATTTTTTTTTAGTTGTTGATAAACCTTTATTTTATTTATTTAATGTGGTGTCTCACACACACCAGGCAAGTGCCCTATTGCTGAGGCCCAGCCCCAGCCTTGTGGCCTGCTTTAATAAGAATAAATCATATATAAGCCTTAATGTATGACATCAAAAACAACTTTATTCTATAGATGGTTTGTTCAGATACAGCCCAATCTCCATGCTACCTGAAAAAATATGGTCAATGTTAATTTTCATTGACTAATATTTGTTAAACTTTACAAATATAGTTAGAGCAGTGATACAGGCTTTTCCATATTTGTCTTCCTAAATGAACTATGACATTGACATTCACCAATTTTATTCACATAACTATGGAAGTCATATTCTGCTAATTCCCCCAAATACCCCTTTTCATTTGCCTTGGCATAAGACTAAGGTGTTGTCAAATATCTTTCAAAAAAAAAAAAAGAGAGAGAGAATTGATTCGATATACATAGCTGTCATGAGTCTAGTTTCACAAGTTCATTTATTTAGATCACTTCTTTTTCTGCCCATCTTTTGTGCCTTTCATTTTTTTTTTTTTCTTCTTTTAAAATTATTCTTTCTCCATTAGGCCACATTTTAGGTTGTCCACAATTTGTTGGACTTGTTACTTGCCATGTCCTTTTTAGTGTCAACTTATTTTCTCATTCTTTCAATTTTCTTAGCCAATTTACTAGTCCATATTATCAACAATGTTTGAGAAGTATATGTATCTCCAAATTTACCAATCACAAACGGTATAAATTTGAGGAGTACAAATAACTGTGACAAACTTTACTCATAACTACATCCAACAAAAAGTTCTCCCTTTCTTAATCCTCTAACTACATTTTCACAGAGGGCAGCATTACATCATCTTGCCATCTTGCCTCGCTGTATGGCTCTAGGTTTTGTCATTTTTATCTGTTTTTTATTTGTCCCTTATTAGGAAAACTTCTTGCTATAGGGAAAATCCATCTTTCTTGTATATTTGAATACACTTGATATACAGGAGATACACAGGATACCCAATACACAGGAGATAAGGTAGCCCAAGTGGGACAAAAGTCAAAACTAGTAAAGACTTTCGGAATCGTTATAAATTTTATATCTCAAATGCATTTTTAAAAGTCATAATAAAATGTAAATCTTTTAAGCATTAATGATAGCTTATAATGCTAAGATTCTCTAGAAGCAATAATGAAGATGGGACTCTCAATAAAACACTAAAACTACCATACACTTTGACTTCAAAGATAGAAATGGGGAGAGGATTGGCTAATAATCAACAGAAAGGTAAGGGGGAAAGTACAGGGCCACCTTAGCAGCAGAACAGTAAGGACCAGTCACGTCCACTGTTTTTAGTTTTCCAACCATGTTCCATTCCCAGAGATTTCCCCTAGTGGTCCAAGAATTCTTCCTTCCTTGGCTGCCACACCCATCTTTAAAAGAGCTGGGAGTGGGGCTGTGGTTGTGGCTCAGCAATAGAATGCTTGCCTAGCGCGTGTGAGGCCCTGGGTTCGATCCTCAGCAGCACATAAAAATAAATAAATAAAGGTATTGTGTCCAACTACAACTAAAAAGTAAATATTAAGAGAGAGAGAGAGAGAGAGAGAGAGAGAGCGCTGGGAATGCTTCTGTCTTAGGACCTTTACAGTTCTCACTCCCCTCAACTCCTCCACATCCCTCCAGATAACCAATAGGCCTGCTACTTTCTTAACTCTTTCAAACTTTTGCTCAAATGTAATGTTCCCTCTAAGGTCAATATTTTAAACATTGACACTCTCCAAGCTTTTTCCCACTTCTTATTACCTAATGTGAATTTATGTCAACCTACTCCAACCAATTTACTACATCCCATTTGGACACCCTTGCCTGTTTCTTTAAATCCTGTCTGAAAGGGGAGGGGTTAAGGGGAGGAGCTAAGTTAAGGACTCACAGACCAGAGCAACCGGCTCCTTAGGCTCCGCCCACCTGTGTCATCAGCTGCCGGCGGAAGAACACCGAAGACACTCCCCTCTTAGATGGCTCCGAAAACGCCTCTGTCAGCAGGCTCAGCACGTGGTCGTGACGTCAGCGCGCCCGCGCCAGCCGTCCTGACGCCCCAGGCTTCCGCGGGATCTTGCTGGAGTCACGTCTGCTTCACACTAAGGTGTTGCTGTGATTATTATTATTCTTATTATTTTTTTGTCCAGACCTTCCTTCTGGGCCTGGTCCTGGACGCTAAGATGTACCACAACAGCAGCCAAAAGAGACATTGGACTTTCGCCAGTGAGGAGCAGCTGGCGCGTCTGCGGGCCGACGCTAATCGCAAATTCAAATGCAAAGTGGTGGCAAACGGGAAGGTGAGGTCTCTGGCGGCCACCCGCTCTGCCCCGGCCTCAAAACTTTGAGCAGTTACGGAGCTCTTTGGGCTTCCAACGCAACCCCTCACTCCCGCTTCCGCCTCCGCCTCCGCGGTGCGGAGTGTGTTTATCCAATAAGTAGGCGAGCATTGTGCCAGGCTCGGTGGGTACGGGGACTAGCAACGCAGTCCCCACAGTAGAGAGGCAGGCTGACTACGTCTTTGTAAAATGGCGAAGAACAGACCATAGATGCTGAGGCAGTGGAGGATAAGAGCCTTTTACTTGTCAGAGATGTCGGGGAAAGCTTTTCCCAGTAGTTGATGGGAAGAAGATGGGAAAAGAACATGCGCCACAAACAGCCGCATTAGTAGAGTGGAAAATCAAAAGCTGCATGGCAGGTGCATGGAATGTTTGAGGACATATGGCTGAAACTGAGTACCTGTGCAGCAATAGCCTAAATAGGCAAGAAATTTTTAAGCCCAAGTAAGGACTTTGAAATTTAAACAGAAACTTTGGAGAACTTTTGAAAGATTTTAAATGAGAGGGTAATCATATCAGGTCCTCGTTATAGAAAGAGCCCTCTGGCAACCTGGAGGTGGATTTCTTGAGGGAGTAAGACAGGAAACCTTCAAACCATTTGACTGAAGATGTTTTGCAATGTGACCTAGCCAACTCCCTGTACAGCTCTCAGCCTCCTTTTTAATCTCTCTTACAAGTCCCCCTACCCATTCCATGCCTCCAAGCCTGTTGCTATTGAGCTCCTTTTACACTTAACTGATTTCATATTTTAGTACTTGTATTACTTTGTTAGGGATGGCTTTAAAAAAAAATCTCTAAGAAATGGGAACTAAAATCATAGAAATTTACTGAGATATTTGCTGTTTTTAATCTCAATTCATGTGACAGTGATTGACAAAGGATGCTGAAAACTTTCCATCCATGAAAAAGGTGTGTTGTCTTTTGAATTTACAATTAATGACATTAAACCTACAAACATATACTGTATCATGATTGTTTATGTATTCATGAAGCAACGTCCAGCTTACATGTGAAATGGTATAGTTTCAGTTCATCGGTATTTTTATAAAGATATTTTGTGCTATGCTTAGCAAATCTATAAAGAGAATGGTGGGTGGCATATTTTCCTTTGTTGCAGTTATAAACCTAATTTAATCTGAACAGAAGACAGTTTTACAGTTAATTCACTGAATTTATATTGTAATTTCTGCTCTAAAGGTTCTTCCAAATGACCCAGTCTTTCTTGAACCTCACGAAGAAATGACACTCTGCAAATACTATGAAAAAAGATTACTAGAATTCTGTTCAGTGTTTAAGCCTGCAATGCCAAGGTCTGTTGTGGTAAGTTATTATAGTAATGAAGTATGATGTCCTTTACCTGGCTTATGAAATCTGACCTTTTCTAAATTTCTAAATTCCCTATTCCCTCTAATCTGAAAAAATTCATCTTAGGTTGTATTTGTTTAGTTTTTATCATATCTTTCAATAAAACCCTTAAATTATGAGTTTCTGTATCATATCTTGCAAAGTATTTCAAATCTTATAGAATTTTGAGGTCTGGGTAAGCCATAATATCCTTATTTTATAGAGAAAGAAAAAGATACATTTTCTCTCCAGGTTCTCAACTAGTGAACAATAGAATTCGGAACAAAGATTAGTACTTTTCAATTCTATCACACTCAATATATGATTGGAATAATGCATTGGAATAATGCAATAGTTAGTAATCATGTCCCAGTTGAAACTCATGCCATAAATTTTTTAAAACCTTCATTAGTAGAAGCTGGGGATTTATCTTTGATTTAGAAATTGTCTTCTGGTTGTTTCGTAGATACAGTTCTGAGATCCCTGTTTGTTTTTGATGGGGAAGACAATGGTAAGGAGAAATAGGTAGCTTATATTAAAAAGCAGAATGATAAAGACAAAAGCCAGAGTGGAAGAGTGTATAAAACATTTTTACCTTGCTTATTATCTCACGGGGTTTGTTGTGAAGCTCAAATACAAAAGTCAATATATATTAAGTGTTAAAGTTATGACCCAGTATAGACTCTCTCGTTATGTGTCTTCATTTTTATAGTTGAAAAAAAAATTGAAGTATATTAAAATATAAGTTCAAAAATATTTGTTATTTCTTAACTCACAGATCTTTATCTGAGATATTAAAGATTCACAAAGAATTTTAGAATACTTTATTAGTTTCTATCTTGAAATTTGGCTCTTTGCTGTTAAAGGAAGTATAAAATGAAGTAGTTGGTATAAGTGATTTTAGGATGAAGAAGCAATCCTTAAATTAACTTATGTAGAATTTGTCTTTATGCAACATGTTTATGACTGGTGAAGAATTTTTTATATAAAATGACAAAATTTTTTAAAAAATATTTGAAATAAATATTCTTTTTTTCTGTCATAAAGTAGATTAAATGGTTATTTCAGTAGTTCTAGCCAAATAACATGTTTGTTAAAAATATAGACAGCTCTTCGTTGAATTCAGCCCTGTTCATTATTAGCTATCTGAATAAATCACTTAACCTGGTTGATTCTCAGTTTCTTTTTCTGTAGACATAGTAATACTTCACCAAGTTGTTGTAAGGATTAAAATAGAATGATAGTTTTGTGCTTGGCACAGAGTGGGACACATTCAGTAAATAGTAGATGCTGCTTTTACAGTTCATTTCAGCAGCAGTGATCACAGTTATATCTCAGATCTCCTATGTCATATCTTATTGGATTAGTGGATTGAGAGCAGGTTTATTGTACCAACTATGATTTTCTGTTAGGACTTTTCCAACATTGGTTAGTTAATTTGTGACCATTTGTATTTTTCTGACTCTAGACTTTTTTGAACTCCTTAGTTCTAAAATAAATATATATGTTTTAAAATCCAGTGACCATAAGGATTACTTAGAAGGCTTGCTGTCAGATGGCCAAAGGGTGGGAAAGAATCTTCTAACTATGAAATTTTCATAATACTTAATCACATTTTGATTAAAGGAAAATTAGCAGTTATTGATATTTGTCTGGAGAGCATTTTCAGAGAAACCTTTGCACAAATAAGTTCTTTTTCACAAAATTTATCATGTATCATGTGCCAATAGAGCCTGATAATATATATACATGTATATTTTTTTTTAACCTTAGGGTACAGCTTGCATGTATTTCAAGCGTTTTTATCTAAATAACTCTGTAATGGAATATCACCCACGGATAATAATGTGAGTATAAGTTTGTTATTTTCATTAAAGACCTTTATACTGTGTGAATATTTGTGTGTGAGGTGTGTGTATATGTAAGAGACGGGGGATGGGGCAGAGGGACTAGGAAATTTCTCACTAAGGCAATTTAGATTGGCATTCATGTTTCATATTCAGAATTTAAAATCCTTATTTACTTTTATCTCCTATAATATAGATGGCATCTGAACTTGTCCAAATTCACATTATTTTTCTCAAACTATTTCCTTAATACTGCTTTTTTTTTTTTTTTTTTTTTTTTTTTTTTTAGTGACACTTTTGTTCTTTCAGTTGCTAAGCTGAGAATCATTTGTGGTGATGCCTTGCTGTCCCCACCCATTCAGTCTACAGATCTTGTAACTTCATTTTAACTTTAGTTAAACAGAGGTCTGTTTTGTTTCTGCTTTGCTAAGCATGGTGCTCTTTAATGAAGATAAAAATAGTATGAGACTCAAGACTTTAAAATCACATTGTTCCTACTTATTTTCTCTTTTTCATTCCCATTCCTACCTGTCAAGCTCAGGTCTTTGATCCTTTGGAACTTCCAAAAGCTCTCTGCAGGAGCTTTCTTCTGGTTTTTGACTCTGAACTCATATAGTCACCACTTGAATTTTATAGGTTTGCCCATGAACTCATCATCCACTACTCGGATGACTTCAGAAATTTCTACTGATGGCCTTCTGAAATGTTCTTTTATTTTTATTTTTTTAATACCTTTATTAATTTTTTTTTATATTGTGCTAAGGATTGAACCCAGGGCCTCAAACGTGCTAGGCAAGCACTATACCTCTGAGCCACAACCCCAGCCCTGAAATGTTCTTTTAACTTAAATCTTTTTTCCATAGTCATATGGTACATACATATATACTGTTCTCTTTTTTAACTCCATAGTCATATGGTACATACATGTATACTGTTCTGGTTTTTAACTCTTTTATCTACATTTCATGATACAAACTACTGTTCTTTCTCAATTATTTTTTTTCCAGATTTGAGGTTGAACTATTTGAAACTACCATTGAGTCAATGGCCGAATGCCATGACAATATTAGATCAATCTGATTTTATAGTTTGTCTTATGAATGCTAATGGATAGAAGTTGAAGAGGAACTCCCCCTCCCCCCCACTAATTTTCTGCAATATTTAACGTAATGACTTGTGAATATTAGGCAATTTTAGAAAGTACTTTTAGAACTAAAACATTTAGCTATTTCTCAAAAGTATATGCATGCACCTTCACTCTCCCTTATTTTGTCTTGTAGGCTTACTTGTGCATTTTTGGCTTGCAAAGTAGATGAATTCAATGTGTCTAGTCCTCAGTTTGTTGGGAACCTTCGGGAGAGTCCTCTTGGACAGGAGAAGGCACTGGAACAGATTTTGGAATACGAGCTACTCCTTATACAACAGCTTAATTTTCATCTTATTGTTCACAATCCTTATAGACCGTTTGAGGGCTTCCTCATTGATATAAAGGTAACTTATTATATGAAGTAAACTAGTGAGTATACTACTTCCTATTCTTTTAAAGAATCTAGAATTTTATAACCTTTAATAATCCTGAATTTCTCTCTTCTTGTGTGTCAGTGTAAATAATAAGAGGAACTAAGTAACTCTTTCAATAGTAGGTATGTTTATACCAGCATCACCAGAAAGTAGTGCATCATGCTATGACTTTATAACAGCTGTGAAATGACTAAATGATAAGAATTTTCAGCTCCATAATAATATTCTGAGACCATAATCATATATGTGGTTTATCACTGAAGGAATTGTTATGTAGCACATAACTGAATATGTAATTTGAATTAAACAGTTGCTCTTTGAAGTGGAAAAAGGATTGAGAAAATGTGGTAACTGGTAGAAACAGAAGAAATGCTTTTGTTTTGTGGAAGAGACTAATACATGTTTCAATACTAATCTAGGGAACTAATAGTGAGAGAAAGATTAAAGGAAAAATGGAAACTATATAGCTCAAGTTTCTCTTTTGGAGCAAGGAAGAAGGGGTTGGCCTGGGATGCAAGGAAGAATTAGCATTGGAAGGAATGATAGCCCTTCCTTTTAACAAAAGGAAAAGAAAGTATGGATGAGGATATTGTTAGGCCTGGGAATTTGGTAATGGCAGGAAATAGTGCCTTTCTTTGTTAAGAGCAAAAATAATTTTCTGAGAATGATCGAGTTTCTGAGAATTATCAAAGACATTGAGACAGATGGAAATGTTGACCATACTCACTGAAAAATTGGAAAAAAAGTTTTCTATGAAAATATTATCTTTGCTTGGTAGTGTAAAGAAACTTAACATAGTCATTAAACATGAATTTTTAGTAACATTATCAGACTTCTGGCTGTATGTTTTTTTTTTTTTTTTTTTTGGTACTACCCAGAAATCTGGGTATAGTTGCAGAACAGAAGGTTGTTTGCAATCAAATACAGTTGACGTTAAGTAGAAATGTGTTGGCAATCTATTGGAGAAGGGAATTCAGGAAGGAAGTGAGGACTAGAGAACACTGGTAAGTGGGATCAATTACAGGGATGTGTGTGACCAGAGATTCTGAGCAGGGAGACTTGCTGTTAAGTATTAAGCCAGTGTACTGGGGAAAGAACATTAGTGCTCAGAGTAGAGTGTATCATCATATCAGGGCAGGCATCTTGGGATAATGATAGGCCTGTGTGGACTACACAGTTAAAACTCTGGATATTTTGTTTCCAAGTATAGACAGATTTCGTACTGTTTGAGGTCTTGATTATGAAGATCTGTTATTAATAAGAGGGTTTAGGATTTAGAGTTAATCTTAAAGGATATGAGGAATTATCAGGAAATATAAGGTCTTCCATATATCTCGGGCCTATTCTAAAAATAATTCCGTATGTTTTTGGAGAAGTCTAGTAGATTCAAGAATCATTAAAGTAAACTTTAGAAGAAATTTCCTATCAAAATATGGTGACATGATTCCTAAATATGGCCTTTTATCTGAATCACCTGGATCACTTGGAAAGTCTACCTGGGAATATGCATTTCTTGGATCTACTTTAAATCTACTTGAATCTCTAGAATCTGAATCTCAGGTGGAAAAGGGTAAAGAGAAGGGATTAACATAAATTTAAAATGGCATCAAGTGCTACTGTGCTGGGAACTTGATGTTATCTTAAAGCATATATTTCTTACTGAGGTATTCAGAAAAGTTTGAAAATCACTGAGTTAAAGGATAATATCAGAGAAGACATGTTGTTTGATATTCAGAATTTATTGGCTTAAATTTTATTCATTCTACTAGTGCATACAAAACAATCTCATATTAAAAATTCATTTCTTGTTGTGGTATACAGAAAAGGAGTTCTTTAGCATTTGTATTAAACACTTTCTAGTCAATATAAATATTTTTGAATTGTAAGTACTCTATTAAACAGAAATGGTAACATTTTTTGCAAACTTTATTTCTAGACCCGTTATCCCATGCTGGAGAATCCAGAGATTTTGAGGAAAACAGCTGATGACTTTCTTAATAGAATTGCATTGACTGATGCTTATCTTTTATACACACCTTCGCAAATTGCCTTGACTGCCATATTATCTAGTGCCTCCAGGGCTGGGATTGCTATGGAAAGGTATTAATTTGTGTTTTACCTTAGGTCAGATTCAGTCACTTGATTTAATTCTTACTGGAGTTTAAGTTTTTAAGTAAGGTCCACTTGTGATTCTAGTTCTGTATATTCCTTGTAGCCTCTGAAAAAGTTGATGAGGGAAGAAATGAGATCAGTTGCCTTTTAAAGAAGTCTAAGAATTAAGCAAAGTATGGTTGAATTAAGAAAATACATTTATGATTAAAGTAAAACAGGTAATCTTGGAAAGATTGATATACTTATTAGTATATGGAGAATCTATAAGTTTACAAACTGGTAAACAACTTGAATATAGCAAGTGTATTTGCTTTATTTTAATCGTTACTGCTCTGCTATAAAGCATATGTGAAACATGGAATTCAGTAAAGGTTTGTGGAAAGAATAATACTTTAGATGATGTCCAAATAAATTATAATTGAACCATAAATAGTAATAGCTAACAAATAAATTACACACCCACCGAGACCCAGGCTGTATGATAAGCACTTTATGTGAATTAAAATCACTTGATTCTCACAATGGTACTCTGTGTAAAGATTAATTAAATGTTATAGATTATGTCCATAAATGAATTTACCAGTACTCTGGTTATAATTTGTTTAATTGGAGAGGAGGAATAATGATGTAACAGACATATTTGCTTTACTCCAGTTGCTTACCAAATTAGACTATTTTTTTACTTTCTTTATTTTTTTTATTCATGATCTTTAAAATTCTTGTGGCTTTATTCCTAGAAATAGCTGAGGAAGGAAGATAAAACGTTTTAAACTTTAACTGTTTTATATGTTTATGTATCTAGAATTTTGAAGTCCAAATGAGGTGGTAGCAAGCATGAACAAATGTGATTCAGTTATTACCCCACTTAGTAGGAGTATTTATGTTTCCTTGCAGAATAAAGGATTTTGCCTCAGACATCTCTGAGGTATTTCACATATCATAGTATATACCAGGTTACTTTTCTAAAACATGAATAATTCTAAATTTTAAAATACATCTGCATTCAAAATAAGGGATTGTGGGCTTATTTTTTTAAATTTATGGTTTGCTTCTCTGCAAAGAAGAACTAAGCAACTGTCTGTATATAAGTATGTACATTTAATCATAAAATTATTTATACTCCATTTGTTTACTCAGCCATAACATTTATTAACTGCTTTCGAGGTCCTATCGTGAACTGTACTACATTTTAGGAGTGTGAAAATGAACAAGATATAAATCCTTGCCCTACTTAGGAAAGATAGCCATGTAAATCGTTGATATTTATGGAGTTTAGGTGTGGAACTTTCATTTTTTTCCCACAATTTAGATAGCCAAAAGTCATTTAATCTGTTGAAGCATCTTATTCAGTGTATACTGCAGGTTTTTTTGGGGGGTGAGATTTTAGTGATGTGGGAGTTATGTAGTGATATTTTTAGTTAAGCATTCTAAGGTCCAGATTACATTTTTAGTTTAGTTATAATTCCAAAGAGAAAAAAATGAAATTGTGGTACCCTGGTTCATTGCAGCTTAAATAGCTTTTATGACTTTCTCAAGGACTGTAGACATTGAGCATTTTTCCCCTATTAGGGAAATACTTCCATTCATTATAAACTTAAAAGTGATTTACAGGCAATCTTTTGGGATGTCAGAATTGCCATTTACATTTATTGGTTAACAGGAAGGCTCTTGTGATATTGTTTACATTTGGGACAGTGCCTCAAATGACTACTCATAGAATGTTATTTTGGGGTTCTCTTTTCAGTGGATATAGAACTTTATTTCACATTTACTGGTTTGATTTGTTAAGTATTCTTATTTGCCTGTGGATTTTTAACAAATTAAATATTAAAAGTCCAACTCAGAATTGAGATTGAGTTTAAAAACTTTCTTAGATTTAAAGAGTCTGGCCAGCTCTCAAAACCAAGTGTATCGCTCTTAAGCTTAAAAAATTGAAAGGAGGGGCTGGGGTTGTAGCTGAGTAGTATAGCTCTTGCCTAGCATGTATGAGGCACTGGGTTGGATTTTCAGCACCACATATAAGTAAATAAACTAAAGGTCCATTGACAACAAAAAAAAATGAATAAAAAAAAAGAAATTGAGAGGAGGAGGAATAAAAAGAAACAAAGATGGCAAAAAGAAGGCAAAAGGGAATGACTAGTTATTTTGAATCACTTATGACCAGAAATGCATTACTTGTCAAAAAAGTTATTGATTTCCATATCCAAAATTAGTTCTCATAATAGACAATGAAGATATAATATCAAATTTACAAGATGGTGTTAAACCTTGTAATAAAGTTTAAATAATCTGAATAGCGATAGCAGTTCTTAAAGTGGTTTTTTAACTATTTTTCCCAAGGGAAAAACTTTTTTGTATTTACGTTTCAAAGATTTACGCTTTAAGAAACTGTTCACTTAGGCTTTTATCGAACTATAGACCAATTTTGGGTACATTAAACTTCAGACTAAGTAAAAACTTAAACATACAAATTGTATTTTCATACTATTATAGTGATTCTTAGAAAAACATATAATTAGGCTTTGTATCACATTGATGGAAAAGCACTGACACCTTTGATTGGACTTGATACAAATAAGATGTAATAGATTTATAAAGCATGGGGTGATATTGTCATTGGTTTGAATGCCTTTTATTCCTTAGAAGTACAATCATAGGTAACATGATCTTGATATTCAAAGAGAAAATCCTTACTAATGCCAAATTCTAGGTCTATTAGGTAACAAGCTTTATGACTTGGTGAAATACAAGGTCATGATTTGTCCATCCCTATAATTAAAATTCCTTATCCATCAAATGAAGTTAGACTTACAGAAATTCTAAATCAGATAATATAAACATTATAAATATTGATTCTTATTGCTGTTTTCTTACTATTTTCCCTCTGAAAGATTATGCATTATAAAATTTGAATTAGTTAACTTTGAATAGTGAATATTTTTAAGCTCAAATGAGTTGTAATAAATCCTTAAGACTGTAATTGTTATAAATTATACTTTTATGGAGTTCAAAGGGTTATATAATATTTAAAAAATATATTAATTTAAAAATTGCTTTTGATAAAGAAATGAACCTAGAAGCAAACCATTTATAATGTCAAGTTTTCTAATATGCTGTATGTTTTCAGTAGATTGAAACTGTTTTTTTTTTTTTCTTTGCCAGTTATTTATCAGAGAGTCTAATGCTGAGAGAAAATAGAACTTGCTTGTCACAGTTACTAGATATAATGAAAAGTAAGTAAAACAGAATACTTTACAAATTGGTCTGTTACAAAGCTGTTTTCTGAATAAATATATGGTATTTAACTTAAGATAGCAGATTTTTGTTTAGATTTACTTATATTGGATTTTTGTATTATAGAAGCATTAAAAATACATTGGTGGAGAACAGATAAAAGGTACATGGAAGGAACTAACTTAAGGATGTTTGAATTCAGTGAAGGAACTTAGAAGATCCTTCACCCTCAGCCTCTTGAGTGTTAGAATAACAGGCAGGGACCACCACAACATATATAGGTCTTCAGACATATCAGGAAAAGAAAATCCGATTCAGAAGGGGATTTGTGAGCCAGCAAGATTCTTTTAAAGTATACACAATCATGTGATAGGCACTAAGAAAGATCAAAGGAAACTAACTTATGGATAATGTTTAAATTTAGCATGTCTATTTTGTATATATAAGTCAATTTTAACTAGCTAATATGTCACTTGTTGGTCATTTTGCTAGTTGATAATAACAAAGGCCATGGTTCTTAACTAGGGGTAATTTTTACAATTTCTGGAGATATTTTTGACTGTCACAATTTAGAGGGTAGTAATGGTTAACAGCATCTAATAGGTGGAGGTAAGACTGCTTCTGAACATCCTGCAGTATACAGGAGAGCTCCTGTAGAAAGCAAAAAAAAATGGCTTCCCAACAGAGATCCAAGTCCTATTCCCTGGAACCTGTCAATGTTACTTTCTATGGCAAAAAAGAACAAAGTGAGATTGTGGGTATTTGTGGATAATTTAACAATCCTGAGATGGTAGCATTGATCTGGATCACTGAGGTGAGGACTAAATGCAGTTACAAAGTTTCTTATGGGAGAAAGGTAGAGAGAAATTTGATACACACAATGTTTAGACAGCAGAGAATTTGAAGATGCTGGTTTTGAAATTTATAGGAATGTGGCCACAAGCCAAAGAATGCTGGCAGCCACTAGAAGTTGGAACAGGCAAGAAATGGATTCCTCATTAGAATCTCCAGAGATAGTTACCCTGCCCATACCTTAATTTTGGCTGAGTGAACCTGATTTCACACTTCTGGGCTACAAAACTTTGAGAGAATATATTTTGGTTATTTAAAAATGCCACATTTATGGTAATTTTAATAGCAGGCTCAGGAAACTAGTCTAGCCCTTTACAGCAAAGAATAATCCAGCCCAATGTGTCATTAGTGCTAGTGTTGAGAAACCCTGTTTTAAAGACTGAGTAGAATCTCTACATAACTGATTGGCATTCCTCTTCATTCTTATTCTTGCCTATGACACACTGATTTTTCACAGCTACTAGACTACTCCTTAGAGTTAAAATTTCTTTTGTTCACAAAATTTTTGTGACTATTAATTAAATTTGTAACTAAATGTTGACTAAACCAATAAAATATAAGATTTCAGATCTTGATTTGGGATGACAGTAAATATAAACATTCTTATGTTTACTTTAAAAGTTAGGATGTTTGGGGGCATATAGACTTCATTTCTTATTTCTCCAAAGTGATCTTGAGGGCTAAGGGCTTTCCTCTTTGAGAATGATGGATTTGATCATAAGCTGTAGGTCTTCACTTTTACCACCAGAGGGTTCACTTCCAAAGCTAATTGTTATTTGGCCAGATACCTGGAAGGGAGCCTTAAAGATAAACCACTGTACTCATTTAAAGCTTTGAATTTTATTATTAATTTCTCAGTACCTTTATTTTTTATTTATTTATTTATTTTTAAATATTTATTAGTTATCAGCAGACATAACATCTTTGTTGGTATGTGGTGCTGAGGATCGAACCCAGGCCGCACGCATGTCAGGCGAGCGCGCTACCACTTGAGCCACATCCCCAGCCCCAGTACCTTTATTTTGTTCCATTTATTTATATAGGAAAAAAATAATTCTCCATAAAATACTGAGTTTGAACAATGTTAAATATTCATGAGTTTAACACAACAAGTATACTGAGTTCTAAGTATTAATTCAGTTGAAAACATTACTTTGTTTGCATTATGAAATAAATCAGTAATATAGTTACCCATTTGGAGCATGTGGCTGGCTAATAATGAGCCTAGATCTTTGTTTCCCTAACCTTGAAATTTATATTCTTTGATTTACTACACTTGAACAACAAGATCAGCTAGAGGATTTTTTTAAATTTTATTTTATTTTTTTACAGTTATAAAGTTACTAATAGTTTTCTTTTAACCTAAAGGAAGATATGACATGGGTTTATTTATTTATTTATTTGGTGGTAGGGTCACTGGAGATTGATTCCAGGAGTACTGTAACACTGTGTCACTAAGCTACATTGTGATTCCATGCCACCGGCTATGTATATATAATATATATGTGTATATATATATATATATATATATATATATATATATATATATATATATATTTAACTTATTTATTTTTATTAATTAGTTTATTTTTTTAAATTTTGAGGTTGTTGTTGCTAAATTACCCAAGCTGGCTGGCCTTGAACGTAAAAGATCCTTTACCCTCAGCTTCTTGAGTGTTAGAATTACAGGCAGGGACCACCACACCCAACTTGACATGCTTTTTACTATACTAAATGTTCCTTTTTTATTACATGTTATATAGTAACAGTTTCTTTTGTAAACAAGAAGTATACTCTTCACCCTCCGTCTTTAAGATACAAAGTATGTTCCCTATGTTTGTGTAGGAATTTTTAAAAAGAAAAGCTAAAAACTTAAAAGTGAACATGGTAATATTTGTAAAAACATTAAAATACATGTTTATCTTTATGTACCACATAGATGGGATAAAGAGCAGTCAGCTATAAATTACTGGAATTTAAGTGTGGTACTTCTTGGATTTTAATCCAGAATAACAAATCCTGTTAATCATGTCGAGTGTTTTTTTGTGATTTGCTATAACAAGACGGGAGATTATTATTCACTCCCTTTACCATGAGAAACCTTTTTATAATTCAGTGTAAATCATTTTTTATCTCCACACAGGCATGAGAAACTTAGTGAAAAAGTATGAACCACCCAGATCTGAAGAAGTTGCCATTCTAAAACAGAAGTTGGAGCGATGTCATTCTGCAGAGTTTGCACTTAATGTAATTACGTAAGTAGAAAGAATTATTCAGATATACTTATAGCTGTTATCTAATCCAACTAGTTTTAAGACTGTAATTTTATTGTAAAAATTTGTTCGTGTGGGAAAAACTGACTTGTTGGTCAGATTTTTTTTTTTTTTTTTTTTAGCTGAGTACAGTTCTAATAGGATTAAACATAATAATTGATTTGGCTTCCCTTGTACAGTTCTGATTCTGCTTTCACCAATGGCTTTGGCTTATAGGTCTTTTCCTATTCTGTTCCTCCTTGTAGGAAATCAGTGGGCAGGCTGTCTAGAGAACTCCTGAACCTTTTCCTGCCATTTGCTCTGAGGAGCAAGCATATGGTTTAATAGTTTCTTTGAGTAACAAATTATATTGAAGATAGAACCAATAGGAAAATGTGCTATTAGATCTTTTCTTACAGCCACGGGAATATCCTTAATGTCTCTTAATTTGTAGGCTAATGTGGAATAACCATAAAATTTACACTGTTTTATATAAAGGATCCACTTAAACTTTAGATGATAGGAATGATGAAACTAAAATGTTCTACATCTTTGGTGGATTGCATTCTAATTAGAAATTTCTTCTACTTTATTAAGATTTATAGTGGGAGTTAGCTGTGGCCTCTGAGAGTTAAGATGTATTTTAAATATTTTGATTCCTATATTTGGTGAATATATGCTAATGGATATGTATGAAAATCCTGAATGACATTTTCAGAACATTCAGAACAGGTATTATGACTCAGAATTCCTTAACTGTACAGTTGTAGTAGGGGAATATCCAGGAATGTATGGAGTGTACAAATTAAAGAACTATTTTTTTTCTTTTGGTACCAGGGATTGAACCCAGGGATACTTAACCACCAAGCCACATCCCCAGCCCCCCAACCCTCGCCTTTTTTTTAAGTTGCTGAGGCTATTTATGAACTTGTGATCCTCCTGCTTGGCCTCCCAAGCCATTGGGATTATAGGTGTGCGCCACTGTGCTCAGCTAAGATACTATTTTATTATAATCATAGCTATAACTTGCATGGCTTAGCATATATCTTGAAATTGGTAAATTACATCAATTTCCCAGATTTCAGTAGTAACTATAGAGTGTTAGAAGGTTATAAAGAAATAAAAACATTTACTTTAGTGAATAAAAGTATTAGAGAACTCATTGGGTTTTCAGGTTGATTTTGAAATGGGCTTAAGCCAGGAATTGGCAGATTGTGGCCTACCAGCCAGATCTAGCTTTCACTTGTTTATATTGGAACATAGCTACCCATTAGTTTACGTATTATTATAGCTGTATTCATGTCATAGCAGGAAAGTTGAATGTTGTGACAAACTGATTATATGGCCTGCAAAGCCTAAAATATTTACTCTTTGGCCCTTTAAAGAAAGTTTTCAACCACTGCTTTATTTAGACTATTAAACTATTATTCTTGCTAAGCAACTCATTCAAAATTCCTGATTGCCAGAATTTTACATATTACTCCAAGTTATCATCTGCTTAAGACTCTTTGACAATTGAGATTGTACATGAGCACCTGAAGACTGCTTTTCAAATTGTAATATTTTTCTAAAAAATGTAAGACATACTTCTGTAAAATATAATAAAAAATGATTTGCTAGAAAAATGAGACATACAAAAATATAAGTTTAAATTTTATTATGAACAGTCAAAATTGTTCTGTTAAATTGATATGAAAGTTTCTAAATACACAATTTCTATACTACTGATCTCACTGCAAACTGGAAACAGTTCAAGAACCACACTATGAGTAGTACTACTTTAAGACAAAATATTTGTTCTTTGACCTTTAAAATTATTTTATTTTTTTTTCATTACACAAGAACTATATTGTCAGTCAGTCAACATGGGTTAAATCAAAGGTCCCTTTGACCAAAACCCAAATCTCAGGATCTCAGAAGTAACTTATTATTTGTTGCCAACTTTTATCAGGGTGTGTGTGTGTGTGTGTGTGTGTCTGTCTGTGTCTGAAATAAGTATATCTGTTTTCCCTTTGTATGTTGTCATGCATATTGTACAACACTTATATTAATCTTTGCCAGTGTGGGTGAAAAAAACCTTCACATTTGTATTTTAATTTGAACTTCCCTGGTTACAATGAGGCATTAATATTTCCATGTTTAACATTTATATTTCTTCCATATTGGTTACTTATGACCTTTCCCACTTTTCTGGTGTTTTTATAATGCTTTATATAAGTTCTGTATGCTCATCTTTTTATATGTGATTCAACTATTTTATTGTTTGTTCTCACTTTTTCATATATGATTTCTTTTGCTTTATAATTGTATATCCAAATGTCTTTAGTATTTTTCTCTTTGTTCTGCTTGTAAAACCACTTGGAATTGATTATGAATTTGGTAAATTTTTTCCAAATATTTTTCTCCCTGATTGCTTTTGAATATTTGTTTTTCCCATTTAATTGAACTATTCTTTGACAGATTAAATTCCTATGTATATAGTCATTTCCTACCTTCTTTGATCATTGATGTATAGTTGTTAATAATATGCTTTTAATTACCTTAGTTTTTAGTTTCTTTTTATGATAACTAAGATAATATTATTCTTTTTCAGATTCTCTTCCCATAATCTTTCCTTTGTCAGTGGTAGAGTGACATGTTCCAAGAAAAAAAAAAAAAAAAAAAAACTAATTAGAACTGCATTCAATTTAAACATTGATTTGAAAAGTAATGTCTTTCCATAATTCTTTTTCTTTCCACTTATCCAGGCCCTGTTCTTTATTACATAAAATTTCAGATTACCCTTGTTAGTTTATTGCCAGTTTATATTTTTTAGTTTCTGTTTCCAATACCAGATTGCTTATTGATAATTGCCTAATTACAGAAAGAAGAGGAAAGGTTATGAAGATGATGATTATGTATCAAAGAAATCCAAACATGAAGAGGTATGTTTACTACAAAATGAACTTTAACTCATACATTCTGGTATGACATATAGTTGAGATTTATTGTTCTGGATTATGATGGAGATTTAGGTTTTCCAAGTCTTCATTTTTTGCATACTTCTTTCTGTATACTGTCCATTACATAGGGATTTTTCTTGCTTGCCTTAGCCTGTTCTGAAGCATGTAATAGTTATTTGATGAAGAATCCTTCCTATGTTCCTAGAAGGCAGCAGGGATACAAACACATGCTAAGTTTTTGCTTTGTTTCTTATTCTCCAAGAATTCTTCCCTTGTCTCTTTTCTTTAAAATTGGCAAGCCAGAGATAAAATGAAAAATCAGAGGCAAAAGGTCACAAGTATAAGCTTTACTCCTGATTAGAGTGCTCTGGTGAGATCATGCCAGTATTACTATTAAGATTATGATGAACTTTCCTGTTTTATCTTCTATAAGCATAGGAAAAAGAATATTTTCCTAAGGAGAGGAAAGGAGGTAAAATACACTGATTTTGTTTCAACATCTTATCCTTAACAGGTTTTCTTTTCTGTTTTTTCCTTCTTAGGAAGAATGGACTGATGACGACCTAGTAGATTCTCTCTAACCATTTGAAGTCAATATTGTCAGTGCTAGCGAAAGTAGCAGAAGTAGGAAGCGTATGTGGCACTTTATTCAAAAAGTATAATGTGAAAATATCAAAAATATATTAAACTTTTTTATTTGTTATTTTCCTTTTGTGAAGTTGCTTTATATAAAAAATGTCTTTATAAAAGCCAAAATGGAAGGAATTAATTTGAACAATCATGCCTCCCCACCACAACTAGTATCAAATTAAAACTGTAATGTGTTTATTGTTTTAAACAAAATGTGATAAGTTGAAAAAAGGTCTTGCAAAAATCCAAACTTAGTGGTCACCTTTAAAAGTGCTAAGGAGTGTGTTTTGCCATCTGGAAACTTTTGTAAATGCTAGCCTGATACACTTATTTGTGCATAACTACTGAATTGCACAACATACTGCAACTATTACTTGGTAATGAAAAGCAGTCATCCTAGGTAGTGAATTTTTTTTTGTCCTTAATTAGTTATCAGAAAACATTTCCAAATATATTTTTAAAAAATCCAATATGCATTCTTGAGTAGCTGTCTAGATAAGAATTTACTTATAATCTACTATAGTACCTTATATGAATCCAGACAAATAGGTGTTACAGTTATTAGTAGTTTTGAAGAATATGGCATCAAATTATTTTGGTATTTATCAGGGCTGTCTCTTCTTTGCCATATGACCTTTTAAGTTACTAAACCTCTGTGTACCAATTTTCCAAGTTGAAAACAGGAAGATAATGTCCACTCCTCATAGGATTAAGCAGTGTCTGCATATGCTAATACTCAACTGCCCTGAATCTAATTCAATTGTGTGAACACACACACTTCAGACTTGGCGCATCCCAGGCTGCACTGTCTATGAAGATAGGTAGCAGTTTACTTTTGTCTTGGTATATGACAGAAGTATTTATTATGTGCGTATCCATCTCTAATAATTCTTTATATTTTAGGCTTGAGATTTTGGGTTTGTTTTTTGTTTTGTTTCTTTCTTATTCTGGAATGAATGGAATAAAATTGACAAAATGGGACTTGACAAAAACTAGAAGCCAAAGCTTATGGTTCTCCAATATAGTTCAGGTTAAATGGTACTATGCTAGACACAAAATAGAATTCCAAGGTGTTCACAATTTATGTCTTCCTTTCCTTTCAGATCAATAAACCTTGGCATCAGAGCAAGGTCCACATTTATCTCTGAAAATTTCCTACCCAGCCCCATTAAAAAAAATTAACGTTTGAGAGATTTTATAACATTGATCACCTAGTTACTATAGGGTCTACAAAGGTAAGTAAAAAGTTTCCCATTCCAATTTAAGGGAGTCTCTTAAGTCTTTCAGGTTTCTGTTTTTAGTAAGTGGCAGAAAAGGGAGAAGCATTTCAGACTACAGAATGGCAGATAAATTTGTATGGCTATAGACTGAGGTATGTCTACTGGGAGGGAATTACAATCCCTTGAACTGGAGTGCAGACCTTTTTTCCTGTTAAAACATGTTAGGAGATATCACTAGTCCTTATCTCTTAGTCTTCTATCCTGTAAACCTACAGAAAATAGACCAACTGTGGAACTCTAGCCAAAAAAACAGAAGAAATGGAAAAGAGGAAAGAAGTGATAGAATAAAGAAATAACAAAGGAGAGAATGAAACGCATTGATATCAAGGAAAAGGAGTACAGGATGTATTTTTTGGTATCATCGGTTACCATAAAGCTAACTGACTCTGTAGAAATAATTGCCTTGATAATTGCTGAAAAATGATACTAAGTATCCATATTTTAAATCTTGGGACTGGGGGCATAGTTCAGTGGTAGAACACTGCCTACTTAGCATGCACAAAGCCTTAGGTTCTGTTCCTTGCACTGTAAAGAAAAATAAACCCTTGATTACAAATCATCATTTTCACTCATACATATCAGGTGTAGATTCAAGTGTTGCTCTTGAAATCTAGGCCTTTAGAAAACTTTTCATTACTATGTGAACTGGTGGTCTTCATACCTTGCTTGGATCCTGTCTCACTCAAAACTGTTTACTAACAATAGTTCATATGTCTTATCTCCCCTGTCCAGTAATGGAAAGGAAGGAGATGTTGCTAAAAAAAAAATACATATGGAATGAATAAATGGAACCCTTTTCAAAAGAGACCATTAGCAAAAATACTGACTGAAGTTTCATCTTCTCCCTGGGCCTTGCTCTGGTGCTAAAGTTTGAACTGCCCCTAAAGGAAGAAGAAAATAATGAAATTAAATGCTTAGCTATATTTAGATATAATTAATCAATTATGCAAGATATCCCTTGGTTTTATTTTAACTTAACCCTTGTGAATATTTCACAAAAATACACAAATAAGCAAATAAAACTATACAGTCAAACTAAATATCCAGCAGATGCAACAAGTAGTCAGATCAGAGATGGATTAGTTGTTTAGTGGCTGATGAGGTTGTTTGCACAAAGGGGTAACATAGAAAAATCAACTTGTAATTAAAAGCATTGGAGCATTTTTTTACAAAACAAAACTGGTAATTTATAAAATGTCTGAAAGAGTAACGTGCATTCAGTACAATGACCAGTAATATTTACTGAGTTCAAGCTATTTACTGTTGTAAACATTTAACAAAAGCATTACAAGCTCTAAATACAGTCTTTGACAATTTCAACAAAATAAGTGGTATGTTTAAAAAATAAAGCTGATGAGCAATAGATCAATTCTATATATTTTCTTTCAACAGTTCCAGAAAGAGAAATAGCACAGTATTTTAAAAAAGTATACAGCAAAGATTGTTCCTATTATAATGGCAAACTCTGGAAACTGTAAATACAAATGAAGTCATTGAACAGTCAAATGGTCATATTCCTAAACAGGAAGGAATTACAGTAAGAACAGTCTGCAATCCAGTTATACGCAATTGTCAATAGAGAATGCTTTTCCTCCTCAGTTGTTTTCATAGTTCTTTTCCCGAGAGACAGCAACACTTTGGCAATTGGTGTATTGAAAATATATTTTCAAAGTTCAAGATACAGTCATAGCATTTTTTGTGAAAGGTGATCTGTACACCAAGGCTCAGAGTTTGGTAAAGATTCCATGTGGAAAAAGTGCAAATATCCTGCACAGATAGCTTACAAAATGGCTGGCACAGTTATTACCGACAGAATCTTGGGTTTTGTTTGCATAGCTCACACATCACTGGAATGTGGAAAGGTGTGCTATTTTTTGGCAAGAGCAAAGGAGACAATTATACTGATGTGAATTACCATGTTGGGCATGCTGAATCCATGCAGATCACCGAGGCAAAGGCTGCTACCTGACATCATTGGTTTTTGTATACTGGTTTTGTTTTTGTTGAAGCAGTTCTGTTATAGCCAGAAGCTTTTTCAGTACATGCTAGACAGAAAGAAACAGTGTGAAAATAATTAGTAAATAAATGAAAGCTTGGGCTGAAATTCAGATTGGGAATCTGTATTTGAAAGGAGCCACATCAAAGAAAAGGAATTCATAAAACAGATTCATTAGCAATCTACCCCAAGCATAAAATCGTTGGGTTCCTATTATTCAGACTTTGAGTATGTTTAGTTGTGACCAAGATAACAAAACACAAACAAATTTTTGTTATTCTTTATCTCCTAGAATAATCTCTAGATAGATCATCTTGCCAGAATACATATTTGCCATTAAAAACCTAAAGTTATCAAAAAAATTCTAAAGTAGAATTCTAATGAGGGAGACAATTATCTTAATTTGGAAAAAAGAAAATATCTAGAATACCAGGCTGAAGACAACCCAATCACTAAATGCACTGCTTTAATTTCTTTTGCAAAATCCCAAATGATTATCCAGTGTGACAATAATATTCACTGTATATGTAGTGTGCACTTTGATAAAACTGCTCCCACTTAACTTCCTGAAAGTAGCCCTTATCTCAGTTCAGGCCATACAAAACATAATTCATTTTGTTCTCTGCTTCAAGATAAAGAGGAACCAGAATTTTAAAGGACTTATTTGAGTAGTATTCCAATCTGTATATGTTGAGTCTAATAATATCAAGTAGTATTTCTTAAATTTAAATCATTGTAAAAGCTTATTAGAAATGTAGTTTCAAAAGCCCACCACAAAATCTCTGGATATGGAATTTGAAATACGTAATTATTTCAGACTTCCCTAATAATTCTCATGTTTCATAATTTGAGAATCACTTTGGCTGTGTACTCCGTATGAGAGAGAGTAACTGAAATAAAAATTTTTAAAAATAACACTATTAATCAGTTCACTTGCCATTTTCACATATGCCATTATGTGAAAGTGTTACACCATCATTTTTTAGTAGAGTTAAAAATTTAGACTAGAGCAGCTCTGCTATTTGGCAGTATCAAAAGTATTTTAGTCTGGGCCCTTTACTATTTGCTGAGATCTTTTTGGTTGATTCTTAAAAATTTAATAACTATTAAAATGTTGATCAGAATTTAGTTATTTACTACATCTCAGAGTCTTATGCTGATATTTTTGCTTAAGTGTTAATAAAACATCATTGTTAATGGTAGCTGGCAAAAACCTACCTGCTGTGCACCTCGCTCATTACTGAGTGTTCTCAGTTCATCTGAATGAGCCACACAAATCTCATGCAGTGCTGCTAAATCACGTGACAGGTCAGTTCTAGAATGCTCTGTAGTGTCCGGAAGTTCAGGTACATTCTTTAAAGGAATCATAAAACTGCATTTAGAACTACAAATCTTTATAATCTCTTCTGAAATGTTCTTAACTGGATATAGTAAACAGAATTTTCAACATAATAACTTCATATTTAAATGTCAGAATTTTTAAAATTGTAAGGGTTCTTATTGAAATATTCAGCATTAAAAGTTCTGATAAAAATGTGGATTGTCGGGCTGGAGATGTGGCTCAGCAGTAGAGCACTCGCCTAGCATGTGCGATGCCCTCGATCTTCAGCACCACATAAAAATAAAGGTATTGTGTCCAACTAAACTAAAAAACATATATATTTAAAAAAAAATGTGGATTGTCTAACTTCTGTATTCACACGAAAGCCAAGATCCATTTTCTTCCACAGCATGGCAGAATATGGCACAACACTGTGAATCTAAAACAATGGATTTCCTATAAGTTAGCATCTAGAACATATGCTAGATAAAGAGTATAGGGATTAGCTACTAATCTAGATTAAATGCATTTTATGAAACTACTGTAGTTTGTCCAAATTGATCAACATATAGGTAGGAACTAAATTACAGTACAATAAAAAAATCTTATCTGTTTTGTAACTGGCTAATATGCTCAAAACAATTACTAATTATACTATCTTTAAGTAAGGTTCATTAAGTAACTTGGTCATTATGGTCAACTTATAGAACTTTTTAACTAGCACTAAATGCTAGAATTATTTCAAACTTTGAAATAAAATTTAATATGGGTTTGGATTATCAATAACTTTATATAAATTCATTCGCCTCTTTAATGATAATGTTTTCTATACATTCCTAAAAATTGGAAAACATTTTTTTGTGGTAAGAAACACAATCAGAACAATACATTCATTCTTATTGACTGTTATTCTTATTCATTCAGTGACTAAAGGATTAAAGACATGTATTGCTTAGTGAACAGGGAAAAAAATTAAACCAGTCATAGCAACAGTTATGTATCATAGATATGCAGGGGGAAACCAAGGAAGCAGAATAGAGAGATGTTTTAGGAATTCGCACTATGCAAATTAATTTGAATTATGCAAGTAGTGAAGGAATAGAAGAGTATGAGGAAACTGAAGGGATATCAGAATATTGCCAGATTACACAGCCTAACTAGAGAATGATAGTAAAGCTGGATTACAGATATTTGTGATTATGGAAAATAAATGGAATTCAAACCACGAATCTAAAAACCTAGAAATATAGCTTAAAATAAGTTATCCAGCCTTAAAGTTGGGCATGCATTTCCCAAACAGCTCATTAAAAATAAAAACAAACAAATCTTTTTCTCTAATCACTAACCAACTGTATTTTTCTGGGTTGTTCTATCTCCAAATTTGCTCAGGAGTTCACAAATAGAAACATAATGGACGTTTAGCATTCACCCTTTTATTTCTCAATCTCCTTATAAATATAGATATTTGCTCTAAAATTCTTTCTCACTAGTTTTTATACCTGACTTGTAAACTAGGAGCCCACAGACAATTCTAATTTGTTTGTCTCAGTGCTGTGATTGCTACTTAAAATATTTTAACAGAATCTGAATGTATTAAGTAAGGTAAAACATGGGTACCTCAGACTAGCATTCCCTAACATCATACATTTGGCTCAGTTCACACCTGAAAATACTAACATACTGACTTTAAAACTGATTCAATGTGAAAAAAAAATTCTACATAATCCATAAAATTTAATCTTACTAAGAAATGCAGGATCTTAGAAATTATAAATATATCCTCATTTTTTTTTAAATTTTTTATTGTTGGTTGTTCAAAACATTACAAATTCCTTGATATATCATATTTCACACTTTGATTCAAGTGGGTTATGAACTCCCATTTTTACCCCATATACAGATTGCAGAATTACATCAGTTACACATCCATTGATTTACATATTGCCATACTAGTGTCTGTTGTGTTCTGCTGCCTTTCCTATCCTCTACTATCCCCCCTCCCCTCCCCTCTTCTCTCTCTACCCCCTCTACTGTCATTCATTTCTCCCCCTTGTATTATTTTTTCCCCTTCCCCTCACTTCCTCTTGTATGTACTTTTGTATAACCCTGAGGGTCTCCTTCCATTTCCATGCAATTTCCCTTCTCTCTCCCTTTCCCTCCCACCTCTCATCCCTGTTTAATGTTAAATCTTCTTCTCATGCTCTTCATCCCTACTCTTAGTTACTCTCCTTATATCAAAGAAGACATTTGGCATTTGTTTTTTAGGGATTGGCTAGCTTCACTTAGCATAATCTGCTCTAATGCCATCCATTTCCCTGCAAATTCTATGATTTTGTCATTTTTTAATGCAGAGTAATACTCCATTGTGTATAAATGCCACATTTTTTTTATCCATTCATCTATTGAAGGGCATCTAGGTTGGTTCCACAGTCTTGCTATTGTGAATTGTGCTGCTATGAACATCGATGTAGCAGTGTCCCTGTAGCATGCTCTTTTTAGGTCTTTAGGGAATAGACCGAGAAGGGGAATAGCTGGGTCAAATGGTGTTTCCATTCCCAGCTTTCCAAGAAATCTCCATACTGCTTTCCAAATTGGCTGCACCAATTTGCAGTCCCACCAGCAATGTACAAGTGTACCCTTTTCCCCACATCCTCGCCAGCACTCTATTTATAAAGGCCTGTATGAGGCATAGGTAGAAACACTGAAGCAAAACACCAAATCCATATTTTATTCCTAGAAAAGCCACAAGAACACCCAGTCTCTAGTCTATTTACTTTTTTAATCTGATCAGAACTGTGGATTACCCATCCTGTTTCAAATCTTATAGTAGATGTAAAGTGAAAGCTAAGGAGATAATAAATACCACAGTTACTGATATGGAATAGCCAAGAAGATAATGAACAGCAAGACAGAAACTAATACATTACACAGGTAGGTCAAAAGCCATAATAATGTATGCTTAGCATAAACCATGAGTCTTTATGACTCAAACAAAAATAAAATCTATTTCAATTCTGGATACAAATCTTCTTAAAGATTTTTAAGTACAGGTCTCAAAGTACTTAAAAATTATATACGTACCCCAAGTTCATCTAAAAACATGATCATACGATGTTTGTTGCTTTTGATGAATGGATTGACACCTTCCATATAAGGCTCCTAAAAATAATTAAAATTAAAAGCTTACCATATCCATCAGAAACAACTGCTTGAAAAACTACACATGTAGCAGGAATTCTTAGAAATCTAATGTCTATAAATAGCAGTTTATAGGACTTAATCACATGACACCATATTTCTTATAAACTGTTATGTTAAGGAGTTACGGCATTTTTAATGAAAGAATGATAAGTTCTGGACCAAAACACAGATCATAATATTAGTCTGGTAGACTCAAATTACTTATATGTACGTTCAAAAGTAATTACTAAAAAACCATCTAGATGTTAGAACCAGCAGAGATTATAAGGAATTTAAAAAATACAGTGTAACATTCCACAATATTAAAATATATAATTTATAACCTGTCTCAGAATTCAGATAAGGAGTTTATAAAACATGGTTTAGCTTTTGAACTTATCAAACTAAAATCCAATAATACTTTAAAATATTCTATAAAACATAAAACGATTAATATTAATACATCTTAAAATGAACAAGAAATTCAATAACACCTCAACAGGCAATTCCAAAGGTGTAGACATGAAAGTCTAAGAGTAATGAAATGAGACACAAAGCAACATTATGCGTATTAAATGGGAAAAAAATGAAAATATCTACTGAGTTTCGACAAGGCTATGGGGAGCAAAAAAATCTTAGGGCAATATAACATAGCAAAAGCTATAATGTGTTTATTTCAATTTGTAATCCTACTTCAAAATTTAGGAAATAAAGGAGAAGCCTGAAAGGAAGTGTATAAAAGGATACTTATTATAGCAATAATAGTGATAAATAGCATGTAAATATCCAAAAGTGATTTACTTCCAGGTATGGAAAGAAGTCTGTCACATATTAAGTGCAAAAGCAGTTGACAATATGATCCCAACCAGAATATTAATAGTTATTTAGTGTAATCATGTGTGTTTTTAAAACTCACCTGAATTTTAATTTATTTATTGTGACATTTCACTTTACTAATAACTTTGTTCCATGATTTTTATATTTAAAAGCAAGGGAATCCTGAGAAATTTGTTTTCTATACTGGTGAAAATTATTATTTTTACCATATAGGTATCTACTACTTAATACGAAATATCTGCTACTGGAAATTTATTTGAGCTATATTTATGACTTTATCATGTAAAAGTTTCCTTCACAAATGACATTTTAAACAAATTGTTTTTACCTTAGCTCCAAATTCCACAAGATTTGCTAAATTCTGCACAGATTTAGCTACTAATATCAGTGTTCTTGCAGCAATCGGAGATGGAGAATCTATAAGAGAAGTGGGCACAGGTAAACAATTCTAAATTTAGCACTTTAGTATTTCATTGCTCTTAAAATACTAACATTCTTCTATTAAGAACTCATAATGCTTGAAAAAAAGAACTTGAGTTCAAAGGGTAAAAAAGGAATACACTTTACTGTGCTTCTAGTTTTGTGAAAAGGGCACTATGAAGTTCAGAAATTCCAAACTTGTTGAAACTATTTCAGAATACCTCAAAAAGATTTTTATTCCTAAAGACTGTCATTCCACATATCTTTCACAACAATTCTCAAAGTCCACATATCTTTCAGAACAATTCACAGAGTTAACTTTAAACCACTAAACAATTTGGAATTTAAGCAATTTCTGGCTCCCAACTTTATTTCCAATTTATCTATAGATAATTCACTTTAAAGAACAAGAACAAAGGTATTCTGGGACCTCTGCTTTATTTATTAATAAACTTCAGAAATATTTTAAAGTTCAGTTAGGATACACTTCTAGAGAACACAGTTGAATGTAAATAAAATTTTTAGCTATTAAATATATAAATATTTATGTTGTAAATATTATAAATAGAAATATTAAAATTAATATAATTATTTACCTGCAATATCCTATAGGCAGTCTCCCTGACTGCTTGATTTTTTTAGATCATACTCTTAAAGCAGCTGAGCTATAAATATTGTTGAGTAGCAGATAAGAGGCCAACATTAAGATAAATGTTTCCAAAAGAATTCTAAACTCCTGAGTCTTAACAGACTCATAGATTTACTCATTTTAATAGCAATAAAAAATAACTACTGGGATGTGGTGGTTCTAAAAGTAAAAATCAAGATATCCCAAAATATTTTAGTTTTGAGCTTCAAATTATTAGGACAGTCAGGTGCAATGGTGCATGCATGTAATCCCAGAGGCTGAGGCAAGAATATTATAAGTTTGTGGCCAGCATGAGCAATTTTGTGAAACCCACTCTCTAAAAATGAAAAAAGCTGAGGATGTAGCTAAGTGGTAAAGTACCGCAATCAGATTCAATCCCAAAAACTGCAAAAAATTTTCTAAAAATTTTTAAATTATTAGGATAAAAACAGATCTGATGTCTTCTATTAATAATGGCTCATTATTAAATTTGAAATTTAAGTATCACAGTTATTCTTTCTTTGAAAGAAGCCTACAAGTATATCCAAAAGTCATTCTATAATGAACATGTAGGTAAATAAGAAAAACTGAGTCACATTGTATTGGTGGTTAAAAAGGCTGATTAACATCATATAACTGGTAACAAATTTTCATGGGAGGAACCAGCTCTAACATAAACAAAGAGCAGTACTGTGAATTGAGGTAGAATTTTAATTAGATCTTAAAAAGAAACTCCAGTGTACATCAATTGGGCATGGATTAAGCACGCAAAATTTCCCAACTTGCAAAGGCCCAATTATAGTCTGTAAAATGTCTTAAGAATTTGAGACACAAGTAGGGATGAAAAGAAAGTGAAATGTGTATAATTCTGCCATCTCAGCCTTAAAATAGTAGATGAAAGAAAAGCTAGGAAGCCAAATAGAAAAGGTAAAGAAGTGAAGAATGAAAGGGAAGGGTGCTTAGAATTTGATAATTTTTCCAAAATCAGATTTAAGAGTATTCTTACCAATTAATATGAACTGTTTGCTAATTTTATTTTCATTTCAAAATTCATCAAAAGCTAATTACCTGAGATGATATTAAACATCCGTGGATTCAGGATGGCAGGACAGATAAGCCGAAGAAAAACAAAACCACTGAATGGGAGGGAAATTTTCTTTTTTAGAAAATAAATATAAACAATTATTAATACTCATAGAACCACAACCTTTACTCTGAATTAACGCAGGGCAGCCCAAAGATAGAAAATTTAAGAAAAAAGTAAATCAAAGCATTGCATTTTGAGAACATGTATATCTACTTCTTGAATATATATTACCCATTTTCTCCAAATTGGGGTTTAGATTAATTTTGGGAAGACATTAAATTTCATACAGCATTTACTATCTTAGCTAAGAATTTCTGAGATGCTATAGTAGTACAAATAAACTCTTTCATAGATGTACAGTTCTGTATTCCTATTACTCTTGATTCTTTTTTATAAACAAAACATCCCAGTAAAGTCTGTTATAAATCAACTTGGTTGTTGTCAATTTTGTTGATGAGTCATAAAAATAGAAATCCAAAGGGACTTCTTATTGGTAAATGAAAGTGTTTACTACAGTAAATAGAATGATGAAAAGCTCTTAATAAAGAAAAATACTTTATGAATTCTAAAGTTTATCAAAACTTATAAAGTTCATAAAATAGCAAAAATTAGTAGAAAGCATATGGCATAATGATGAGATTTTATCTGCTGATTTTACTCAGAGAACAATTAACTAACTTATTATATAGATATATTCCTACTGTACCTCCTTTAGTCACTTGTACCAAGACTATATATATTGTCCAGTAGATTATTTTCTTTTAGGAGGAATCCATACTAATACTTGACCTACTAAAAGACAAGCATTATTCCCTAAATAGTTTATAAAAAGTCCATCTAGAGACTACTGGCACAGTCTTTGTTATTTGTTAACCTGCAAATGTATTCTATATTGTTAATTTTGGACTGTTAGAAAATAAATGCTATTTCTCAAACAGCATTTGTAGCAATTATGTAACTATAATTAAATCTTTAAATCTGGATTTCACTCTAGTAGGCTTTGTGAACCTAAAACTTAACCTGGCTCCATGTAAGAATGCAAAAGTGGACAAATCTACTTTGTTAGTTTTTAGAGATTATTTTAAATTTGAAAGGAATATGTAAGTACCTACACATATTTAAAAGGTTGGTCCCTAAAACACCTTGTGATACTATATCAATATTATAGGAGAAATTTCTACTGTGCTTAACAGTTAATTTTCATGATAAACATAACTATTGAAATATTGTTTGTAATCCTTTTCCTTTCCTCTGTTACCACTATAACCAATAAGTAGAGAATTTATAATTTTTAAATATAACCAATCAAGAGAGTTATTTTGAGGTGGTGTTTTTTGTTTTTTTTTCTCCTCTCTTTGCATAATAGTGGTACGGGGTCTAACAAAGGACTTTTGCACATGTTAGGAAAGTGCCCTGGTACTGAGCTATACCCCTACCTACCCAGGAAAAATTTCATGTGTGCAAGAAGTAGAAACACTTGAAAAAATTTAGATTGGAGGGAGGACTAATACACATTTCAAAACTAATTGCTAAAAGACACCAATATATAATATTATAATATATATATAATATAATATTATATATTATATATATATATAATATATAATATTATATATTAGTGTCTTTTAGTAATTACCTGTTTTTTTGAGATCTGACATAACTGACAGTATATATTTTACATAATAAATTATTAGAAAACTGCTTCATTTCTGATGCATTTGCACTAAACTTCCAATGATGTTGTATTGGTAGGGTTGTGCTTACTAACAAAAGCTTGCAACAATGTTAAAGATATCAGGTTGAATTTGCTTTAGTTCTGTCTTGGTTACTAATATTCCATATATCCTTAGGTGAACAATGTAACTTCTTTAAATCTGTTTCTTCATTGGAAGAGTAAGTTAGAATGATAATAATGAAGTTCCCACATATAAGCTCCCAAATTCCAAAGAATTACCAAAGCAGTTTTACCTAATTATTGTTCAATGATCAAACTGAAACAAGCTTTGGAACTGGAGGCTTTGGCTGAAGATCAGCCCTAAGTAAAAGACTGTGTTACAAATCAATTAATCAGTATATAAATGGTTCAATTATTGCTCTTCTCTCTTAGCACCAAATGTCTCTCTCTTTCTCTATATGTGTATATGTGTACGAATACCTAAATAAAAATGTGTACGTACACACACACAAAAATCAGTGTGTGCTATATAGAATGTTGTAACAAATGAATTAATGAAACTTACCTAACAACTCTTGTTCTCATGGTGGTATTTGTAGGCCATTTGTGTTGAACAGATTTCTGTAAACACCCATAAATATATCTCAGTGTCCTGCCAAAATAACACAATCATCTCAATACAGAAAAAAAAAGTAAAAAATACTGATTTCACGGCAGCCAAAAGTTTTACCCAAATACACCACATTTTAATTCAACTGGCCTTTCCCCTCAAAAAAGTATTTTGGGAAAAGTAATAAGAAACACATTTAGCAAGAGGTAAGGAAAACATAATCCAGTGAGTTTATCATGATCCAATTTAGACTGCCTGTCTTTAATGAAAGTATGGAACAAATATTGGAATGAGGATAGATAACTATTGTGGTATAAGTTCTGTGGAAAAACACTTTGACTTGTTAATTACATCTACTTGAATAAGAACGTTCGCTAACACTGGAGGCCCTTAAGCAGATATAGAATGATATTGACATCTGGAATACATTTTTTAATTTTTTTCTTTCTTTTTTATTGCAGTGCTGGGGAAAGAACCCAGGGCCTTGTGCATGCTAGGTGAGCACACTAGTCCAGAGCCACATTCCTAACCCTCTGGTATACATTTTGAACAAGAAATTCAAATAGACTAAATAGACAACATGTCTTTCATATCTTCTTAAATCTGAGGTGACAGGCCCCCTTTATTCACTTCACAAGATACTAGATATGCATGGTTTGTTTTCCAAATCTAAGTATTTCATTCGACTTTCTTGAAGAATATTTTTCTCTGGATACTTTCACTCTTTTTCCTTAAGTACAGTTCACCTTGTAAAGATTTAAAACTATAACTTTTTCAGAGTATAATAATATCAGGAATAGACAGCTTACATATACTTTAGAAAAACAATTTTTTCAAAACACAAGTAGACAATTCTTGTCAAATGAAGATTTTACTACTTACGGTGGAAGTATTTCTGAAGCCATGAATATTTTCTCTACAAGTTCTGAAAGTATGTTCAATAGGTGTGCTAAATTAGTGTTCACATCTTCATTTTTTTCTAATTTGGATGGACTTAACTAAGGAACAGATAAATATAAATCCATTTTGGCAATGATAAATACAAATAAATCAAGGTAAACAAACAGTTTTCAAGATTCTCAATTTTTCTATTGTATCCGTCTTTCCTTTTATACTTTGCATAAACGGGAATTTTAAGTAGCTGCTCTATCATTCATTCCCAACTATTCAACTGAAAACCAAGCAGTGATTAATTAATTTTATTTATCTGAAGGAAAAAATGATTAAATAAAAAGGCTTTTCTGAATGAGGTGGGACGTATATAATGGCTAATGAAAATACCAATGCCTTAGGCAGAATCATAATCCTTTCTGAAAACTGAAATCTTAAAATTAAGTTCTGGACTGGTGTCAATGGAGTGGGTTTAAGAAAGTATGAATTCCTTCTATTAGGAGTTCAGGGATTCTCTACAGACTTGCTGCATTTCTGCATCATCTTTCATGGTTAGATCAACTATGGCATTATCCTAGATTTTCAACGCCAGATCACTCATCTCTTCCCTTTACTAAATAAGAACTGACAACTTAGTGCAGAATTAACATAATTTTAAATTATTTTTGTCAATGAATCTTTATTTGTATTTATATGCAGTACTGAGGATTGAATCCAGTGCCTCACACATGCTAGGCAAGCGTTCTACCACTGAGCCACAACAGCAGCCCCAGAATTAACATTTTGACAGTTCCAACATTAAAAGAAATTCCTTATTATTCAAAAAGGTATAATCAGTATCTTTCTTTTTAACTGCTCCACCATGAAAATAATATAATAGCCATGTGAGTTTCTACTCATCATCTTATATATAATGAAGCTTTAATCATACTAAAAACATGATTTTATTTGCTTTCCTTATAATCACCTTTCCCCAAAAGACCTTCCAAGGACAAATCTGTGTTGTGAAGTGTTATGTAGTTTTACAGGTTAAGTAAGCATCCCTAATTGGAAAATCCAAAATCTGAAATGTACCTAGTTACAAAACTTGAGTGTTAACATGTTGCCACAAGTGAAAAATTCTATACTTGACTTCATATGGTGTATCTTAATTAAAGCACAAGCACACTAAAAATATCTTATAACATTACCCTCTGTGTGTATAAAGTATATAAATTAGTTTTGTGTACATGGAAATGTCTAAAATCAGGGGCGAGGGGGAATCCCAAATCTGAAATACTTCTGGTCCCAGCATTTTGGATTAAGAGATACTCAATCTGTTCAATAAAAGTCCCTAAAACACTCAAATTTATGTGATGCACATGAAAGTAGCAAATTCTTGTTCATTAGTATAGTAGGAGAAAATTAAAAGGAAATAGTTCTAGACTTTGCAATGTTTTTAGGGAACTTAGAAGCAAATACTGTTACTAAATCATGAATTTCTGGTACAATTTAATAATTTCTAATTCCAAAATAAAGCACATGTGTGATGCTGGAGATTAAACTCAGTACCGTACACATTCTAACAAGTGTTTTATGACTGAGCTACATGCTAAACCCCTACTCCTAAAGTACCTCTTTTTTTAAAAAAAATCTTTTTCACATTTTTATAAATGTATTACATACATGTCCAAATACATTTTATAAATGTATTACAGAAGGTATAACTGCTTTGATGGATAGTTTTAGAAAATGTATTTTCCTTAAAATGCAATTTGTTATAATAATTACTAATTAATATATGCTATTTGCTGAAATACTTAAAGCATTAAATTCTTACCTCACAAGATTGTTTGCTTTCCATTATCTTTAAGATGGAGTCTTTCAAAGCATGATGAACAAATTGTGTAGCAGTGGCTTTCATATATTGCTCCATCAAGGTACTTGCAAGTGTTGTGGCTCTAAACAGAGTAGTGGCTTCATCTACACAAACATTTATATTAAAAGATGATTTGTAGAGGACTCTACTAAGGTGACCAAATTAGAAATTAAATTATTTTTCTGCAACAGTTATAACCTTTAAGTGCCCTATGCAGCACTGAAGTATCGATTATAATGACATAATTCTAACAACTCTTGTAAAAGACTTTCATGTGTGGTAAATCAAAATTAGATCATAAGAAGAAGGAATTAACACCATCATTTTCATATGGAAAAAAGGAAAACTCAGAATCGTTATATCACTTGTCTCAGATCAGTTAGCTAGTTAGTGATAAGACTGAAACCAAAAAATGCCTTCTTTGCTATCTCATTTCATGCTTTGAAAAGTCTGAGTCCATTTCCAAATAATAACATAAAACCCGAGTATAAATTATTAGTTATTGAAACATTTTAATAAATATTACTGGAAAAGAATTTCACTGTAAAATATATACCACTATTTTATCTACTCCTTGACAAATCTATGTATTTTTACAATTTTTATGATTAAAAGGAAATAGTTCTAGACTTTGCAATGTTTTTAGGGAACTTAGAAGCAAATACTGTTACTAAATCAAAGTACTGGGAGAAAATGGATTATTCTGACATTATTAGCAAAGTGGTTAAAAGGACTGTGTGTCGCATGGCCTGGGAACTACTAAGCAAGAAATAAAATTTAACTGACATCAAATGTCCATTAGTAAGTAAAAAGACATTATAGTAAGTATACTAAAGTTTTCTTAATAAAGAAGCTCACTGGGCCATTGATCTAGACTCAGAAATCACTTTCTTAGAGCTTGTAATACATACCTGTTACATCAGGAACATATTAGAAATATTAGCCTCCCATATTAACCAATGTAAGGAGGAATACTGACGTTTCAATTGCAATTTTTAAATGAAGAAAAAACAGAATAACTTTTCTCTGCTATGATTTAATTATCTGAAGACAGAGCCCAGATATTTACATATTTATATAATAAACATATAAATCTAATTATTAGCCCATTTTTACACATCCATACTCACCTTCCATGCTTATTTCTCTGTCATTTAGTGTACATAACAACAATGATTCAAGCTTTTCATGAAGGAAAATCCTTAGTAGGATGCTAGCCAGTAGTGTTCGGTCTTGTCCACATACATGTGATAAAGCATAGACTACATGAAGTTCTTTTTGCAGTATAAGCTAAAATGGCATTTTAAAAAAGATGGTTGAAAATTCAGAGCATTACATATTCTCGGTGAGACTAACAGGAAATAATTGTTTTTCATGTTATTTTTAAAGAAGTAGGTCCTGAATAAATTTATTTAAAATACCAGTATGTTTGATGCCTACATATTTCTTAATTCTTTTTTTGGTATTGGGGATTGAACCCAGGGGCTTTTTGCCACTGAGCTATATCCCCAAGCCCTTTTAATTTTTTATTTTGAGACTGGTTCTGAGTTGTTTAGGGGCTCACTGGATTGCTGAGACTGGACTTGAACTTGTGGTCCTCTGGCTTTAGCAGCCCAAGTCACTGGAATTACAGGCATGAGCCACCATGCCTGGCCATATTTCTAGTCTTGTAAGATCAAAATTATACTACATGATTTTTAAGCTCTGGTTATCAGTATGCCACTAAGCTTTGAAATTACTATATTTAACTTAATGGATCTTTTATTAAATGGTAAATGTTTCTATTAAGAATGTCATTAAAAATAATTAGACTGGCGAATAACACAGTACCTCTTTAAATTCACTGTACTCTTCTTCTGGCATGATTTTTTCCATAGAATATCGTGCTCGAACACGCAGAGATCCTGGTTCAATACCTTTTAGTGGTATGTGGGAGCTGAGCAGAAACCATTCGTCTGTGGCATGTCCTTTCTGTAACCTGCTTAACTGGCAGCGCATAAATACTTTGAAAGGAAAACAATGACTTCATTAAATTTCCAGTCTTCTCCACAGTGTTACATGCTTTTTATTAAAGGGGTTTTCTACCACAAATTCAGTACTTATTAGCTTACTTCATTTACTTAATGCCTACTGTATGCTAGGTTGTGATGGATGGGCATGGCATATAGAGATGATTAAGACAGGGTCTTGCAAGAAATCGATTATGGTATAGTGTGATAAGTGCTGTAATAGTGATTAATGCTTTTTAAAGAAATAGTATCTAATTCAGCCTAGGAAAATTAAAAATTCATTCCAAACAGGTAACTCTTGAGCTGATTTGTAATAGGATAAGTGAAAAAGTAGAGGGGAAAAAAGAGAGATTACAGTCCAAATAGGACGTATGGCTTTCCTTTTCTATGATTACTAAGCACATGAAAGTAAAGGGGAACCACTAAAAAAATGTTATGTTTAAATAGTATAGCAATTACAGAATAAACATTTTATAGAGATAAATTCAGGCTTTGATCTATCAGTTAATACATATCACTTCCTTCCCTAAGCTTGAGTTTTAAGATGGTATTAACCTAATTCACCCTGATGTGAATGCTAAATCCCACTGACATCTGTTCTAGCAATAGTCTGAGAAGAAGTGTGCTGCTGCTGAGAACAAGAACTAGGAGCATTTGGAGATTAGAGTGAACAAATAACATACTCTAGTTCAAAGAATCCTTTTTTAATAGAGTACATTTTTACTTAGATATGCTAAGTACAGGAAAGTAGGAAAAAGTAGAAAGGAAGAAGGGAGAGGGGAAGTCCCACGGAAAAATTACCACTGTTACCATTTATTCTTTATTTGCTGGAGAAAGACGTCTGTTTTAGTCTTAAGGGCTTAAGTTTACAATATGTACAATTTAGCTATTTTTTTCTTAGATACACCCTCTCAAATAATCTAAACTTTAGATTACAGTAAGAAACTATCTCGAATTACAGTACTTTCATTTGTTTTTAATTTCCATTTTAAGATATATCATTGTGATTCTAAAAATAAATAAAGGATGCTATTTGTACTTTAGAAAGTTTCTATATCAACTTACAGATATCAGGATCTTTGCTTTTCTTTGTTTTATTACTAAGCGTGATTTCAAATCTATTGATGTCAGGAGGAAGATCACTACAGAAGCAAGGAGAAAAAGAATTAACAATATGTTCTAACTACTTGATTTCTTCAGTATTAATGCTAAATAAATCCTCAATTTCTGTTAAAAACAAGTGTGCTACACTAAAAACTAGATTTGACAACATATTTTATTATTTGGTATACAGGAATGCCTATAAGCACACTTTTCTACCATTTTTAATGTCCTAAACTACCAATAATTCATTCAAATAGGTCATAGAAACCCTAGTAATCATTTTGTATGTTTTTGGACTTATCAATAATGCTAATTTATATTAATAATTAGGTGAAAAAGCCAAGGTCATAGCACTTTACTAATAAAGGTGAACAAATGCAACACAAAAGAGTTATATTAAAACATCTAGACTTGATTCCTTGTTCTGACAGTATAGATTACAGAGACTCCCCTCCAAAAAAGGAAAGAAAATGCAATATAGTTTTTTTTTTTTAAGTGATTTAATGTAATGATAAAATAAAACTTACTCAAAGACAAACTCCTCAGACCACACTGGGTTTTGCCCTTCCCTTGCATGAGTTTTTGCTACTTGGACGCTATTCAGGTAGATATTACAATATGGATTAGTAAAATGTTTTACTGGTAGTTTATGGGCTTCTTCAATATGTAAAACAAGGCTGCTGACCTGAAGAAAACACAAAAATGATTACCCCAGGTTGAAAGAATTATACATTAGGTTTCTAAAACAATTATTATGAAATAATAAAAAATAGTGACTTGTTTTTCTGCTTGTCTTCTTTCATGTGACATACTACAGAATGCAACATTTAAGCATTTAAAATAATCCTTCTCACTTAAAATTTATCTCAAATAAAAACACAAATTTTGTAAGTTATTTCTATTATTTTCTTGCAGAGTAATGAAATACACCTTTCTACCATATACAAAAAGTAGACACCTCTCACTACCCTGAATCAAAATCTTGAATGATGGATAATACTAACCTGAAATATTTTATCACTACAAAAGAGAATTCATTAGCTAAAAAATGTTTTTCAAACACTGTGTCTGCCTTGTGATTTTACAGAAAAGGATACAAATCCAAGGAAGCTTAGTTGCTTATCAGTGTTGGTCCAAAATTCAAGACCTTCTGCCTCCTAGTATCAAGTCATCTTTTTCTCTAATCATCTACATGTGTGAACTTGGACAAGTCAGTCTGTTTGAGCCTTGCCTTTCTCTCATGTATAAAATGTATAAAGACTGCACTGAAGGTCATAAGGACTAGAAACAGTATATATAGAGCACATAGCAGAGTATCTGACACAAAAAAGGCTCACAAATGTTAGCTATGATTATAGCTACAATTATAAGTTCCATACAACATACAATTTGCTGCTATTTGAAAAAATCCAATCTGATTTTCTATAACATTTAAAATTTTTATGTTTTAATGACATATGGTGATTATGTATATAATTAAATGTCCTTGCAAGAAGGGCCAGACTCTAGATTACAGGGTCTGGTTACTTAAATTGCCATTTATCCATTTCCAATAGAATAGTATATTACATTTGACAAGCGTTTTGGAAATTCTTTGGTCAATAAATATGTATTATATTAAGCCTTTCTAAAAATCCCAAGAATTTAACAATTTTTTCCCCCAATAATCTAGGGATTCCTATGAAGAAAAAAAATCTAAAAGCTGAAGAATATAAAGTTGCTCTTACATACATATAAAAAGAGAACTCCTAGCTTAACTTTCCAAAAATTGAAGTATGGGCCTTGTTATTAATGTTTCAGATTCCTTAAGAGTTATGAAGTAGGTTTCAAAACAATCACTATATAGTAAAAAGCCCAAAAGTCACTCAGGTTAGTACTCTATGTCAGATAACCCTTTCAATAATACTTTTAGTTCTACATTTTTGGGATAGGCCAAAATAATTTTTTGAAGGAAAAAAAATTCCCAACTGAATACATTACTTTTCTTGGTTTGAAGAACAGACTAAGAACCAGAGGTAGGTATACAGAAAGCACTGTCTTTCATAAAGAAATAACACATTGTTCTACTACTAAAGCAAATGGTAGTAAGGCTTTAAAATGCCTGAAAAGATTAACCTTTCTACAGAAATGTTGCAAAAACATAGAAACATAAAAAGATAAAAAGCAATAAATGAAATATAATGAAACTTGACAATTACAAATCAAATAAAGTTTCACCTGACGAAGACGTTTATTACATGTTCCTGGACTACTTTTCCGTAAATTGCAAAATGCCTGCAGACCTTTCATCCAATCCTACAAAAAATAACATACCATTTGAAAGACATACACATTAATTTGTTTGGTTTCCAACTGTCAATTTATTTTCTTCAAATTAAATTTTTTTCTTTAGATTTCCATTTCTAGTCTAAGACTATTCTATACTATATTTGTGCCCCAATGGAGTAAGGAAAAAAAAATATATATATATATATATATGTAAAAAATTGCTTGAATTTATGTAGAATCCCTACATTAATTTTAAGTATATCAATGAATGACCATTAATTAACCAAAAGTGTTTCTCCTCAACAAGTACTACCTTGGAAGAAATGTCTGTAGTTAAGCTTTTAACATTTTATGAGGAATGAAGGCCAATTTCAAAACCAACTGGTAATGTGATAACTGATATGAAAAGCATTCTAATTTTTACCTCAGACCACAATATAAAGGTAGAAACATGTAAGTGAGTTGGGTTATTTCCAGCCCTTTAGATATAACATGAGATTTTAGAAATCATTTTGGCCTGATATTTAAATTATAACTACATTTTAAAATGTTAAACATCTACTACTCTGGAAAAAAAAAGAACAATTTAGGTTTATTTAAAAATCTAAATATTTATTTTAGCTTAAAATTTCTGAAAGACTCTATACTGCTTTATTTTAATTTTTGTCTAGTTTGTTCGCTCTTTCAATGAATCTAAACAGTCTGTATTTAAAGAATATTAAAGGAGAGCAAATCCAATCCAAATCAATTATCACAACTTTCAGAAATAGAAAAGAATAACCAGACACCCTGCAACCCCAACAAATTGACAAATATTTTTCTTCTTCATGACTGAACTTTTATTTCAAGACTTGGGTTCAACCAGTGAAAAATCCCTCATTTGGACTTTTTATGGTACATGGAAAGTAGATTATGGAAAAAGCATATAAAAACATTTTAAGTGAGACTTGGAAAAAAAACTGAAATGTCATCAAGGTATGTGACACATCTTTATTCAGAAAGAAGGAAAATGACAAAATATCTAAAAGATAGGATACTGGCATTTAAATTTCTATCCCTAAATCAATTTCTATCATTAAAAAAAAAAAAAATCTAAGTTACCAAAATGTTTTGAGCCCTACTTTTCTCATCTTAAAATTGGGAATATATACCTACAAACAAACATGGCATTATTAGGAAAATAAGTATTTGAACTATTTTATAATGATTTGAAATATGACAAACTATAAACTAAGACTCATCATCCATTATATTTTTTCTGAGTCTGAATTTTCATAATTTTTGAGTCAGGGGCCCATACTAGGACCCACAGGATTGTTAAATTATTATTATTAGTTTGTTTTGTTATGTTTTATAGTACTAGGGATAGAACCCAGGGGTTCTATACACTAAGCCTTACATCCAGCCCTTTTGATTCTGAGAAAGGGTCTCAGTTGTTGAGACTGGCTTTGAACTTGCAATTCCTGTTTCAGTCTCCCAGGGTTTGAAGAGCATTTGCCTTATATACATGGTTAGCAAATCTGTTCTACTTCCAATCCAGTGAAGCCACGTTAGTTGCTTCTTAGCCATCTTTAAGTTCCTTCCATAAAGTAAAAGCAGAAATAAATCCATATTTGTACAAAATACAACTAAGCATGCCAGAAATATTAACATTTAAAGAAAATGTTTTTAAAAGGAGACTTTTGAAAACATTTCTTCAAAGACTTACTTAAAAATTTTATGTTACAATGATACTGCATATGGGTCAACGGCTAATGCAAAACTTAGACCAAGAGAATATGTAGAAAGAAAATCCCTAAAATATTTTTCCTCTTGATGATTGAACTTTTTGTTCATACAAGGGTTTAACCAATGTAAACAATAATAGTTAACAAAACTAACTGATTTAACTTTGGATTTCACTGAGACTATCTATAATCTTTAATGCAGAGATTTTATATAAACATTCAAAGACTTGACATAGTTTTTAAAGTTCAATTTTAAATTAAAAATAACCCTTCACTGCATTTGTTTTTGCATTTCTTTCAAAAAAAATTTTTACATGTGAAAGTTCTCTTAAAATAAAAAAGATTAGATTTTAGACATCCTTTTATTGCATCTTAAAGGTAAGAGTTTTCTATTCTAATTTAAAAGAAAACATGAGCTAACAGAAATATTTCCAGTAGTTAAAGAAATAGGATCTGTTTTAAAGTATTTTTTTAGATGTTGATGAATCTTTATTCATTTATTTATATGTGGTTCTGAGAATGGAGCCCAGTGCCTCACACATGCTACGCAAGTACTCTACTATCAAGTCACAACCCCAGCTCAAGAAACAGTATCTTACCTCTGCTTGTTCTGGTGTTTCTCCTGCAAAGTAAAAGATGTAATGTTCTTCACTGAAGTGCTGAACTACTATCTGAAAACAGTTTGGCCTTTAAAATACAAAAAAAAAGTATACTAAGAAACCTAAGTATTAAAATATTTACATCAACTTTTTAAAAAAAATCAATACATAATCTTATACATATTAAACTGTCCTAATTTAGAGAAACAATACCCCATAGTTACTAGAACATGACTAAAAAGAAAATGTCACCTGCATGTATTTTAGAAAATGTTGTTAATACTACTAAAATTTTATCAGTCTTTCCAAGTATAAAGTACTGTGTAAAGACAAACTTTTCCTGTGTGCTGAAAAAAGACACATAAGTTGGTTAGGGCCTTGCTAAATTGCTGAGGCTGGCTTTGAACTTGTGACTCTCTTGCCTCAGACTCCCAGGCTGCTGGGATTGCAGGTGTGCACCAACATGCCTGGCCAGAAGGAATTCTTGATCTAAAATATTTGAATGCTCCTATCATGAAGCCTCATCATCAGTCACAAACTTAAATAGAATTTTCATAGACTTTTGTTTCAAAACATTCACTCACTATACTTCATCCTTAATAAGTATTTCTCTGAACAGCCAATGATTTTCTTCTAAATATTTCTGTAATGTCTATAGAATTATCTGTCGTAGTGAAAATGTAGTCTCTAGATACATATGTACAACTTAATTTTCAATTCACAAAAATTGAAATTTTTTTACTGAAAATACTGAGTAGTATCTACTACTATTTGAAAGTGATGACCACAAACAGAATTGGCAGTTTCCATGAAGGCTGGTAAAACAAGTAATTCTCCAGCTCCGTGTGAAGCATTATTGCTTCAGCTTTAGCTATTAATTGCATGATCTCATAACAAGCTTCACAAGTTTAACATGATACCATAGGAATATATCTATGAGAAAAGAAGAGGGGTAGGGTGGGGGAAACAAACTGTTTTTCATTTGAAGTTTACATTTCAACTTTTGTCCTCCCACAAGAAATAGATATTTAGTGGCATTGTGCTATTATAATGCACTTGGCATCACTGACTTATTTAGAAATGAAAATACAAATAAAATTTCAGGTTGAGAAGAAAAAGATTTACTGGGTTTAGAAATCAAAGTTTAGAATATTTCTTATAAGTAGCCTAGTAAGTGGGTTAAATTACTTTTAAATAGGCTACTATTTTATCCTGTGAAACTAATGACTTTTTTAGTATTATCACCAAATTGTCTTTTATAGTGGTTTCAAAAGTATCTGTACATTAAAGCCAATTGTAGCTGGGCTTGGTGGTGCATGCCTGTAATCCCAGCGGCTCAAGAGGCTAAGGTAGGAGGATCTCAAGTTCAAAGCCAGCCTCAGCAATTCAGGGAAGCCCTAAGCAACTTAGTAAGACCCTGTCTCAATGTAAAAATAAAAAATGCTGGGGATGTGACTCAGAGGCTCAAGCACCTCTGATTCAATCTCTGGTACAAAAAGAAAGGGAAAAAAATTGTAAAAGTAACAATGAAAAAATATCTAAATTATATTCTTTTCAAGAACTCATAAATATTTTACAATAATGAAAAAATTAAATTGTATTAATAAACTAAATGTAAAAGCAAACTAATTTATGCATCAACATGAAAAGAAAATATCATTAATGACTGACCAAAACAGGCAAATTAAATAATATTTAGAACATCAGTGATTTAATGAGAAAGACAGAAATAATGAAGTATAGTCACTATAAAGAGTTTTCTGTCTGCAAATGCTATACACCAGTTCTTTTGCTCTAATAAAATAATGATTTAATAGATTATAGAGGGAGCCATATAATTTAAATTAAGTGTTAATTTGAAATGTAAAAATTTTTACTATTTTAATTATAATAACATTGTAAAATTACCAGTATCTCAAAAGGTACCTTAATGATCCATAGCACACTGGTTGAGAAGCTCTGCTTAACTATTCCAAAGAATTTATATCCATCTCAGCTCAAGAACCACCTACTTCCTATTATAGCTGGCCTTCCATATCCATGGGATCCAAACCCACAGATTCAACCAAACACAGATCCAAAATTACTTCTTCTAAACACGTCTGTACTAATTGTACTGAATAAGTACAGACTTTTCCTTCTCATTACTCCTTAAATGACAGTTTGACAACTATTTACATATCACTGACATTGTATTAGGAATTACAAGTAACCTAGAAATAATTTCAAATGCATAGTAGGATTTATGTAGGTTCTATGCAAATACAATACCTTTTTGTTTGGGGGTTTCATGAGATTTTTTGCAGTGCTGGTTATCAAACGCAGAATATCATGCATGCTAAGCCAAGTACTATACCAATAAGCAATATCCTGAGTCCTACTTTGCCATTTTATATAAGGGACTTGAGCATCTGTGGATTTTGGTGTTCACGGTGGTAGAACTAATCCCCCAGACTTAGAAGAGACAGACTACTTATCTCAGTACAGTTGCCTCCTAACATCTCATCCTTACTTAGCACTAATACAGTTATTGATAAACTGCACTAGTTGATATTGAATACTGTTGCTGGATCCCCAACATCTACTTTACCTACACATATATAGTAAATATAGCAGCCTTATTATTCATAGATCAATTCCACCAAAAAGCCTCATTCATCGGGGTAATCTCATTCATCTGCAATCCTAAGAATGGTTCTGAGGTGCCTGTATTCCCAATATTTTCAACAATTAAGGAAATGAATGTTTGCCTATACTGTAGGAAATTGGTTTTGAAGAAAATGCAACATAATAAGGAAAGGCAGAGCAAAACTAAAGAAAAGAAGACAACCAACCACATGTAAAGGCCAAGATTCCATATGATATTTTTTCTAATTGACACAAAAATTGTATATTTTTATGGAATACCATGTGACTGTCTCAATACATGTATTCACTGTGTAATATTAAAATTGGTATAAGCATACTGACTTTCTTTCTCCCTTTAATAGTCTTCTTCTGTGGGTAAGTGATGTTGTCTAGTAGCGTTTTTGTTTGTTTGTTTGTTTTTAGTTGTTGATGGACCTTTATTTTATTCATTTATTTATATGCGGTGTGAGAACTGAACCCAGTGCCTCACACATGTGAAGCAAGTGCTCTACCACTGAGCCACAACCCCAGCCTTTTTTTGGTTCTTAGTTTTCATGTGTCTATTATAGGTTTTTACTTGATTACTAGGAGGCTTACAATAAAATATCTTTTGATTATAACAAACTTTTTAATTGACAATCACCTAACTTTGTAAAGTTAGGAAAACAAATGCATAGATTAAAAATAGTAATAAAAAATCTACTCTTGCTCTTTATCCTCCTCAGATTTTGAATTTTTGATGTCCCATTTCACATCTTTTCATATTGTCTATCTCTGGACATACAAAGGTAGTTATTATTTATAATTGTTTTGGTTTTTAGTCTTGATTAAAGACATCACGATTTATGTGCCATTTTTACCATATTAGCATGTTCTGAATTTCTCAGTATAATTAATCCTACCAGTAAGTTTTATACCTTCTGATATTTTATTCTTATTCAGCATCTCTTTTCAGTTTGAAGAACTGAAAAGAGTATTTCCTATAGGACTAGTCTAGTGCTGATAAATTATTAGCTTTCATTTGGGAATGTCTATCTCTCATTTCAGAAGGACAGCTTTGCTGGGTACAATATTCTGGTTGGCAGTTTTTTATTTAAATCTCTCTTCCCATTCCACCTTGATTTCTGCTGACAAATTAATTTTCAGATAAATTGATACATCATTATGCAAAATTTATTCCTTTTCTCTTGCTTTCAGAATCCTCTCATTAGAGTTTGGTTAGAATGTCTTGGGATAAGAGTTAATGAATTTAAGATTGATGACCTCTGACCTTCCTTTTCCTTGTATTTGTGTACTTCTCTAAGTTTGTGAAGTTCTCTGTTATTCTCTCTTTGCAATCAAGTCCCTCTTGAACCTCAATAACCCAAATCCTTGTTCTTTTAATACTGTCCCATAGTTTCTTAAGCTTTCTTCATTTCTCTTTTTTTCTTCTCTGACTATATTTTTTAAATAGCTTTAGAGCTCACTGCTGCTTTCTTCTGTTTGATCATTTCTCCTATTGATGTCTTCTGTTGCATCTTCCATTTAATTTATTGTATTTTCAACTACAGGATATCAGTCTGATTCTTAAAAATGACTACAATCTGCCTATTAAACTTCTCTAAGTTTGAGTATGTACAGCTCAGGAATAGAAGGTGCTGGGTTTAATCCCCAGCACCACCATCCCCCCATCTCATCCCATCCCTGCAAAAAAAACTGGCAAATTACTAAACTGTTACTGTGCTTTCCTAAATTTCATTGAGTTTCTTAAAACAACTCTTTTGAATTTTGTGTCATAAAGTTAACATGCTAGTTGCTATGTGGTTGATTTCTGGCACATTTTTTCTCTACTAGATTAGGTCCTGGTTCCCTTTCAATGGATGCTTTTTAATATTTGACAGTATCTCACATTGAAGGATTAGAAATTTACTCCAGTCTTTACAATATGGTTTTAATTTGTGTCTGTCCTTCCAGAAAGTCTAGGTAAGCTGTTTACTATGTTTTCTGACCCTGCAGTCAATGCCACTATTTTCAACACTAGATGGTGCCCCAAGCCCAAGTTTGTTACAAATTCAAGTTAGTATATTGTTCAGCATGGAGGGAAGAAGATGTGTGGTAAAAAACTGAATACAGTCCTGTTGTCTAAAGCCCTCAGCTTGGGACCAGGGTGGGCCCCTGATGTCTTGTCCACAGTCACTATGGTCAGACACAATGGGTTCTGTCAGCCAGACTCCAAAGCAACAACTTACACTTCTTCCCCCATGTAATGACTCTCTCCATGTTGTGCTTCCTAAGGCTAGGGAAGGGATAGATAGGACAGTCTACAGCTCCTACAAAATGGGTCACATCCAGAGCCCATAGTCCACCAAGACCAGGGCAGCAAAAAGGCAAAACCAAATCCCATACTATGGCCTGCCTGCTATCATAGTCTATTCATAGTCTGAGACCACTGCAGGCAGCTAGAACTTACAATACTTCAATAAGTAATAAAAGTGATGAGCACCTCTACAAAGACTCTAGCACGAAGTATTCATAAAGCTTATGGTGAAAGGTAAAGCCATTAATCTTAAGCAAAAATCTAAATATAATTACAAGATGGATTTGTCTTGTAATGCTTGGTATTTAGCTTATAATTTCATATTTGATTTAAAATCAAAAACGTTGAAATCAATGTAAGAAAATTCAAATCTGAAATTTTTTTTGTACTGAAACAATTTAGCTTTTTTTTTTTTTTTAATCGAGTTCCTTGGGGAAATGCCTACAGATAAAAGCAGAATTGAGTATACCTAGCATAATCAGATGCACTGAGTTAAAAGAGAATGTGATAAAATTAGAGAATAGGTGAAAAGACCCAAATTAAGTCATTCAAAGGATTATTAAAAGAGGCAGAGAGAAAACAGGTTATAGACGGATCAAGTACTACTACAAATGTCAAAAGATTAATAAAATAATTTTTTAAAAAAGAATATTTTATTAACTATTTTTGATGATAATAAATTATTTTCTAATTATCTTTTGATGATTTCTATATTTAACATGGGTAAATAAACTTGATTTAATGCTTTAAAAAGAAAAGATTTCTGCCTAATATAGTGGAGTAGAATTTTAAATACAAGTTAGTCTAAAATAAACAAGGAAAACAAAATTACAAAGTAAATCTAAATTTTTTAGATGATTTTATGTTCTGAAAAGCATTTTTGTTATGCTTTAAAATGATGTGAATATACCTATTATTTTATTAAAATAATTACAAAAGCAAAATAGAGAACCAGTCTTACCTGCCAAAGAGACTATCATGAACAACATACACAGAACAAACACTGAGATCTATTAATCCTTTTGGTTTTGTAGCTCGTTTTTCACTTTCAAAATAAATAAGTTGGGCATCACTGCCCTCTAAGATAAAATATAAATTTTTCCAACGTTTTCCTTTGCCTGTTAAAAAATAATTGTTTTCCTTTAGCCAAGCATGAATTGTAAAATCACATAATAAAAAGCTGATGATTATTAAACACATTTCAATTTTTATTATAAAACTTAAATAATACACCAATCCTTTTTGGAGGGAGGGGGCCACAACACCTTTATTTTATCTATTTATTTTTAATGCACTGCTGATGATCAAACCCAGTGTCTCACACATACTAGGTAAGTGCTCTACCACTGAGCTAAAACTCCAGCCCCTACACCAATCCTTGAATGAGAAAATTTCTGAGACTTCTTTTTGTTTTTAAAATACTTTTTTAGTTGTAGATGAACACGGTACCTTTATTTATTTATTTTTATGTGGTGCTGAGGATAAACCCAGTGCCTCATGCATTCTAGGCAAGCACTCTACCACTGAGCCAAAACTCCAGCCCACTGTAACTTCTTTTTAAAAGTGCCTTCTGTTATACTGCTTATTTTAATGAATCAAAGAACAAATGACAAAGATATTTTAACTGTATCTTCAGAGATTTCACTGTGATAAAATGTTCAAAATTCTTATTTGGGCATAATACTTTATTCTAATCTTAAGGAAAGAATTCTTCCAATAAAACACAACTCAATTTCCTCAAATCATCCCAATGTCAAAAATAAAAACCCCAATACCATGAGTGTGCAAGCAGTTTCTCTCTGCTTACAAAAAAAAAAAAAAAGTCATGGAGACAGGGAGCAAAGAAACACTTGGAACTACCTGAGAATTTAAGAACATTCTTGGAAATACATAGGCTGTTTTCTAAATCCCTAGTTGGAAATATGGACAATATACATATACTTGGGCTTAAAGGATGTCAACTTACTAAATTACAATTAAGTTTTATGTCTGATATTTGCAATCTCTCTATCAAATGGATTAATAGTAAAATATTAAACTGGATCTTTATTCTAAAAGTTCACTTACCCTTTTTCAGAAGATAACCTTTCTTAACAATATTTTTATAAAAGGCATCCTTTGTTTTGCGACGTATTGTATTATAGATTTCCTTGCCATCCACTGTATCATTGAGTACTTGTTCTTGATCCTGAGTTTAAAAATATTTAAATTATTTCATGAATTCTTAATCTAAATAAGGAAAAAATATACCAAATCAACAATTAAAAACCAGAGAAAGGGTTTTAATACTAAAATCCAGATGTACCTAACAGATAAGATTCTTTATTTTCCAAAGATATTCTCAGAAAGATTTCCTTATTATTTCTCAAAAACATGGACAACTTTCCCAGAAATTTTCCATACCATTTCCTAAGAACATATCTCATGGAAGACAAAGAAGCCATTTCAAACACTATTTTCAATTTGTTATTTTATAGCAAATTATGTTTTATAAATATTAATTTGTCCTACATAACTGGTAAATTAGTAGCCAATCTGAAACATAAAGCAAATTATTGTTTGCTTATGTACAAGTAAAAAAAAAAAAAATTAAGTGAACATAGAAAACTGAACCCAGCTGAACTTTAAACACCTGAACAAAACACACCCCCCATCTCAAATACCTAACAGTTCGCATAGTTCACTACTGTGTGATATGTCTGTCTCACCCATCTATCTATCCACGCCTGGTGTTACACTTCAGATAATTCTCATTCTACCACTTCACAATTTTCTCATGTTTCAACACCCCACTTCCACACATAAACTTCAAGTTTTTATCAAGTGAAAGTGTCATATCTATTATAATATTTATATATTTCTTAATCATTTAGAATGTATAAAGTTATGCCACATTTTTATTAGGAACCCTGTCTTTTGATGTGTCACTGATGAAGTGAGAAGTGTTAGACTTCTAACTTCACTTTCCTTCCCCACAAGCCCTGTGGTTTTTATTGCTTGATTTTGCATATATTACATTATAGCATAGCTGATACATAGGAATGCATGTATCACATTATAGCACAGCTGATATTAATCACTAAAATGTCCAAATAACGCCAAGAATTAAGTTAGAATGTAAAGAAAAGAGTGCTTTCAATCAAGATCTTCCCAGAATAAATCAATCTTCAATTTTACTATTGATTGGGGTCCTGTTAACTCAATTTTAGTGTTTTGATTCCTTTTTCAACCAGTTCTTATATTTGCAAGAAATGGTATTTTATAAATTTTAGTCTTAAGAGACTTTGTGAGTCCATTCAATCCTTTTATAAATCTAAGATGCATTCTGGGATTTTCATAATCTTCTTTGTCCCACATTTTGAGACATTCTATTGTTTCATCATCCTTTATTTCATTATTACTCAACAGTTATTCCCAAGTATGCTAAAAAATATACTAAAATAGTAAGAAAATAGAAGCATGAATTACCTAGAGCAGAGGTGGCCAATTGTAGCATGCATGCTAAATCCAGCCCACCACCTGTTTTTGTACATAAAGTTTTACTGGAACACAGCTGTGCTCATTCTTTCACATATTATATGTGGTTGCTTTCAACTACAAATGCAGTTTAGCAGTTGTGACAGATTGAATGTCCACAAAACCTAAAATATTTACTATCTGGCCCTTCACAGAAATACTCTACCAACCTCTGGCTTAGGAAATGATGCAATACTAAAATAATCAGCTCTATTGCATCATTCTTTTATTTCTTTACTATGTTGCCAAATATTGCAGCATCTCTTGAAAAAAGATAAAAGGCCACCTTTGTTGTCTTTTTATTAGCTTTCATGGAAGAAAGTTAAAAATTCATAACTCTTAATTATCTGCACTGATAAAGAGAAAAAATTGACAGATTAAATGTTTACCATTTATCAAAATAACATGATGAATTTAAAGAAACAGGTCCACACTGGACTCTACTGTGATGGCAAATTGATTTTGATGATCAAAATCTTACGACTATGAGTCCTCACATGATAATATACTTAATCACTTTTCTGAAACTTAAAAAAACCAATGAGTGAGCCATATTATTTCTAAGGGGAAAAAGGAAATACAATGTTATCATCTAGTTAGCAATTTAATAGAAAAGACATTATCACACTATATTTTGGGATAACCCGGATTATCCTGTTTTGCTAAACAAAATGAGAAATGAAATTTTTGTGCGCAGATTTTTAACATAAATTTTAAGTAGAAAAATATGGAAGGCACTTTGCATAAAAAAAAAGGTTATTGAAGGAAAACAGCTGATGTAGAAATTTAATTTACTGGAATAGTCAATCTAATTTGGTATTTATAAACCTAAACACTACAATTATCTTACACTTATGGAACAAAGAAGACTATACTCTCCAACAAAATTATGAGCCTTTAATGTTTTCAAAAGTACTGCATTTGGCAAATCAAAACTACTCTTAAGATTTCATCTCACTCCAGTCAGAACAGCAACTATTAAGAATACAGACAACAATAAGTGTTGGCAAGGAATGTGGGGGAAAAGGCACACTCATACATTGCTGGTGGGACTGCAAAATGCTGCAGCCAATATGGAAAGCAGTATGGAGGCCCCTCAAAAAACTGGGAATGGAACCACCATTTGACCCAGCTGTCCCTCTCTTCTGTCTCTACCCAAAGGATTTAAAAATAGCATACTGCAGGGACACAGCCACATCAATGTTTATTGCAACACAGTTCACAAATAGCTAAACTATAGAACCAACCTAGATGCCCTTCAGTAGATGAATGGATAAAGAAAATGTGGTATATATACACAAAGGAATATTACTGAGCAATAAAAGAGAATAAAATCATGGCATTTGCAGGTAAATGGATGGAGTTGGAGAAAATAATGCTAAGTGAAGTTAGCTAATCCCAAAAACCAAATGCCAGATATTTTCTCTGATATAAGGAGGCTGATTCATAGTGGGGTTAGGAGGAGGAGCATGGGAAAATTAGATGAACTCTAGAAAGGCAAAGGACAGGGAGAAGAAGGAAGGGGGCAAGGGGTATAGAAACAATGGTGGAATGAGATGAAAATCATTACCCTAAGTATATATATGAAGACAAGAATGGTGTGAATATACTTTGTATACAACCAGAGACTTGAAAAATTGTGCTCTATATGTGTTATATAATTGTAATGCATTCTGCTGTCATATATAACAAATCAGAATTTTTAAAAAAATTTAAAAAGTATTACATTTGATGATACAAGTACAAGAAAGAACCATAAGCTAGGAGAACCCAGTAGCAATGTATTTAAAATCTGCTACCAGTATTGCATTTTTATGGTAAAAGTTCAAGAGTCATGGTAATTATAAGCAGGACTTACTAGAAATCTAGAATTACCAATAATAAAATGGGTATGTTTCAGGCTGGGACTATAGCTCAATGGCCGAGTGCTTGCCTACCACTGGATTTAAACCTTAACATCACATAAAAATAAACAAAATAAAGGCATTCTGTCCATCTACAAAAAAATTTTTTTTTAAAAAGTGAGATATGTTTCAAGTACACAGAAAGGAGCTAAAGAGCAATTAGCTGCATTCAAAAGACTTGTCTATTTCAGGAATGTAAACCTATAGAAACAAGGAAATACAGAACAAAAAAAAATTGCTAAACTTCAGTTTTTAATCACATTTTCTAAAAAAGTTGTTTTGGTCCATTTCAATTGCCAGTACTACCCGCTTTCTTTCCCTCCTCCCACCCCTTGGACCCCTTCCTCTACTCTACTGGTCTTCCTTCTATCAATTCATTTTTTAATTGGTATATTGTACTTTACATAGAATTGGAATTCATTGTGATATATTTGTACATGCACATAGCAATGAAGCAAATTATGCTAATGCATTTATGAATGTCAAAATGAACCCCCAATCATGTATAACTATAATGTACTAATTTTAAAAAAAACGTGTGGAGGTAGGAAACAAATTGTTTTGATATTATTTCTTTATTCTTACCTGTATAAATTATGTGTAAAGATACTTATGAATATAAAAATTTAAGAGGTTACAAAGAACAAAACGGTAAATCATGATGACCACTTCCTGGTAATACAAATTTATACTTATCAATCTTTATTTCAGTGGTGATAAGACTGTTTTAGCTGTAGAATAGGTCATATTTGTCATTAAGACATACTACATTAATATTTGTGTCTAAATACCTGATTTCAAGATAATCTGTTTATGTCTTAAAAATTAAATTAAGGTAAGTTGTGTTATTTTAACCCTACAAATGCTAAAACATTCTAATAAAATATAAGACACTATGGGGAAGAACACAACTTTGCTTTCCAAGCTCTAGAAAAACCAGTGGAAGATCGAAGGGAAGGTTTCTCTATGTGTTCCTTATCTCAGCCCACTCGCTACATAATTCTAGAGAGGCAGATCACATATCTGACATATATCTCCCAAAGCACAGAAGATAGTCTGATTAGTGAGAGTCTGACAGCCACTGAAACAAGTCTTTGCATAGAGATATGGCATGCTCCTGAAGCCAGACTTCAATAACAAATCTTGCCGTTGTCACTTAATGGCTAGGAAAACTCCATTTAATAATTCAATACAATAAATGTTTGTTGATTGTGCCTTTTCTAGTTTTTTTTTTTTTCTTTTTTTTTTTTTTGCTCATCTATTTGTTTGTTTTGTGGTACTGGGATTGAACCTGGGGTGCTTTACTACTGAGATATTTTCCAGTCCTTTTATCTTTTGAGACACGGACTCACTAAATTTCAAAGGCTGACAAATTTGCGATCCTCCTGCCTCAGCCAGGGAATTATAGGCATTTGCCACTGTGCTTAGCTCTGTTCTAGTTTTTGAGATACAACAGTAAACAAATCAAAAATGTCTATCTTCATGGAACTTATATTCTAACCAGGGAAAGATGATAAATGCTTTACAAGATAGAGTAAGCTGCAGTGACACATCTAGGTATCTAAATAACTCTCATTGTGAAGCTAATTTTTTAGCAAAAACTTGAAAGACAAGAGTTAAGCAATTGGATTTCTGAAAGAAAATAATTTTGGGCAGAGTGAAAAACTAGTGACAATATCCTAAGAAAGGAAAAAGTATGACATTTAAAAAGCAAATAGCACTTGAAGCAAGTATGTATGTAAAAGAGTGACAGACAAGGATAGTAGAAGGAGATGAGTGTAAGAGAACTAATGAAACACCACTGTAGAGCCCTGTATGCCACAGTAGGGACTTTGGCTTTAACTCTTAACTGAAATGTAGAATATCTGCAAGTGTTAAGCAGTGGAGTGACATGATCTAACTCACATTTTAAATGATCCCTCGGTCTTTTGTGTGGTATAAGGGGACAAAGGTAGACACAGTGGGATGAAGTCAGTTTCTGGTGTTGTTCACATTCTAGATATATTTTGAAGCACAGTTAGCAGGAAACTCCTGACAGGTCGGATACAAAGTACAGAAAAGAAAGAGAGGAGTCAAGATGACTTTAATGCCTTAAGTAATTAACTTAACCTCTTTGGTCTAAGTTTCTCTACTTGTAAAATAGTCACAGTGTAAACCTCAACAAATTGTGAAATAATTAAAAGAATTAACATGTATAAAAACCTGTGCTTAGAATATGGTGCTCAATAATGTTAGTTACTTTTATTGTGAAGTGTGTTATCTCAAAAGGCTCACTCTTTTTTTCTAGAGCCTGTCTCAAGAAGCATTAGTTCAGAACTCTGCTGTTTCCATTCCACCATCTTAGCTTGAGTCTGCGAATGCAGAGTTACATTAGGATAAGTGAGCTGATTTTACTAATCAGTTTGTTCATCAGCAAAAGAATATTACTGCCTTTATGTTCTCTAATAGTGAGAATCCTACTAAAAGTCTAAGTGAGTATTTAATTCCCCAACTTCTGTTGTAACCTATTTTTACTTCAGGACCAAAATAATACACTACAAATAGTATATAATAGTGCCCATATAGCAATCAAATTGCTTTATAATAAGCAATAAGTTATTTTTTAGGTATTCCATACTTATAGACATTCTGCAAAGGGCAGCAATTTGAAGCTTATTCAGTTATAAAACAAGAAAAATAAGAGTGAGGTACTTTATTTCAAGTAATTCTTAAAACAACCTTGCAACATTTATTAAAAGTGTTAGATGCCACATACTACTTATTTTTCTAACTATAAAATGTTAGAAAACTACAAGCAAAAATTTAGGATGGAAATTTTTATTATTTAATGTGTGGACAGATATAATTTATAGACTTATGAAAGAAATTTAAAATCACTAACTCAACCAGTCAATATGAATTAGAATTAAGAATATTGAAATGTAACAGATGTATGTTAGAATCTGTTACATTTCAATATTCTTAATTCTATTCATACAACTCTGTATGGTAGAATCTGTCATCTAAAGACAAAGGCACTTCTAACCCCTAATAAAAGGCCTTAGCAGTGTTTCTAGAAAGCATATACCATACTGTATGGTTTTTTTTTTTAAGTCTGTTTTACATAAAATTAGAGCAAGCAGCCAAGCTCAACCAGAACTACCAAAAAAAGTGGTGCATCTGTGTTGACTAGTTATTAGAAAGTTTTCAAGAAGGAAGTGAAACTTAAGATTGATTTTAAACTAGCAGCATTTAGATAGAGACTGACATGAAGATAGGAAGGAGTACAAATAGATTTAAAACACTTAGTTAAAAAATAATAATAAAAAAATTTAGTTACAGGTAGAAAAAAGTGGTTGCTTCATTCTAGAGAACATAGTCATTCATTCAACTAACACTTATGAATTATTTAATGGTGTCAAGTACTATTTGAGGAATAAGGAAAAACAATTCAAAGGGGGAAAAATCATTATCATGACCTTATATTCTACTAGAAAAACATGAGAAAATGAAGGAAAATGTATTAAAATGTGACAAGATTATGATGATTCTTGAATTTATGCTCAGCTTCAAAATAATGATTTCTCACTTAGTAACTACAACAAGTTGTAGATAACAACCATCTGAAATTAACTTGCTGGTAGTAGACAAAAACTGGAAAATCAGAGACATTCCAAATTAATGAACAATTTAGCTGTATACCCAAACCTCTTACATAATCCTTTTTAATCTCTGAGTTATCAATACCTCTTTTTTACACACTGGAAATTCTTAAATTACTCTGTAAAGCACTTTTTTCTAACCTTTTCCCTATCATATTTCTGAAAGTATGAGTTAAAAGTAGAGGTTAATCACCCTGTGAATTGAGCAACCAAGATTTAACAGGCTAATTTGAGGCTAATCACTCCTCTTTAGTTTTGGATTTTACTTGCTCATACCTTCTCTTGGGCCTTGTACAACAGGTACTGCCACTACATATCCGCACCCCCCACCATCACTATCACTTTCCTCTTTACCATAGTCTTAGTTTACGAAGAGTATACAGACACACTCAAACTCTCTGGCGATAATACTATAGTCAAAGAAATAAAAAACTGAAACCCCTCTGGGCACTAGTCCTCTTCTATCATTGTGTGTGTGCATGTGTGTTTCATTTCCTTTCCTACTGAGCTTACCTAGATATTTCTGGTTGTGATTCATCCATGCTACCTCCACTTTTGCCTCTAATAACTCACTCCTTAACCCCATGCTTCTTGGCTTCTGTCCCCATCACATTTCTATTCTCAAAAAGCCACCAAGGACTTCCTAATTATCTAGAATCAACAGATAAAAACTAAGAAATTCTCTTAGGATTCATTTTTTGAAAGAATCGCAGTAAACTAAATATTGTTTAGTTTTAATTGAATGAATGTTTGCATAACATATCACCAAAATGCATTTTAAAATACAATGCTAATTAATGAAAAAAGAAAAATAACACTGACCTGAATTGGAACCGGTTCCTTAAGATAATATCCTTCAACAATCTGTTCTTTTCTATAATGATCTATGATATCCCCAATGCTGTTAAAATAAAAATAACATAATTGGTTTCACAAAATATCTAAATCTTTTAAAATACAACTAAATCCTGTTACCAAGGGTCATCTATTCACAAGTTTCTTTCAAAGCATGTAACTTGGATATATTAATAGAATAAATGATCTTACATTATTTTAGAAAAAGAAGAATGTTTCTAACATAGGTTCACAGGTCAAAAGAAGTGAGCCAGAGATTCTAATTTCCTATTTACATCAAGTGAACAGTCAAGTCAACCATATACTCAGAGCCACCATCAGGAAATGATTAAACAACCATATTTTTTGTTTTATACCAGAGTACTTAAAACATATTAAGAACTGACAGGGGAAAACAATGGCATTTATTTAGGAAGTAGAGTTCAGATAAACTAACAATTTTTATCGTGGAAATATTTATATATTATGCTTTCCCATCAGATGCAGTGGTCATAAATGAATAGTAGGTGAAAGCAGAGGAGAAGAAAGGGAAAGGAAAAAATAAAAGTGAAGAGCTAATTTTACCTTTATGATTAGCACCAGACCAAGAAAGGCTTACTGATGATTCTGATAAAAAAGTATTATCAACTGTTCTAAATATTTGGGAAATATTACAAATAAAACAAAACTAAAAATAAAATGGTATAATGTATTTTAACACAAAATTTAGCTTGCCATAATGAGTTTTTTAATATATAAAAGTGCTTCTTGGGTTTGGGGATGTGGCTCAAGCGGTAGCGCGCTCATTTGGCGTGCGCGGGGCGCTGGGTTCGATCCTCAGTACCACATAAAAATAAAATAAAGATGTTGTGTCCACCGAAAACTAAAAAATAAATATTAAAAATCTCTCTCTCTAAACAAACAAACAAACAAATAAATAAATAAATAAAATATAAGTGCTTCTCTATTATCACTAGAACACTTTATTGCCCTGAATATTTAAATCCTTGAATTTTAAACCTTCCTTTAATATAATAGAGGAATGGGTATTTTTAAGGGAGCTAAGAAACATTTCTCCAAATAAGTCTGGCTTAACCTACCCCTTGATTTTTTTTCCATTATATTTCCTATTGATACATGGAATACATATGTATATGTCACAACTGGAATATATATGTATGTGTGTATATATGGCTCCAAATATCTTTCCTATACTACAAAATTAATTTAAACCAAATGTAAATAATATTCAAAAGCAAAACTTGAAAACTAATAAAAAATAATTATAAGTGAAGCTTAACTAAATATCAGAGGCAGTATTCAACACAAGGCAAAGGGGTGAGGTTAAAAATGAGACAGATAAAAAGGTATTATCATATATAGTACTGGGGATTAAACCCAGGGGCTTTTTGCCACTGGGCTACATTTCCAGTTCTTTTTGTTTTTCATTTTGAGACAGAGTTTCACTAAGTTGCTTAGGGCATCCATAAGTTGCTGAGGCTGGCCTCAAACTTGTGATTCTTCTGCCTCAGCCTCCTTAGTTGCTGGGATTACAGGCATATACCACTGCACTCAGCTGGTTATAAATTTTTAAAGGAAAAATGCAGTACCCCATAAATCCAAAAATATTTAAAAGAAAAAAAATCACCAAATATAACTGAAAATAGCTACATACTATCACAAAGACAATTGTGTTATATACAGTAAAAAACATCAAATCTATAAAAATTAGTAAATATCAAAGGTTTCTGGTCAGTAACTATCAAATGCAATCAATCTTATGTGCCACTCTGTTATAATATAATACTTTCCATGAGCTGAAGGAATATAGCTCGTGAACTCTGTAATAACGTATATAGTTCAGAATATACAGGAGCAATTTAAAAGTGTGTAGCAAATAATAACTTTTCACCAAAAAACTAGGCTTACAAGATTAAAAAAAAAAAAAAAAAGTACTCCACTTCATACCCAGATGCACCTTAAAAAAGAGACAGCAAAAAGTAAAATTTCTTAGACATTTCATAAGAGTTCTAGCTATGAAATCAGGCAGACTTACATCTCAGAGTGCTCAGTATAAACTTATTGGTGAAATAAATGTGAGTTTTTAAAGACATTATATCCTGTAATTTCAGTTAAGTACTTAATACATAAAACTATGTGCCACTCTTGTTGAAACCTAGATAAATGTTAAAAATCTTCAAGGTCTGATGAAAATCCTTTCTTTTCCCTCTTACCATTACCTGAACTACTCTATTCTGACTCTTGTGCATATTTGTACATCTTCTCAATTTATCAGTCTATATTCCTACCATCTTTCCTAAAAGACCTGAGCACTAATAATTCAGAAATGGTATCTTTTTCTTTAATGTGTATGTATAGGATCTATGCAGTGTATTTCACAACAGATTATCTAATAAGTGTTTACTAAATTAAATTTGCTAAATTCCTCCCCTATTTTCTAAACTTTTGAATATAGGAACATCAGAGTTAAGTCTCAATAATTTCTAAAAGAAACAGACATAACTGCTACTCTCTTAATTACAAGGTTAATGCACAAATAGTTAATGGGGAGACACTATAGCAGAGCATGGCTGTGTCAGACTTACTGAATAATCTTGAGTTTTACACATTTATATCTAAACAATGTTAACCATGAAGATGTATCTTCCTAGAAATTGTTTCTGACATTAATGCTGAAATGGAATATGTAATTCTAAGACAACTAGAAAAACTGCCATTTTCCCCTCATCAGAGTTCCAATTTGGGCCTTCCTTTAAAAAAAATTAAAACTAGAAACTATAAGACACCTGAATTTTATAGGAAATAAAAGTCAAGGATTTGGGGGAAGAGTCAGGCTCGAATTACCATGTATTTTTAAAAAGTCCTCATTTTGCAGCCAGACTAATAATTCTATAACAGTTGAGAAAGAAATATACTTCAAATTCTTTTCTTATTCCATTATGGTCTTTATCAACAAAGACTACCTTTATAGGTTTTACAGACTATCTTCAGTGAGTAATAAGAATTCCCATTGTTGCAGAACATATACATTTGTTAATAACTAAAATAACGTCTGTCAATAACCTATGGATATTTACCAATAACCAAACTTACAAAAAATAAAACTTATGAAATTATTTAATCTTAAGCAAATCTTAATTTGAACATTTATTCAGTTAAGAATATTTATTTTTAATTTTTAATTTTATATTGTTCCAAATCTCTAGAAAACTAGACAATGGGAAAAATTAATTTATAAAGAGCTCAAATTGCAGCCACCTGGATTTTCAGTGAGGATGTCTAGAACCCAGATTGCAATGTAGAACGTATTCAAACACAGCTTATATATAAGGTATGCAAAAGGGTCCAACTACCTTGAACTATCTTTCATTTGATGTTTTAGAACTGTCCACTGACCCTCTGGTAGGCAACCAGAAGAATCTGCCACTGGAATTTTTTGTTTTGTTTTCCAAATAAACCAGCTGCTAGATCTGCATCTACTTAAAGGTCAAGCTGAAAATAAGAAAAATTCTAATTGGGAAGGAGAAAGATAGAGTGGTATGAAGGTATTAATCACGTAAATGTCAGTTCTTTAAAATAAGACTACACCAGCCTCCAAAGGAGCAAAATGATGGTCTACTCTAGAGTATGAGAAAACATTTCATTCAATAATGAAGAGGTGACTTTTTCTTTTGCAGAAAAAAATACTGACATGCTATCATATGGTTTCCTCTATTATTTTACTTCCATAATCAAGCAACTAAAATTCATTCTGAGTTTCAGGACAAGAGTTTACTCTGAAGGAGAGAAGTCAGAACCAATCATGATATATAAAAACTACTGACTAGAGAACAGAGCAATTACATAGTAACATATGTATAAATCTCAGGTAACTCTTGAGGAACCTTTATTTTCTTTTTTGCTATTAAAATGGCTCATTGATAAAAGAATGTACTAGATTTTCTTTTCCTTAAATTAGATGTTTTACTCTTCATGCAGATAGTATATAGATTTAGCAAATTTGTTACAAAAAGCTTGTATATAATTTTTTTTTTTAAGTCACAAGTTATTTTGGAAGGAAATAAGTTATTATTTTAACACTGTGTAAAATATTCTTGGATATGACTACTACTAAATTATAGTAAAAAAGTCAGGAACTTAATTTTGAATCTAATTTGTTTTCAATATTGTAACTATTTTTGCCAAAAGTAAAAGATAACTAAACATTTCTCAAGATTTACCTGTTATAATATCGGCCTCCCATCATAAACTGATTGTTTGGTGTTGGACATATTTTGAATCGCTGAATATTTTCATTGGTCCGAAAATAAAGTGAATAATCACCAGGAGTATTATCTGAGGGCCTCACAAGAAAACTGCAGACTTGGCCAACTGTAAAAATTAAGCTGTTAGTTTTATTTCCTAATTATCAAATAAAAAAGAAAAGATGTTAAGTAGTATAATTATAAAGTACAAAGTCATAACCATATGCAAAATTTCAAATTTTCACCAGAAAATTAATTCTTTTATTCTTTCTTTCCTTCTTTCTTCCCCCTCCTCCACCTCCCCCTCTACCCCTCTTTCTTTCTTTCTTTCTTTCAGGATTCTTTCTTTTTTGGTCCTGGGGATTGATCCCAGGGTTGTTTTACCACTGAGTAATATTCCAGTCCTTTTTATTTTTTATTTTGAGACAGGGTCAGCTAAGATGCTGAAACTGGCCTCAAACCTGTGACCCTCATGCCTCACTCAATCTCTTGATTCACGGGGACTTACAGGTGTGCGCCACTGAGCCCAGCAGGAACTTGTTTTTTAAGACAATCTTTTTGTATTTCCTGATTTATGCTTCACAAACACCCATTGTGACTGGCTACTATATGCCAGATATTTGTTAAAAGCTTTATTTCATAAAAATGCAGAATAGAAATTCTGCAGCAGTAACTTCTGGTCAATAATGTCTGTAATTGGCATAACTTAGAAAGAACTACCTAGCCAGAAATGTGGGGATAGTGACTAAAACTGCTACACTGTTTGTAAATCCCCTTAATAAAAACATTCTAAAAAGAAAACCAATTTTGCATTTGAATAGTCTATACTTAATCGGTGTTTCCAATTAAAACAAAAGGCTATTTCATCAGTACCACACACAAAAAAATGGCTATAATAGAAGAATGGCAAAAAAAAAAAAAATAGATTCAAAAATAGATTCAAAACAACTGAAATGAGTAATTATCAAAAATCAATACTCATGTACTACATTTTATTTAATATAATCCTAAAAATACACATGGAAGCAAATTATCATACATCAAGTATCTTCAAGTCAATTTTAGACTTTTCACATCTTCAAGTGGCAATGACTCCTAATACTGAGATGCTTTTGCCTTTTGTCTGTTTCAGACCTAATAACATGAAAAAGATTAGGACTTATTTTTAAGAAAACATAAGGAACATTTAGAATATCAGATATAATTCTGTGTAAATTATTAATAGTTCTAATCTAACCATGATCAAGTAACTTCATGTTCAATACAAAGAAGTAAAAAGTAAACCTCCTTAAACTGAATCTTAAAGGGCTAAATACAAAGTAAACATAAAAGTTGCAAGAAACTGACTGGAATTTAATAAAGGCTAAAATGAAAGTACTTCTAATTGGATACAATAAATCTTGGTGACAAGAAACCAGGATACTCTGTTTCTTTAAGAATGTGAGATAGAAATTACAAAATTGTACATGCAAGTTCTAAGTCCAGTTTTCAAGGAAGAAAATTCCACCAGATTCTCAAAATAGCAGACTCAAAAAATACAAATTATTGTAAGATATTAAGTTTTCATATTAACATGTAAAACAAGAAGGGGTACCCCAAGTATTCAGTGATGAAAGTTCCAAATATAAACATAAATTCACTAAAATATGCCTTTTTGGTACCACCTTGAAAGTGGAGATAGCATGTCATTATGGTTTGGTGTTTGCTCTTAATTACTACCACATGGTATTATCATGTTCTTTAATTTATGTTTTGAACTTACTTAATATAGGTTAACTATATAAACCCCTCAAATATTGCCTCGAATCTTTCAAAAGATTAAGTATTAACTTAAAATGTAATACCTTATTGCATTTTAAAACAATTCGGATCACATCTTTAGTAACCTTTAATAATTAATCTTAATAATGTTTAATAATATCACCTTTAATCATCAGTAAGAGAATCTATTGTACCAAATACAGAAACTATCAAGCAAATCTTAAAGAACTAAAACTTCTAAATTATATATTATGGATTAAATCTGTCTTGTAATCTTTATAAGATATGGTTTACTGAAGAAGCATTTGGTAGTTAAATTAATTCAGCCTTTAATACTTAGTAAGAATAAAAATGATAGTATAGTTTTTATTTTAAATAATAAACCGACAATACAAAGTCAGTCTTTGTGTTTTCTTACATCCACAGAGTTTTGAGATATGTTAAAATTAATGTATTTTAAGTAAGACTCAATTATATAATTCCATGAAAGTATAAGAATAAATACAAGAATGTTTGCTGTAGATGAATGAAAAAAAGAATGCCAACATACCACTCCTCTATTGGGGCCCGGCAAATTATGGTATTCATAGAATAGAAAACTTACAACTATTAAAAATAATAAAAATTTATATCTGTAGATTTTGAATGCTCTCCCAATATATACACAAATATGGAAAAAAGTATTTTACTTGTTCTTATAAGTGTGTGTATGCATAAGGGTAAGAAAGGGAGATACATATAAACACAGAACACTTCTAAAAACAGAAAACAACAATTATCAACATGTGTCACATCAGGGGAAGGGTAAAGAGACAGGCTAGGGTAAAAGAATAACACACTTTATGGAATTAGACACCACATGTGTGTTTCAACTAGAAACAAATAAACAAAATACAAGCTTCTCAGCACTGGGCAAGAAATTATAATATGCATAAACATTAATTTAGAATGCTAAAGGCATATACAATGCATGAAAATTGGTTGGTTCACTTTTTTATTCTTTTAAAATACAGACTTTAAAAAGGCAAGTGAATATAAAAGTACCTGTCATTAGTAAATTATAAGCTTCTTGTTTGGAAATCTTCCCATGGAACCATCTTAAAAAGAGAACAAATTAAATATATGAATCAAAAGTCCTTTTGGTTGCTATCAGTTGTTCAAAACTAAATCAACATAATCACAATTCAAACAGAAATGTGAAATAAATGCAACACAATTGATCAAATTATTTCAGTTCTAATACATTGTTACATTTTGTAAACATATTATGCTTAATTTCAACAAAATATGGAAAAACTAGGAACTACCAAGTACAAACTACAATTTCCATATTAATTACCAATAATAAAAATAGCAATGATTTTAATCTTCATAATGTCTGTTAATTGCTTACATCATAGTTAGCTCTTTTTTCTTTTGGGGGGCAGAGGGGAAAAAAGGGATAGTACAGGTAGAGCCCACCCTAGAACTGCTCCAGAAAAAATACTTAATGAATTAATTTTTCTTATATTTCTCTCATAATAAATTTACCTATAATTTAATAATCTCTCTCTTCCAATAAAATGAAAATGTTGATGCATACTTTAGTGAAAGCCAGTAAATAAGATTGGATGATGATAACAAGTGAATACCAACATTAAGTACTAAAAGAAAAGGACACAGTGTTCCTAATTTTATGTGAGTTAATAGCTTATCAAACTAGATTGGTAAAGTATTTTATATTTTATATTCCAAAATTAAGCCTCTAGAAATTATTATAAATGGCATTATGAATATTGAATAGCATAAATACAATGACTAAAGCACTCCAAACTGCCTTAAAAGGTAGAGAAGTTCCATATTGCTTTCACGTATAAGTTAAATGACCATTTGCTACAAATGTTACAGCATGACTTCCCTATTCTAAGGGAATTTCAACTAGATGACCTCCAAGGTCAGTCCTATATTTGTATAGCTAGTAAAAGAAGAAAATTCAAAGAGGATGAAAAAGCAATACATAGGATTTAGAGATGAACAAAATATCCTAAAGCCCAAATGACAGTATCTTTTTCTGAAGTTATTCCTATATAAAATTTATATAATTCAAACACATACATGGTTTACACAAATGATAAAGATAAGTACTTGCTCTTAAGAGATCCCCATTCTACTTAGAAAAAAAAAAGACAAAAATAAAACAATATTCAAAATATATCAAGTGCAGTGATTGGTATGTTCTGAGGGTAGTTTGGGAACAAAAGAGAAAGGCACCAATTCTTAACTGTGTGTAAGAGTTAACAATGAAGGAAGAGTCACTGAATACCAAATCATTCAGTAAAGACATATATCAATAAATGCATAATGAATGAAGAAAAATCCTGGCCTACAAAGCAGATAAAGCAAAGGCATAAAGGAGAAAAACAGGATTATGCATTTGAAGACCTACAAACTACAGAGTATAAAACTAGAAATGACAAGTGATAACACTAGTAAAAGACACAGTAGATAGATCACAGATGGTCTTTGTAGGCTCTGCCAAGGTAAATATGGTGAAAAATTGGTTAATTTCAGGTGAGAAAGTGATACCATCAGATCATGTATTTTTAGGTAAAACATTCTGGCTATTGGAAGAGAGAATCCGAGCAATCTAAAAGACTCAGGAGACAAACTTGAGGGTTACTGCAGTATCAGGTACTAATAAGAGAAGAAAGGGCCTGTTGAATATAATTACTTAATATTAAGAAGAAGACACACATTTAAGAAATATTTTAGGAGGTAAAATCATCAGAACTTGGTATCTACATCATGGAATCAGGGAGCTGTAAAGAAACTCAGCCAAAGTTATGCCATCTATTTAATCTCAAAGGGGACTCAGTGTTACAAATGATATTTAAAGGATTTAAGATACTTTACTGCCAGTCTTCGTCCTAAGAAATTACAGGATGTGAATACACATAAAATAAATCAACACTACAAATTTAGCATGTGCTAAATACCCAGTAAGTAAGAAATTATGAAATCTTTAAAAATGAGAGACTAGTTTAAAAAAGACTACCCACTTAATAAAGAATCACACTTGGACACCATGGAAAATTGGATGTGGCTTCAAATATTTATAGCATTTGACCTATATTTTTAAAACTAAATCTACACTATTTTTAAAGTACAGATAAAAATGTATGTTTATAGTTCCTCTTAAAAATCAGGAGGATTTCATTCTAGACTCATACTCTTGAACACATCAATTCGACAGGTCACCTTACAATAGGCAACAACTTTCTAGTTTTCAATCTCCCACAATCTTAATACCAAGAGTAAAGGTCAGCTGCCATTTATCATCACTCTTAAACTGTTGTTTTTTGACAAGAGGGGAACAGTTTCTATGTACCTTGATCTGTATCAAAGAGGGAAAATAATAAAAATCATGATTATTGTGTATGGAGACAAATGGTGTGTGTGTGTGTGTGTATGTGTGTGTGTGTGTGTGTGTCTCCCAAACTTCATTTGCTTACATTATTTAACTCCTCTCCAAGCATTAAAATTTATAACTTCTAATAATAGGTAGGGAGGAGACTTCAAACTAACATATTCAACTAGTCTCAGTAATGCAGTTCCTTTTGTAGCTATAAAGAACAATAGGAAAAATGAACACAGAAAATATTTCATATATTCTACTTAAGGAAGAGCAGGAAACTAAGTAAGGTAACAGAACATATTCAGTTTAGTGTATTAAACAATGGTTAGAGAATAGAAAAAGCAAATAGTTGAGGCAAGCTTTAAATTCTATCCATAAATGCAAACAGGATGGTTAAGAAGGGAAAAAATCTTCTAAAAAGGTATTAGAAGATTAGCAGTATATTAAAATAATACAAACAAGACAGAATTGTGATTAATAGTTAAAATCTTATAAAGAAAACTCATATACATAAAATCAGTCTAAAACAGTTATGAAAAGAAAATCCTTTCTTAATCTTACTAAAATTATGTAGAACTCTGATCTCAGGGTAAAGTTCTTTGGCAAAAAGAAAAAGAACTTGAACCAAAAAAAAATAATAAAAGGTGTGGCCACAAAAACAAGAAATAGTATGAGTAATCAGTAAGAAAATTAAGAGGAATTATGACATTCACTAATGTTATTAATGTAATGTTTACCAGAAAGTCATTAGTTTCATGATATAAGAATAATACATAGGTAACTGGCCACCATTTATTTAAAAATAAGACTTTAACACTAGGTCCTTAGGAAAAGTGTTTATAAATTAGTTCTCTGAGCAAAAAAAAGAAAGTATAAGTCATTCTTTTGACTTTTAAATATTTGGCTATTAAAATTTTTTTTGGCAATTTTCCAATTAGTAGCTTTACAATATATTTTTTTCTTTTAATAATTAACAAAAACTCACATTTTGCCTTCATGTGGATCTTCTTCCCGGCCCTAAAGGGAAGACATTAAAACAGTATTTTATATAATTAACTATTAATCTACTTTTTAAAAAATTCATAAAAATCATATCTTCAAACACATCTCCACAATGCTCTTCATATTTATGTGTATATGAGAAAAGGCTTATCAAGAATTCTCTCCACAGAACTCTCTAGCGTACACTTCTCATCATGTTGCCATTTGTCTAATTCCTCTTTTTCCCCTTTATCAAACTACTTCTATAGCTCAACTACACAGTACAATTACCTCCATATCCCACAGCACCACTCTAATCTGAATCAGTTTCAACAGTAGCTTTGTTCTGCATTAAGACAACAAAACCAAATAAAAACAAATTTTTAAAAGCAAACATTTAATGCCTTTTTCCAGTCTACAAACACCTCATTCTGTACCACAAACCTCACTCAAGTACAATTCTCCTGTCTCATACTACCAATTCTCTAGGTATCTTTACCACTATCACGCCTAAACTATCCATTTGTTAACCTACATTTTCTCACCACTGAGGCTTTTTGTTGTTATTGTCATTGTTGTTCTTAGAATGTCTTTTCCACTCACCACCTGCCTCTTAGATAAAACCTAAACCATCCATGCAGGGTTTATCTCAAATGCTACCTCCTTGAAGAAACATTCTGAGACCCTAAAACAGTGAATATCAATTTTTGCTTTGAATTCAAAAGACATTCTCCTTTTACCATCTTTTGAAACTTATTTTATTCTATATGTCAATTTTCTAAAACACACCTACTGTTATTCATTCCATAATAAAGGCTATAAGCACCTCAAGTCCTAAATTTCTATGTTCTCACCATCATTACCACCACTACCACCATAAGCACCAGCACAAGGCCAGTACACAGTTTTCACTGCAAATCTATTAAACTATAGTCTTAGTACCTAAAGTACCTGGCACTGAGTTGCCTATGAATAAATAATAAAGGAAAAAATAGAAAAATGGTCTAACTATACATGGATTTGTGTCTTTCAATTGATTCTCACTCATTAAATATCTAAATAGAATAAAATCACTTAATGAATGCTAGCTATATGTAAAGCAGTACGCTAAAAAAAACTGTATGAATGAACAGCATCATCACTGACCTCTTTTAGAAGAGGTTTACACAATAAATTAATTAAATACAGGTTAACAGAATACAGAACTAACACAGTGCTATGGAAACACAGGAGGAAACAATTTAATCTCAAAGAATCTAGGAAGTCATAAAATCTCTATGAAAGAAGGAGGGACATCTGAACTTAGCTGATGAAGACGAATCTTACAAGGCAATCTATAATGGCAGAATGTCAAGGAAGAGGGAAATACATAAGCATAGGAACATTCATTACTCAACAAAGATTTACTCAATGGCTACTAATGCCAGATACTAATCTAGGCAATAGGGATGTATCAGCAAATGAGAACAAAATTCCACATACATTCTAGAATTAAGACATAATAGTATAAATATGCTTAAAGAACAGTAATTAGAATTCTAGAAAGGGAAATTTCTTCAATCTAGCTACTAAACAAATGCCTGAAACATCTTTGTTGTCTAGACAATGTACAAATAGCTTTCTAATCTACAAGGAATTCACTAACTTCTAGTAAAGCCCATTGTGAAAATTACTCTAAATATTTGAGTAAAAATTGTTCAGAAGTTTAACCTGGAATTATTCCACTCTTAATTCAAAAGATGACTATATTCATTTTTAAGAGCCACATCACACTATTTACTCACAATGAATTGTTTTTCTTTTTCATTCCTTATATTTATGTAAGGAATGTATTTATGGACCCTTTATCTCAGACGAGGCTATTTATTATTTTTCTGCAAAAATAGATAACTTTCACTTATCGTTATTAAAGTTTATCTTGCTAAATTTGATCCAGAATTTTAAAAGTTCAGGAAAAGTTCAACTATACTTTAATTCCTTTAAATAATCAGAATAGGGAAGAGGTGGTAACAGGGAAAAGGAATCGTAATGTAAAAATTCAAAGAAATTGTATAAGAAAACCAGCACAGACAGAAAAATGCTTCAGTTTCAACATTTCTCACCTATGCAGAATGAATAACTACTGTAGAATATAGAATACTATTCTTGGGGTTCCAACTCTTTCACTAAGTAACAAGTGTGTAATATATCATACCATTTCAATTCCTTCCACCTTTCCTCAGTATATTTTACTTCTGTGAACTAAGACATATTTGCTAGAATAGGCAGAAAAATAGTAGCAAAGTATATTTTACTGACATTTTCCTGAAGCAATAATCAAAAGCATAGGTTTCAGTACATTATCAGGCCTGTGGCATAATTTAAAAACAGGAGCTCTGAGGGTTATCAAAGATTACAGAAAGCCATCCCATCTCTCTAGACAAATATGAAAGGTAAGAATAAATTTCAAAACTACAACATAATGTTTAAAGTATTTCAGTGGTATTAAATACAGTCTCTGAAGTACAAATACAGCTGAATCCTATCTTAAAATGGACATATAGGATAATTTTTACTGTATGCTAACATGACTAACAAAATATTATGACAATAAAACAAGGGGAATATTCAAAATATAAAATCAGGAGATAATAAATGTGTAAAGAGAATTTCTCCAAGGTTAAATTGTACATATATTTGGAAAATAGAACAATATGAAACTAAATATGTGTAACCATTAGGGATTCCATTAATTAGTTTAGACAATTTCATTTATAAGGAAGCCTAGGAGGGCAAAAGATGGATCAAAATAAGCACAAATGTTAACATTTTTAATTCATAAAATCATGAAAGCTTTCTGAAAACCAGCAGCTACATATTACGATATTTTAGCTTGTTTTTTTAAAACAAGTAGTGTTTACTAAGAGTAAATACATTTTAATGAAAAACTCCATATATATATATATATATATATATATATATATATATATATATATACATATATATTTAAAAAAAATCTTTCAAAAAAGAACTTTATCCTTAGGTAATTACCAAGTTTTAATGAAATATTTGGAATGTGGAGTTCAGAATTAAAAAAAAAAAAAAAAAAACTTACCACCTCTTCTACTAGATCTTCAACAATAAGGCCTTGTTCATCCGTTCTTAGATTTGTAACCCACATCCATCCATCTTCTAATTCATTATGAACAATGAACATATCTCCTTTTAAGAAACTAAAATGCCAATTGTAAATTTATTAAAGTTAAAAATTTTAAACATACACATTTAAATATTTATATACCACAACACAGAAACAGTATGATATTAGAAAAATGTAAAGGATTTGAGTCAAATATCCTGGATTTTTGTTCTGCTTCTGTCATCTATAACCTGAAGACTCTTAATAATCTGAATCTTAATTTCCTCATGTATAAAATGGGTTTAATAATATTACCTACACTATCACTGGGTTATTATGAAATTCAAATTAAAATCACTATTTGTAAACAGTCACTGATTACATATTCTGCATGTTTTGGGGTGTAATTCCAAGAAAATCAAATTTAAAAAATTTAGGTTTCAATGTTATTATGCTTTCAGAAGTAGATTAGATATACAAGTAAACACAAAATAAATATAATCAATACATAATACATATATGAGAAGTAGTTACTTCAGAAAAATATTAGATAAACTAGCTTTTATTATGTAGATGCTCGTATCAATTAATACTTCTCTAGACAAAACATTAGGGCCAAATAAATTATTCCTTTACAGAACCACCTAAATAAGCACATTAAAGAAAATTCTGATGAATTGTGTACAAATATGTAACAACAAATCCCATCACTATGTACAACTATAGTGCACCAATAAAAAATGTGAGGGAAAAAACAAAGAAGAGACATATTACAATGAAGTCTACAACTATAATTCTCCATAAAAGTGTTTTTAAAAACATAAAAATTGAAAGAAAAAAATAAACGAAAATTCTGGGTTTAAATGAACATTAAACATTTGACAAAACTTTAAAAAAAAAATGCTGGGAATGTAGTACAATGATATATTACTCATGTTTGAGGCCTTGGCTTCAATCCCCAGCATCACAACAAACAAACAAACAAACAAACAAACAAAAACTAGGTGTGGTAGCACTTCACTGTAATCTGAGCTATCTAGGAGGCTGAGACAGAGGATCACCAAGTTCAAGGCCAGCATGACCCTGTCTAGGTAAAAAGAGTTGGGGATGTAGCTAATTGTTAGAACTTTCCTGGGTTCATTTTTCAGTATCAAAAAAAAAGAAAAGAAAAAACAATTGGAAAAGAAAATCAAAAGGGCATATGGACAATAACCAAAATATGGCAAATTTCATTTCTTGGTTTAAAGCAGTCATAAGAGTATTTTTTGTTTTTTAAGTTTCAGTTGTTATTGCTGCTATGTAAACTTTTTATGGAATTAAAAAAAAAAATTCAAGCAAAAGCTTACTTGTACAAACCTAAAATTCATTCTATATTATTTTGCTTTGGCTCCCCTCCAAAAATAAGTTAAAGTATTTCATTAAATCTCATTTTCAGATATTTTTATTTCAAAAATAAATTCAAAGGTATGCATAAAGCTAAAAATTATACTTATGACTTCATAAAAATTTATATCATCAAATTAAAATGTATACATTCCCTCTCTAATTAAATTCCTATTTCCCTAGAGCAGTAGTTCCTTTTTTTGTTAGTCATCTCCAGGACCCTGTTACACTCCTAGATGACATTTATGTATATTAATTATATTTTTATTATAACTGTATCATTATTAATATCTATTGATATTTACCATATTAAATTTTTTTAATGATTTTTTTTAAAGACAGAGAGAGAGAGAGAGAGAGAGAGAGAGAGAATTTTTAATATTTATTTTTTTTTTTTTTTTAGTTTTTGGCGGACACAATATCTTTGTTTGTATGTGGTGCTGAGAATCGAACCCGGGGCGCACGCATGCCAGGCGAGCGCACTACTGCTTGAGCCACATCCCCAGCCCCTACCATATTAAAATTTAAAACATAGATCTTTTTAAGTATTTATCAATTTTTTTTTTTTTTTGGGGGGGGGATACAGGGGAATTGAACCCAGGGGCATTTTACCACTGAACTATATCCCCAGTCATTTTTATTTTTGTTTTGAGATAGGGTCTCCTTAAATTGCTTATAGCCTCACCAAGCTACTACGACTTGACTTGAACCAGGCGATCCTCTTGCCTCAGCCTCCCAAGTCACTGGGATTTCAGGTATGTGCCACATATGCCCAGCTTACTAATTCCTTTAATGAAATTAACATATTCCATTACATTAAAAAATTAAAAATTTTTAACTTTTGAGGGTTTGGTGGGAACTCATGTTTGACATTTTTGCAAATCTCTTAATGTCTGATCTAACTGAAAACTGATAGATACTCAAATCTGTTTCTGTAATCTATTGCTATATGATTTTTTGCTTGAGGTATATGAAGAAAATATAACTTCATACAAATATGTAGCTATGAACTGTTAGTTTCAATAGCCTTTTCTGATAATTATAGATATTCTATGATACTATACCCAAAACTCAAGAATCGGTACCTTCTTGAGGATAAGCTGCATAATATGGAAACTACAACTATGTGTCAAGAAACTTTCTATATGCCTTCTGGTAACATCCACTGTTCTACTTTGTACTTTGTTTGGATCTTTTACCTATGCATAATTTTCTAACATCAGACATTGATCACAGCCTGGCATGACGGACACCCTTGTAATTCTAGCAATTCAGGAAGCTGAGGAAGAAGGATCACAAATTCAAGGCCAGCCTCAACAAGTTAATCAGACCCTGCCTCAAAATTAAAACAAAAGGGCTTAGTAGTTGAGTCCCTCTGGATTCAATTCCTGGTACCAAAAAACTTAAAACAAAATATTAATTTTATGTATCAAATCCTTTGGGCCACAGGAAACCCAGATTAAAAATTATTTCTGAATTTGTCTGTGAGGGCATCTGAATAAAATTAGTATTTGAATTAGTGGACTACCCTCCTCAAAGTGGGTGGGCATCATAATCCTTTTAAGTGTCTGAATAGGAAGGGGGAAAAAAACAACACCATGAAAGAAAAAGGAATTTGCCTTTTTTTTTCTGCATCACTGGTTAATTTGGGACATTTCCTGTCATCTTCTCCTTCCCTAGACTGAGATTTCCACTGACTCCAGGTTCTCAGGCCTTTGGACATGGAATAAATTATCCCACTGTCTTCCCCAGCTCTCTAGCTTGCATATGGCAGATCACAGAACTTCCATAATTGTATGAGCCAATTCATCAAATAAATCTTTTCTGGAGAACTGCAGCTAAATACATGGACCTGAATGGGTATCAAGGATCCTCTGAGTTATGCAGAATATATTTTGAGAACCTGCTACATAATCCCACTGGAAACTGACAAATTTTCTAAAACTCCTTAGTTTGTACTTCAGCTCAGTTCTCCTTTATTAAATGCATTGGTTCCTTTCTCTCCCTTTTTTTTTTTTTTTAAACTGGCCTTTCAGACAAAGATCACAAATAAACACGTCAATAGTAATTTAAAAAGAAGCCATTATTTTGAAGATAATCACACAAAAATGGAATTCCTACTTTGAGACTGAGATTCTTGAATCTCATTTTTTAATACTGTCTTTCCAGAAATTTTTAGTACCACAAAGTTTTCACTACATTTTAAATGCTGCTATTGATTTCTATTTTTTTTAATTTGTAACATATTTTCTTTACTTAAATTTAGAACTTCACTTTTTATTATACAAAATAATATTTGAGAATTATGTAGCTCAAAAAAATAAACAAAGACATTGCATATAAAAATTAAATTATTTTGGCTTATTTGGGTAGTCTAAAGTAAAAACGCATACTTTAGATGTGTTACAAATAATGATATTGTGTTAGTCATCTTTGCATCGTTGTAACCAAAATACCTGATAAAAACAACTTAGAGAAGGAAAAAATTCATTTTGGCTCTTGGTTTCAAAGGTTTCCTCCATAGCCAAACAAGTCCATTTCTCTGGGCCTAAGGTGAGAACATGGTGGAAGGATGTAGCAGAGGGAAGTTACTTTCCTCATGACAGCCAGGATGCAGAAGAAGAAAAGAGGCCACAGGAAAGATGAATCCTTTTGGGGCATACTGGCAGTGAGGTGTCAGTAGTGTGGATTATCTGCTAAGGAAAATTACTGGCTATAGAGTGGCCCAGGCTAAAAGTCAGCCCATGGGCACTGCATTGCAACCAGAGACGTCAAAGTAGTAGGGCTATCCAAGGCTATTTCAGAGATCTTGCCACCACATGTCCTAGAGTTACAGGACATGTTTGCCCAGTTGTATTTTGGTCCAATCCCTTCTTTCTATGCCCCTACTCCTTCCTTTTGGACTAGGAATGTTTATGCTATATCATTATATATTGGATATATGTAAGTTGCTTTTGATACTTACACCAAAAGTTTGCTGTGAGTCTCAAAGGAGACTTTGGACTTGGACTTTGTGGGCAAACTTGGGACTGTTCAGACCTTGAGATTCTTGAAGAAGAATTAAATGCATTTTGCATTGTGAGGTAGATGTGAACTTTTAGGGGGACAGGAGTGGAGTATTATGAATTGGATATGAGGTGTCCCTCAAAATCTGTGTTAATACAGAAATGTTTAGAAGTGAAATGATTGAATTGTGAAATCTGTAACCTAAGCAGTCCATCCTAGTCCATCCTAGCTGCTATTGATTTCAAAGAGAAACTACTCAGAATCAATAATAATTCAGAAATAGTCTTAACAACTTATAGGTAAAAAACAAAGTTTCTACTGAAGAGTTAAACAGCTTATAAAATGACAATGATAATTTGGTTATTAAATTATAGAATGAACTAAATTATATAGAAATAATAAAAATAGAAAACTATCATGCTCTATAGTTCTATAACATTCTTAACATTTAAAATTATTCATTCATTACATAATATAGAAGCTTAATTATCATTATAATTTCATTTGTAGCTGAGGCATAAATGTCATGGGGTAATAAAAATTAAAACAGAGTATGTATTATAAGAGAACTCTCCTTACTCTGTCAGAGATAGGGTGTAATAAAAGCTGTTCTTTCTCCTGTCATTTTCACTGTGGCTAGCCAGATTCAAATTCTCAGTCTGACAAGCCAAACCAGTAGTATGAAACTACTAACCCCCAAATAAAGGCAGTTTTACCTTTTTATATGCTATTCCCTCAAATTCCAAACCTTTCCTAGTCTAAGAGCAACAAATCTTCAATTCCTAGCTTGAAATGCCTATTTCTGGTGCCTACTACATGAGAAACATTATAAAATACCTTATTTCATCAGTGTCTGGTACTTTTGTATAAGGCAGAATGGCTCGCACACGCCTTCTATCTTCTACTGGCTAGAAATTATTAAAAAAAAAAATCAAGATTTAAAAATGACAAATCATCTATCCTTCAAAGTCAAAGAGGTATGTCCAAACAAAGTTACAGCCAATAAAGTCCACATTATATACTCCATAGTATCATTCAACTTAATTTTTACTGACTAAATACTCAAAGCTTAAAAATGTTTGATGCTCTTATTTTTATGTTTTTATAGAAATTCCTTCAAAAGTCTAACCAATATGTGTTTTATCAGGTAATAAAAATGATTTTTTTAATTTTAAGTAATCTACATGCAACATATAAATTTCCTTTCTGCCATGATGTAGAAGCCAACTTTTGCAGCCATTTCCCAATTAGCACTATGAAATCATAATTACTCCAAATATATTCAAAAAATATTTGTGAAGCTATTAATAATTTTTTTAAAATGTATTACTTAAATACAAAATTAAAGAAAAAATACTTTTTTTAAAAGAAGTTTCAAAGACATTTTAGTCAAGTTCTACTCGCCTCTGGTGGTGCAACTGGATAAAGTAGTTTTTCTCCTTTAAGCAAACAAGAAACGTGACTATAATAACCTATTAGGTCTGACAGTGAAGAAAAACGTCTTCCACCAATGTAGTAATCGCCACACATAGCAATAATCCTGTTTGGACAGGAAAAAAATACAGTATAACAATAATCTTTACAGCCAATTTTTTTTTTTTTTTTTTTTTTTGTAGTTCTGGGGATGAAACCTAGGTCCTAGCACATTCCAGGCAAGCACTGTACCACTGAGCTATAATTCCAACCTCTATAGTCAATTTGTAAGACCAAATTTAACAAAGAAATTATAAAACTATAAATTTCATATTCTTTTAAGTATATCCCTGTTTTAAAAATATCATTTGCTAATATCTTAACCACAGGCAAATTACTTGGGGTTATTTTTAAAAAAAAAATATACACATATAGAAGCATATGATATGAAATACATATCAGACTTAAAAACTTCAATTACATAATTCAATCAAGTATTTAAAAATTCATTCTCTGCTATCTCCCCTTCATTTTCCATATTTAAGACTGAGTTAGCAATTTTAGTAAGTTTTCTCTACCCAAAATTCACTCAAAGATATCTTGAAATTTATATAGAAATATAATTTTACCTAAAAAATTATTATACTATCAAATATTAAATTAGATTACTATTAAATTGTGTAAAATTATACTTTATGTAAATATGTAAGAAGTATGATAATACTCTTAAAGCTTATTTTAAAATCTAAACATCAAAGATACATGAATATTTTATAAGTTAACATTATTGACAATAGATGATTTTTTTCAATTTCTCCCACACAAATTAAATAGAATAATATAGGTAAATATATTTTTATACACATATTTTGGTATCTGTACTTGAAAAATCATATACCTGTTTCACTGAAGCAAATGTCTACAGAATTTCAGAACATTGAAGCTAATCTTGTTTTTAAGCAGTGTTTCTGGTGCTTTGTTACTCTGTAGTCTTAAACGTACACATTTCTTTTATTTCAGCTTTAAATTTTTTTCAGAGTTTATTTTTAATTCTTTGTACTTTAAAAGTGGTAAGTATATTTGGGGATTAGTACAGTAATGATCAATAATCATGTTTTTAAGCAAAAAATGTAAACCTTTCAATAATGCCTATTCTAAACCACTGATTAAATCATTTAATTGAGAATAAGTTTTCTCCTCTATTACTTAAATATCACTAGGTCATTCACATTTTCATAAGCAGTCATATTTATGAATACTGCATCAAAATAACTATACTATGCAACCTCACAATAGGAATAAAGACTTACCTAAAATGGTTGACAACATTTGTCTGGCTAAGAAATGAAAGTACAAAGGATCCTGGCCTCCGATCACTCTCTCTTATAAGGTAGCTGCCAGACTTCCCTGCCTGCCTGAGGCGTTCTTCTGCTATAGTTCTATCAAGTTTTCCATGATACCACCTAGAGCAAAAAAGATAAAAGAGATGAGAATAAAAACAGCAACCCTAAAATTACTAAGTTGGCTGAAAAACATACCACAAATTTTAAATATCTACATGTAACTTAAAACATTTATATTTTACTCTGAGCCAGTTATTAAAATTTTAACTCAGTTGTTTACCTTTTCTCAGTTTCTCTAAATATATGCACTTACTCACTTTTAAGTTTGTTCTATAAACTCAGGTCCAATCATACACAAACCTCTTCTAGGGCTGGCGTTGTGGCTCAGTGGTAGAGCTTGCCTAACACGTTTGAGATACTGGGTTCAATTCTCACTCAGCACCACATATAAATAAATAAATAAATAAATAAATAAATAAATAAATAAATAAATAAATAAAGGTCCATTAACAATTAAAAAAATAATTGAAAAATTCTTCTATTTTTACCCATCTTCCAACCTCCACGTTCATCTATTCAAATTACAAACACTACTGGAATCAATTAGAAAAATAAAAGATGGATAAATGGAAATGATTTATGTAGAACTAATCTATGCATTAAGGAACCAATACTTGACATTAACAAGGCACAGGAACCTATGAGAAAATAAAATGTTTTAGTTAAGTGTCTATGCCCTGTGACAGGAAAAAAGCATTATGCTGTCTGAAGGCTGCGGTTCCTTTGTTTTATCTCCTTTTCTTTTCTTTTTTTTTCTCTTTCTTCTTTTATTTTTTCCATCTTTTCTTCCTTCTTTTAAAGCTGACGACTGAACCCTAGGATGCTTTACCACTGAACTATATCCCCATCCCTTTTTATTCTTTAGTTTGACATAGGGTCTCACCCAGTTGCTCAAGGGCATTGCTAAATTGCTGAGGCTGGCCTGTGGAACCTGACATCCTCCTCTCCACCTCTGGAGTCCCTGGAATTATTACAGAGGTACACCACCACAGCCAGGATGCTGCTTTAATAATTTCTTATTTCTAAATGAAGCTGATCATTCCCCCTTGATTCTAACATGATCTACTCCATGACCACATATTTGAACTCAACTTCCCAAGTTTATAAAAATAAAAAATAAAATGTGGGGAATAAATAGCTCCTTTGTCCCTTTAAGCTATCAGATATTCTGCTTAAATAACTAGCTAAAACTAGACCATCCACGCTTTCAATCTATACTTATAAAGCCTCATGAATCAATATAAACAGAAACATACTTAGAAAGAGAACTATTATATGAGAAGTAAACCTATAAAGTAAATATAAAATATTCTTACATTTTTTTATGTGCTAGCTAAACTTATCCTTACGTATTGGTAGTCTCACTAAAGTATTCAGAAAAAAAAACCAAAAATATATAAGTGAATTGTTATGGTTGCAAGTGAGGTGTCCCCCAAAACCTCATGGGTGAGACAATGCAAGAAAGTTGAAAGAAGAAATGACAGAGGCTGGGGCTGTAGCTCAGTGGCAGAGTGCTTGCCTTGTACATGTGTGGCACTGGGATCAATCCTCAGCAACACATAAAAGTAAACAAATAAAGGCATTCTGTCCATCTAGAACTAATTTTATTTTTTTAAAGAAAGAAATGACTGGGTTATATATGAAAGCTTCAACCCAATCAGTAAATTAATCCCCTGAGGGGATTATTTGACCAGTAACTGAATACATGTACTTCATGGCTAGAGGAGGGGAGTCCCTAAGGGCTGCCTTTGGGTTATATATTTGGTATCTGAGTGGAGTCTCTCTGCTTCCTAATCATCATGTGAGATGCTTCCCTCCACCACACTTTTCCACCATGATGTTCTGCCTCACTTCAAACTCTGAGGAATGGAGGAACTGTCTGCGGACCAGGACCTCTGAAACCATGAGCTCCCAAATAAACTTTTCCCCCTCTACAATTTTCTGATGAGATCTTTTAGTCACAGCAGCAAAAACACTGACTAAAACATGAATGATAAATAAAACTGTTGTACTACTCTATTTTTATAAGCCTGATACAATGAAAGATTATCCTTGACTAGTTTGTTTTTTAAATTCTAGTTTGGTTTTTTAAATTCACAAAATTGAGAATTTCTCAAAAGAATTATCTTTTGTTTTCTTCTAAAAACAAGCCTATTTATTTAGAGGTCTGTGCATAAAATTGCAAATAAAATAATAAGACAATCGTACTGTCATTATAACCTAATAAGAAAAACGTAATTATAAACTGTAAGAAGGGAAAAAACAATCTCATATCTCATTATCTTTAATGTGATTGACAAAGTAAATTTTACTTTCAAGAGCTGTTTCATTTTTATCACTTTTTTTAATCTAAAAGGAAAAATTAAGTTAGCTGGGTGCAGTGGTGCATGCCTGTAATCCCAGTGGCGTATGAGGATCACAAATTCAAAGCCAGTCTCAGCAAAAGCAAGGCACTAAGCAACTCAGTGAGACCCTGTCTCTAAATAAAATACAAAATAGGGCTAGGGATTAGGCTCAGTGGTTGACTGCCACTGAGTTCAATTCCCAGTACCCCCTCGAGGCTCAAGTAAAAAGACAATAACTAGAGATCACTAAAGGTCCCTTCCAAGAGTTCAAATTTAATGACATATGAAGACAGAAGTTTGAAATTTCAGGCTAGAAATTTATTTAATTATGAAAGTATGAGACATTCTTAGAATATAAAATATAGATTTTTTTCATTACCTAATGCTGTGGAGATATTCCACAAAGCAGATTTACACATCAAAGGAAGAAAAAATTAAGAAAAATTTTAAGCAAACCATTATTTTTGTTAACTTAAGATTGTTAAATTTCTTCTGTGTTTTAGGCAAAATAATAAGATTAAAAGATTTTGTTTAATCTCCACTTTGTAAATTTAGCATAAGATGATACAAAATTTCATGGAGTATTACACAAGTTGGTCTTTCAGTGTTTACCTTTATGTATGTCAACATTTTAGCATTAAAATGGGTAATCAGGAATGGGGCCTTGGCTCAGTGGTAGGGTGCTTGCCTGGCAAGTGTGAGGCACTGGGTTTGATCCTCAGCACCACATGAAAATAAATAAATAAACTAAGGTATTATGTCCATCTGCAATTAAAAAAATATTTTTAAAAAATAGGTAATCAGTTCAAAACAGACATTAAACAACTTTATTTCCTGAATATTGTTGATTCCCTTTTATGCCAAAAGTATGTAACTCTAAAGAAACAAAGTAAAATATGTCAATTCTTGATTATGACTATAAACTGCAATTAAGTTATCCATCAATCAATCATCTTCTAGAATATATGTAATTGACCGGCTCCTCAAAAAGTTCTAAAATATTTTAATACTACAAACCTCTAGCTGGTCTGGGAAAACCAAGTAAAATTAAGTATGGGAATTTTAACTATTTTTATTGTTTACTTCGAATTATCATGGTGAATCCTAGCAACAAAAATATTTTAAATGCCTCTGCCCAGATACTTGTAACTACTACTTATTTTTATTTATTTTTTTTTTTTTTTGGTAGTTGTAGGTGGACAGAATACCTTTATTTTATTTGTATATGGTGCTAAGGATTGAACCCATTGCCTCGCACATGCTAGGCAAGCACTCTGCCATTGAGCTATAGCCCCAATCCCTTGTAACTTACTTTTAAAGCAGAAAAAGCACTTTAACTACATTGATACATGAAGTCTGTATCCCATTTAAAAAATCAAAATAATAGTTAACATATTAGATTTTAAAAAGTCACTTAAATCGCATATATCAATATAATATGCAACCAAAACAAATATTTTACAAATAATAGTGAGGTAGGATTTAATTCAGACATTTCACAGATTTATAGAACCCAACTAAATATCTTTTTTTTTATTTAATATTTTTCAGTTGTAGTTGACACAATACCTTTATTTAATTTATTTATTTATATGTGATGCTGAAGTTCGAACCCAGGGTCTCGCATATGCTAAGTGAGCGCTCTACCACTGAGTCACAACCCCAACCCCCCAACTAAATTTCTATATCAATTAAAACCTAGGCCTTTTACTCAAAAACAATGCTTCTCAATCTTTTTTCATCCATAAATCTCTTTTTATAAACATTCAAGAGACTCAGAGTCCCTAAGGTAGCAGCAGTTCCTCATGATCATATTTTCTACTGAACTCCAGAAGCCAAAAAATTGCTACTTTTAACTTTCTTATATCTATAATGCAATTTTATTTTAGATATAAAATGATATGGAATATTGCTTCTTAAAAAAACACATGCTCAATAACAAAGATACGATACTCCCCAAGAATAGACAGTTCCCTATGGATATCTAAAATATTCAGTTAAAAAAAATATGCTAGGCTTTCTGCCTTTGCAAACAGTTATAGCAGCAGCATTACAAAGAAATAAAAGAAAATACTTAATCAACCCCACTTATGTCCAAGTGTTTACAGTCAAGGCCTTATTATATCTCTTTTAAGGGTAGCTGGTGATTGTTTTTAAATAAAGTTGTGGGGGGATTTCAATTGGGATCCAGAATATTTAAAACTTCAAACACAGTCAAAAGTGCTACATTGGAAATATAAGGATATTTTGAGTATAACACGAGATTACTAAAATAATGTAATGGCAAGTCCAATCACCTGAACTTTACAAATCTGCTGAGATTTATGGCAATTGTAACTCAGAGATAGGAATAATTTTCAAAAGTGTTTCCTGACTGGGGGAAGAAGTATTAAATCATAAAACATAATGATGTAAAACACAAGTTATTTAGTTTAACTTTCTTGCCGATGTTTAAAAAAAAAAAAAAGTGTTCACTGAGTTCTGATCTTTGAGGGCTATTATGCATATCCAAAAAGAATATGAAAATAGTTTAGGCTAATACAACTCAAAGAAGGATGGTTATACTGACATCCCCTAAATTTGTTCCAAAAGAAACTAAACTGACCAATAGAGGACCAAGACTTACTAGATACAAATTGTCAGAAAGTTTCTTCACAGATATGAGAAAGACTATATATTTTTATGCAATTACTATCACTTGTAAAAATAAGGAAAATAATTTGATTCAACCTCAGTATAAATTAAATACTCATTCTAAACTCCTTTCATAAAATACAAAAACAAAAAATATCACATATGCTATGGAGTATAATGGTTAAGAGTAAAGACTCTGGAACTTTCCATCACAGCTCTGCCACCTACCTGTTGCAAATTACTTAATCTGTGTTCCAGTTTCCTAATTTACAACAGGATATATGATAACAGTGCCTACCTCATTAAAGGTTGGCTTGATATTACAGGATGAGCATACATAATCCAAAAATCTAGAATCCCAAACACTTTGAAATCCAAAACTTTTAACACTGATGTGACACTCAAAAATTTTCAGATTTTAGAACATTTCAGACTTTGGATTTTGGATTAGGAATGATCAACCAGTAAAGTCTATGAAAAACCTGAAAAACTTCAAAATCTGACATAAAATTCTGGTCCCAAGCATTTCAGATAGGGAATACTCAACCTGTATTATTCAATGAGCTAAAACATATAAAGATGGTTAGATGAGGATAATACATATAGTAGAATCCCACTAAACATTAACTTAATTATTATTAAACCAATATCAAGGGGGAATAAAGGGCACTAAAGTCTATAAAACTGAATATGTAACTTTATCAATGAAAACTCTCAGATTTTATGACTGCTACCTGAAGATGATCCAACTGGAAACTATCTTAAGTCCTAATTATCTTCCTTTTTTCCAGTCTTGCTTACTGTCCATTTAATTTTGGGAAAAGAAGAAACTAATCTTTGTTTCTATTAAAGCACTGATTTTAGGAGAAAACTACTTTCAAAACTGGTTTTTGGGGCTGGGGTTGTGGCTCAAGAGGTAGCGCGCTCGCCAGGCAGGTGCGCGGCGCTGGGTTCGATCCTCAGCACCACATACAAATAAAGATGTTGTGTCCGCCAAAAACTAAAAAATAAATAAATAAATATTTAAAAATCCCCCCTCTCTTAAAAAAACTGGTTTTTGAACATCACAGATTATACATATTAATCTAATTAGGGTAGGACATGCCATTGTATTCATAAACTAGAAATTTTTCCATTTGTCTTTGTAATTCCACAGGAAATCCTTAAACAGCCCTACTGTTTTCCCAAGGTGCATATATTCTTTGGAGAGATGGCAAGGATGATATGTATTTTAGGTGCTGTGACTTAAATTTGTCTAATATAACACTTTAATAAAAAATACTTAATGTCTTCCTTCCTATTTTAAAAATAAATTATCCCTCTTTTTCTGTGTGTCTCTCTCTTTTAAGAAAGATGGAGAAAAGAAACAGTAAGTTCAAGAAGTAAAATGCCTATCCCCTCAGCTAATTTTGCAAATTTTTGTCAAGAAATCTTACAGGTGGATATAGAGTCCCTGATTTCATTTTATTAAAATCACAAGTTAATTTATCTAAGATATCCTAACATCCAAAATAAAACTACACATTACATAAAAGAACAATAAAAGAGACACCTTAGATAAGTTTAGGAATTGTTCTACTTTTAAATGTCAAATCGCATTAATAGTCTTTATTAATGTGTGCCATGTACTGTTGGAGTATATCTGAGAAGCCTCAGAGGATATTTGCACTTTTTAATTTGTCTTCCCTGATGGGAAATAATAGAGAAATCTACACAATGAAAAAGCAACCAATGTGAATATAAACAGACACTTCATTCAAATTGTACAATAATTTAAAACTAACTTGACAATCCTAAATGGAAACTGTCTACCACAGTAGAAAACAACTAAAATAATGCTAATATCTACAGACTTGCTTTTTAATAAAAAGGAAAATAAACTGAATTTCCCAACAGATTACTTTCTAATATGCTCTTCCTTTTATTTATATTACTGGTAGGCACAAGGTTTTTGTTGTTATTACATATTGAACCCATTGTGTCATCCATGAGTACTCTACCACTGAACTACACCCCCAGCCTTTTTTAAAATTGTAGTTTGAGATAAGGTCTCCCTAAACTTCCCCAGGCTAGCATCGAACTTACCATCTTCCTGCCTTGGCCTCCCAAGTAGCTGGAATTATAGACATGCCCCCTTCCGCCCCACCCAACCCCTGTTGACACCAGAGTTCTTATTGAAAAACATATATGCAGAAATCCCAATTGCCAGAAAATTTCCTCTCACATGAATCAAGTGGTTGTATGCCTACTCATAAAGGTCTTCTGCAACTCTCAATCTTATACACACTTATACATGTCTTTTCTGAAATTAAACTGGTTATTTCAGATTATTGTACAAAGTATATATTTGCTGACTATAAATCTAACGTTCCTTATTTCCTTTTTAACAAACAGTTCCTATAATCTTATAGGCTGAGCTAAAGGTAAAGAAAAATAGTAGCCAACAAAGATTTTCTCCCATTCTGTAGGCTCTCTCTTCATGCTTTTAGTCATTTCCTTTGTTGTGCATAAACTTTTTAATTTGAAGCCATTCCACATATTCATCCTGGTTGTATTTCTTGAACTTTAGGAGTCTTGTTAAGGAACTTGCTGCCTGTGTCAACATGTTGGGAGTGTTGACCCAATGTTTTCTTCTACTAGTTGCAGTGTTACTGGTCTAATTCCTAGGTCTTTGGTCCACTTCCAGTTGATTTTTTTGCAGAATGAGAGATAGGGAATCTAGTTTCATTCTTCTACATATAGATAATTCAAGTTTTCCCAGCATCATTTGTAAAAAAACTATCTTTCTTTCAATGTATATTTTTGAAAAATTTGTCAAGATCAGACAAATTTTTGGCTGTATTTATGTGGATTTGCCTCTGTGTCTTTTATTCTATTACATGGTCTTCAAGTCTGCTTTTGTGCCAGTACCATACAGTTTTGTTCCTATAGCTATGCAGTATAATTTGAGATCAGAAATTATGATGCTTCCAGCATTACTGTCATAGCTCAGTATTGCTTTGGCTATTCCGGATTTTTTTCTTTCCCTACAATTTTAGAATTATTTCCTCCGGTTCTGTGAAAAATGTCATTGCATTTTTTTCCAGGTATTCTTCCAATAAGAAATTAATATCCAGCATATGTAAAGAACTCATAAAACTTAACGCCCCCCAAATAACCCAATCAATAAATGAACAAATGATCTAAACAGACATTTCTCAAAAAAAGAAATACAAATGGCCAGCAAATATATGAAAAAATATTCAACATTCTCAGCAATCAGAGAAATGCAATCAAAACCACAATGAGGTTTCATCTCACTGCAGTTAAAATGGCAACCATCAAGAATACAAATAATAACAAATGCTGGCAAGGATGTGGACAACCATCAAGAATACAAATAATAACATTGCTAGTAGGACTATGAATTAGTACAACCTTGAAAGGAATATGGAGATTACTCAGAAATCTAGGAATGGAACTACCATATGATCCAGCTATCCCACTCCTTGGAATTTATCCAAAAGAACTACAATCAGCATACAACAGTGATATAGCTACATCAAAGTTTATAGCAGCACAATTCACAATAGCCAAATTATGAAACCAGCTCAGATGCTCCTCAGTAGATGAATGGGTAAAGAAAATGGCTTTACTCAGCCATAAATAAGACTAAAATAATGGTATTTACTGGTACATGGGTACATCATACTATGTGAAATATGCCAGACTCAGAAAATCAAGGGTCTAATGTTTTCTCTTATATGCAGAAGCTAGAGCAAAATAAGGAAAAGACAGTGGTTGGAGAAGGAATCAGATATCATGAATATAATGGGAACATCAGTGGAGTAGAAAAAGTAGATCAAGAGGGAAGGAGGAGGGATAGGAAAGGGGAGAAGATGAATAATAAATTTAACAAAAGTCATACTATGGACATATAAACATATCACAGTAAACTCTACCTTTATGTACATGTATAAAGCATCAATCAAAAATAAACAACTGAAAGGAACATTAGTAGAGTAAAAGGAAAATAGGGGAAGGGAAAGGTGTAGGTGAGGGGGAACTGGGGACTAAAATGGAGTAAATAAAATTTCATGAGTGTACAATTGTGTCAAAATGAATTCAATTGTTATGTATAATAATAATGCACTGATTCAAAAAAGTTGAAAGAATACAAATAACAATAATTGCTAGTGAGAATGTGGAAAAGGTACATATATTTCATTAGTGGCCCTGCAAACTAATACAATCTCTTTGGAAAGCAGTATGGAGATTCCTAAAAAGACTAGAAATGGAACCACAACTCCTTGGTATTTATCCAAAGAAACTAAAATCAGCCTATTATAATGATACATGCATACCAATGTTTATAGCAGTACAATTCACAAGAGCCAAGTTATAGAACCAGCCTAGATGCTCATCAACAAATAGATAATGAAAATTTGGTATATATATATATATGTATATATATATATATATATATATATATATATATAAATAAATAACAAAGTTTTACTCAGCCATAAAGAAGAATAAAATTATGTCATTTTCCAGTACATGGATGGGAACATCATAACTGACTCAGAAAGTCAAGGGTAGAAAATTCTTTCTCGTATGTTGAAGCTGGCGATGGGGGTTAATAAAAAAAATAAACAAATAAAAGAGGGCAGAATCTCACCAAAATAGATTTTGGGGACCAATGTGGACTCATTTGGAAGACCAACAGAGTATAGGAAGGGGACCAACTAGGAGGGAGGCAGGGAGGCATAGGGAAGTACTAGGGAACAAAATTAACCAAATTATGCTATGTCCTTATATGAATATACCACAATGAATCCTGCTACATATATATAATGATAATGCAGTGATTAAATAACAACAATAATAATAGAAGGGCACAAGCATATTAGAGGGAGGGAAGAAGAAAGGGAAAAGGAAAGTACCAGCGAATGAGATTGATCCAATGATGTTATGTGCATGTTCATAACAAAGATGGCAAAATAAGTATAGTAAACCTTTGACCAACTATGTACATTACTTAAACTTGACAAGAAATACTTGTATGTATACACTGGATACTCTTGGTATGTTCAAGGCAGATATCAAGAGTGTTATGTTATGTATAATAATAATGCACTGATTCAAAAAAGTTGAAAGAATACAAATAACAATAATTGCTAGTGAGAATGTGGAAAAGGTACATACAAAGGTATACACACACACGTGCGTGAATGTATTTATGTACCTCAGACCAAACTACCTAAAGGTAGAGCATAAATAATTTTCTTTTTTGAATTTTTTTTAGTTGTAGATAAAAAATTGATGTTTTATTTATTTTTATGTGGTGCTAAAGTTCAAACCCAGTGCCTCATACATGCTACACAAGCGCTCTACCACTGAGCTACAACCACAGCCCACTGAAATACATTTTCTTTTGCAATAGATAACATATTTACAGAGTCCAAAAACAGGTTTTGCTTTTGAGGAAGTATTTCTAGAGAAACAACACCGTCCTATATGTTCTATCCACCCAAAATTAAGTCTGCTGAAAGACTAATATCAAAATTAAGAATCCATGTGTTAGTTTATACTGAAATTCACTCAACCAAGATTGCACCATTTTTCACTCCCTATTAACTCCCATCATCCTAGAAAGATAATGCAAAATAGAAAAAGTCACACCTCTCAAAAATATCATGCAGTAATCAAGTGTTGAAAAAGAGAGAGACAGACAGACAGACAGAAATAGTACACTACCACATAGCAGAAAGCTAAGATCAGGTCCTATATCACATCTTCTGATCTTTTATTATATCTGTGTACTTTGAATTCTTAAAAAAAAAGCTGTTAATTTTTACAGATATGTTTTTCTTAGAACTTCGACAATTACAGTATCATACTACTCAGCACATGAAGACAGGGCAAGGAAATGACTTGTGACCATCTGGTCCAATGCACTGTTGCAACATCACTGTACACTACCTTGAAGTAATCCTTTACTTAAAAAGAAAAAAAAACTTATTTTTCTTGACAATGTTCAATCTTAAACTTTGGAAAGTATATTGGTTCATTAGGTACCTAATGCAACTAAAACACTTAACCTTTATTTTAAGAAATATCTTTAAACCATTGAACTTGAAGGCTAAAAGCAAATTTAACTTTTTTTTTTTTTTTTTTTTTTAAGATAGGGTGTTGGTAAATTGCTAACGCTGGCCTTGAAAAAATGATCCTCCTACCTCAGCATCCCCAGTAGTGGGGCTTATAGGCATGGGCCACCAGCTCCTAATAGTACCTTTCATTTAGTCCATCTCCAAAAAACTGGATGCCACTCATTATGGTTTATTGTAAAAATACAGCAGCAAACACTGAAGAGCACTATGACATGGAAGTTTATAATACAGAGGAGAAAACAAACAAGATATTACAATCTTGTATAATAAGTAGTAGGGTATAGGGGCACATAGAAAACATCTGTCTCAATCTTAAGATTTTAGTATACCCTTCCTGACAAAAGCAGATGTATAAACCAAACCGAAACCTATAAGATTAGTGACAACTTACTTGGAAAAAGCAAAGAATTGAGAAAGTAGGCAACAATAATATCACAGGAAGAGAGAAAATCAGACAAAAAAAATTTATGATTTATGGACAGATATATGAACAAAATACTTTTAAACATTCAAAGTATACCTTATAAACTTAACTATTATTTAAGAGGAAATGGAAACAACATAAGCTTTCAAATTAGAGATTTATAATCTTGCTAAATTTCTTTCAGTTCCTCAAACAGAAATATACTCATAGAAAAATTTTAAAGTTAAAAATATTTCAGACCTACCCTCTAAACTGGTCTCAGCAATAACCCTATTAGGGGTGTGAGGATGGATATTATCTACTGTAACACTCAAACTTCTCCAAAATATGTTTATTATTTTCTTGGACATACCCTGTATCCGAAACAAATTGTATTTATTTATTCATCAAACAATGATTTTTTAAGCACTTACTACAGTGGGTCAGGCACTGTTTTAAACATTACTTTTCTCCCTATATGCTTTCTCATTTTTAATAAATGAAGTGAAAAAAATTATGATTTACTCAAAGGTCATCCTAAAATTAAGGCATTTCCTATGAATTTCAGTTCAAACTATAACCTCTATGAAGATAATTTCCACATTTCCCTCTCTAAATCTGACTTCCCCTCTAAGCTCCAGCGGTAAGTTACCTGTTAAGAAACTTTATCTTGAGAATGTAGCTGCATCTAAAAAACTGCAACCTCTATAAATATACACAGGTGCACATACCTGCTGCTCTTCTTCTTTATTCATTCATATTTTTAATAGCCAACAGCATCCTTCCTAGTGCCAAACTAAAAACTTCAAAATCAACTTTGATTAGTTCCCATCTCCCTAACCATATAGCTATTGCCCATTTATAGACTGCACTTACAACTTATTTCAGATTATTCCTCAATTTTCCATTTCTTCATGGATTAATTCAGGCACTCTTTCCTTTTTCATACTGTTTCCATCCTTTCTGCAACTACGTGAATAATGGTCAGTTTTATTAAAGAGAAAGATTATCTTTCCTTAAAAACAGAAGAGACAAAAGACAATGGATAAAGAGATATTATTTGCAATCCTGGAATGGAAAAGGCCAAATATAAAACTGCCTGAAGGCAAAAAGTAGAGAAAATTATTTTGAGATGAAACTTTCTGTGAAGGAAGAAACCTCAGTCTAATTCTAGTTTAATTTTTTAAGGTCTCAAGTAAGTAAAGGGATAAATGAACTTGAAAATACTCAACTCCCAATATTCAACTGCCTCAATAAAGTAGTAGTCAAGGACATGAAGAAGGAAGTAGGCTTTCAGCAGTATGTTAAAATAAAAAATATATTAGAAGTCTGGAAAATATGAATAAAAGCTCTGCAGAGCCACTTTAAAGGCACTGAAAAAGTTATCACAAATTTGTAGTATCCAAGTAGTACATTCAGGTAACTTTTCCCCAGAAACTCATCCTCTTTGACATTGTAGAGTAGTATTAATTCCAAAGATCGTTTCCCACATGGAAGAAGAAATTAGTCCATAGTTACCAGAAACCAGCTTTTTGCATCTATAATAATGAGAGGCTTTGATTGTTTATGTGCAGAAGTTCCCCCAAAACTGGGAAAAACATAGATACACCAAGGATATTGCAACTTTCTTATTCCAACACTCCACACTCCACTCAGTTTTTAATGTCTGTAAGAAAGGTCTAGAAATCTTGGAGAAAAAAGACACTCAGAGTGAAAGGAATTGCTGAAGTACCAGTATACGTATTAATTTTTAAAAACTAAACTTTTCTTTCACTTATAGTGTACTTTACTGTAATAGAAAAGCTAACAGGCTGATATTCTCAAGTCACCATTTCTCGTTTGCTACATAAAGTAATACAAAAAACAATTGTTCAATCCTCTTCTATACAAGCATTATTATATGAAGAGCTTTTGTTTGTTTGTCTGTTGTTCTTTATTTTGGGTTTGTTTTTATAGTGCTATGAATTTAACCCAGGGCCTTGCATGTGGTAGGTAAGCACTCTACCACTAAGCTCTATCTCAGGTCATTTTATCCCCCATTTATTTTGAGACAAGGTCTCACTAAGCATCCCAGGCTGGCATTGAAATTGTGATCCTTTTGCTTCAGCCTCCCAAATAGTTTGGATTGTAGGAGTGTACCATCATGCCTACTCCAACAAGAGATATTAAACAGTACTCTATATGCTATATTAACTCCAGATTCAAGTTGTTCTCTGAAATTCCTCACCAAACCATACATAATAGCTTTTACCTGTACCATTAACAGCAGCTGTGATATGATTCTATATTCATTTTGAAGAGTAAATAAGACAACTAAAATAATATAATCATCTTAATTAAAACCCTTTGTATTTTAAATAATTTGGAAACACTCTGCCTTGACCCCAAACGTCATCTCAAAAAGTGTATTTAAGGAGGTTTTGTTTAAGAGCTCCAAAACAAACTTTAAAGTTACCACTTATATAATCTAGGTCACAAATATACCATTGTTTTTATCCAGTATCATGATAAAAAGTGTTCAACAATGTAAATCATTTCTAACTCTCCCATCAACTTTAAAGACAGTATTGCATTTCTATCAGCTGGTGAATCTTTCAATCTGGATATCTCAACTAACAATTAAATCCAACATATTAAAAAAAAAAAAAAAAAGACCTCATAGTCATAGTCTTCCTACAGCCTTCCTCTTCTACTTTTTATCTTTACATCAATCCAGTCAACCAAGCTATTAGAACATCTGCTGTTTTATAAGGTTAAAAAAATACATCCAATTCAACATACTGCAAACTTCTCATGAGTTTATCTGTCTTACTCCTCTGTCCTATTTCTTTCATATTCAATCAGTCAAAAAGCCTTTTTAGGAATCCCACTTTCTCAATGCTCTTTGTTCCATCTTATCATTTCCTTTTCCTGTCAATATCCTTTCTCATAGTATCCAGTAATAATTCCCACAAAAGATCTTCCAGTTTACTGATTGTCTATCTCCTTATACACCTGTAATATTCTAATATTATGGCTAAGCCGTAAATCACAAATCAAAACTTGAACTGAGATATTAAACAGTCCCATCGCTTATAAATTGAAATCCATGGTATTCATTCAGTAATCTTGGCCAATTTCCACTGGACTACTTGCCACTTCCTAAACATACCAATCATGCACTTTCAAGCTTCTATCCCTTTGATCATACTATTATTTTAATCTGAAATGCCCGTATTGCCAACTCTTTGCCTAAAGAAATTCATCTCATTATTCAGTGCCTAGTTAAAGTGTCATCTCCTTGATTGTTCACAATTAATCTTATATCATGTCCCTTGCTTAGTTCTTTTTTGGGAGGTGTTTTTTCTGTTAGTCATTTTCACCACTAAATCAAAGGTACTTAAGGACACTGGGAACAAGTAAATCATATTCACAATTCTCTATCACCTGGCACAATGACATAAAGATAATAGCCCTAGCCTACACATAAATTCTAAAGTCATAATCCCTTACTGGAATCCACATTATCTAGCCAAATTAAAGAAGTCTTGTGTTCTCCCACTCAAACTATTTCCTCAGCCGGCATAGTCCTCCCATCCCACTATAGAGATCTTTAAATTCTGCCTCCAAACTAGTACAACTTAAAAATGGAAAAATTAAAAATATATTTTAAACAATTTAAATATGAATTTTAAAATAACAGATGATGGGGTTATTGTTAATATGGCTAATGTATTATTTACATAAAACATTTTTCATAACAAAATTATGTAAAGAGTAGCACTATTTTACATTTTGCACAACTCTTTAATATATAACTTAATAACAACAGCTAGATTTTCATATCCATTTCTGCATTTAATCTGTTGCTGTATGTTTTGTTTCACAGTACATAAAGATATAACCTAACATAGTTACTTTTAATTTAGATGAAATGTTCAATCTGACCATACTTAAAAACATCTATACTCCATTCCATTAAATCCATTGGTCTGTCATTTACTCATATGTATTTTGTAGCATTATGCAATGGTCATTTGAAAAATATTGGTTTGCTGAGCTACATAGATTTTCCAGGTGGAAAATTTACAATTTTTATTTCATTTACAATGCCAAAGCATCACATTCCTTATATCATTATTACACAAATACTGATATTCCCAAAAAAGGTTTGGCTCTAGCCCAACTCATGGGAGTTAGCATTTAAGCCTTTGAAATACTCTACTTAATAAGAGTGCTTTTGCTTACTGGGAGCCTTGATCCACACCAGAGAGTTTATGCTAAAAATGTGCTTTATGGTGGGGGCCTTGGTCCACTCAAAATCAGTTTCACATCTGGAGTCAAAATGATGGGAGTAACAAAAGTTACTAACATAAACCACATGGGTGTTTCCAGCCCACATAATCAACCCCCAATAAAAATCTTAGACACCAAGGGTCAGGTGTGTTTTCCTGGTTGTAGATATTTCATTAATATTATCATACATACATTATTGCTGGAAAATTAAGCACTATCCATATGACTCCAGAAGAACAGGAAAACCAGAAGTTTTTATCTAGTCTTTCCTGAACTCTTCGCTATGCAGCTTTTGGCCACTGCTGATTATAATCTCTTTTTACTATAATAATAATGCTTTACTTAGGTAATAGTTTACCAAACTATTACTATAACTGCTGTGTTCTGTTACTCCTGTTAGCAAATGACTAAACCCGAATGTTGTCTTAGAGACTTCCAAAAAATCAATTTCATAGAAAAGTCATTAAGTATGAAGTTCCTAAATTCTCAGTTGCAGATATAAGGTTCCCAAAATTCTAATTTTGCATAAAATTATCAAATACCATCAGTTCTTTTTCAAGAAAAAGTCTGTCAAATACTCAAGTCTTAAAAACCTCTTTGTCTTTCAGTCATTCTTCAATGCAAAACTAATGAGCCATAAAATAAGTGGCTAGCTCAGCTCTCAACTGAAATAATCACATAATTGCTTTTCCTCAAGATGCTGAACCTCCACATGCAGTGTTATATGTATTTTCCTTTTCAATAACAGACTATTAAGCAGACATATATTCTGACTGCAACTTAATAAATTATTAATTTGTACTGTTCCATCAAAGACACCCTTAAATTTAGACAGGCTTTTTTATCTTTTTCACAAGTATGTGGTAGCAAAGAATATGATGACTGGTTAGTACAATGAGGTATCACTGCATTAATTTGTAAGAAGGAAACAGAAATTTTACCTCATCACTTTGTACCACCAGAACAAATGTCAAGAATGTGATAATGACAAATAATGTCTTACTATTACATAATTCATTTGACTTCATGAATCTCCTGAAAGAGTCTCAGGGAACTCCAGGATTTGGAACAAATAGTCTAGTGAAAGTAGACTAAATAAGACTCAATTACAAGAAAGCTATTCCAACTGCTCTTTTGAATAATCTAAATCTGTCAGCTTTCACACAAAAGACACAAACATCTTCAATATTATAACCAAAGTTTTAATTTAATTCCTCCCTTTCTATTTTGTTAGGCCAAGCCCACCTAGCCTCCACTAGTTATGGAATTTCTGGTTGTCATTGCTTTTAAATAAGATCAACTCTGTTATAAGAAATAAGCATAGAAATTTTGGAAATAAATCATTTCCATGTAATTTAGTAATTCAATTCACATTATATTTTATTGATATATTTCAAATTTTGTTAAGCTTCTTAGCTTTGGCAGCATTCTGCTTACATTTTAATGATCCATTCCAGTCTCTTCAAATTACTAATTTTCCTTAACTAAATCATGGAATTCTTTTAATTTTTCTAAATGTATGGAATTCTTTAAAATTCCTTTGTAGTTGATGGTTTGCTATATTTGTTACCTTTAATATAATTTCAGCAACAACTTAGGAAAGTCTTACAGATAAATTCTAAGTTATTCACAAAGAAACTTCAAAATAGACATTTAAAAAAAAAAAAAAAAAGCCTTAAGAAAAAAGAATACCTACCACCTAGTTGATCTTCAAACTCAACAAGCTCCTTGACATCACTTGCCACAGTCTACAACCTAAGACTATTCTCTGGTTAAGACTATATATCTCTCCTTCCCCTAAAATGCTACCCAACAGGTAGCAGATCTTTCTACTAGTATGTACACATCAATCCTAGAAAAGGACCCTATCACATATAATAAAACTGTAATATATAATGGGAAGCACATCACAAAAGTATTCAGTAAATATTGCTGTAACACTCATGCTTAAAAAATAATCAACATACTCTAAAACTGTACCAAAAATAAATGCCAATAATTATATTTATCAAACTATAAAAATGTTTATATGTAAAATATTGATAACAAAAATACTTAACAGATAAAAAACAAAAAAATAACAAAGACCTGACAATATAAAAAGTATATCAAAATAAAAGTAGGAAGTGCACATGTGCTCATATACATGCAAGGATCGTCACTACAGTGCAATATCGTAGGATTAGGTAAAAATAAAGGTAAATAAACTATGTATATCCAATAGAAAACTGTGTAGCCACTTAAGAGAATAAAATAATTCAAACATACATAAATAAATATACAAACAATGCCTTATATACTTATATACTACCATATACTTATATACTACCATATACTACTTTCAAGTCTTTGCACAAAAATTTCATTCAGTGAGACCTATCTTGACTACTCTCTCTTCTGGCATTGCCAATACCCCTTTATTCTTTTGTTGTTTGTTTTCTTTTTTCTCATAGCACTTATTACTTTTCTCATTCTATACAATTTATTCTTTTATGATATTTACTACTTTTCTTCTTCTGGCAAAATGTAGCCTACAAGGAAACAGGTAGAGCCCAGCATTAAGTTAGGGGGAAAAAAAAAAAAAAACATCTGCTAAACAAATGTACAGAAATGTGGCCAAGAGTTGACCACAGAAAGTATATTTGGGGAACTAATGTCAATAAAAGAAGAGGATCTTTTTAATTAAAAAATATAAATGTATATATTCCATTTTTTCCTGTGCATAAATGTATACTGCCTACTGAAAAACTTTTTTTGGTGATGGAGATAGGAGGTAGTAGGGGTGGGGAGGAGAACTAGGACCCTGTGCATGCTAAGCATGTGCTCTACTACCAAGCTACTCCCACAGCCCTGGAAAATTTAAGATTCCTCATAACACAGTCACATACTTCATAGATATACAATAATGTATACAAGTTATACATATGCGTATATAAATACATGTATATATACACAATAGCAATGATCACTATTAGAAACAATAAGATTAGGGAGTGGATACTTTTTTCTTGCATTGTTTGGGTTTAATTTTTTTTAGTTGTACATAGACACAATATCTTTATTTTATTTATTTTTATGTGGCACTGAGGATAGAACCCAGTGCCTCACATGTGCTAGGCAAACACTCTACCACTGAGCCACAACCCCAGTCCCCCTTGCATTGTTTGTTTTTAAACAAGAGCTATCACATAATACTTTCACATTACTTAGAGCAGAATAATCCTCCAACCAAGAAAAGCTAGAAAAAGAAAATAAAATACAAAAATAAGTCAATAAAGAGAAAGCTGACTGTTTTTAATCATCTAAGAGCTGTTGAGGAAATCAGAACTTCATGAATCAACATTTCAGAAAAAGTAGGAACCTCAAAAAGTAACTGCACTATTCAGGAGCCACTTGATACTTTTTTCCCTCAGAATATTGTCTATTATGGTCACAATGCAGAAGGCTGAGAATGTATTCAAAAGACCCAGATCCTCTGCCTGGATTCTAACAGGAAGAAAAGAATTCAGCTGAATTTTCAGTCAATCTCACAAAGCTGGTAGGCCAACTATTAAAAGCTGTAAAGGGCCAGGATTTCAATCATAAAAGGGAAACAGAGAACTGAACCACAATCTATTTCCCCTCTAGACATCTTCACTGAGTTCTGAAGCTATACTGATAAGAATGAAGCAAAGTCTATATAGCAAAAAAGGAGTAAGAAATTTTGTTATCCAGGTGATCTGATTGCATTCTATCAGCTTAGCAGAAGGAAAAGCCATCTTTTACAGCAAACTATCATTCAGATATTCTATAAACTACCAAACACAATGTCTGGCATTTAATTAAAACTTAATAGCATGCCAAGACACAGGACACAATGGGGGGCAGGGAAGGAATAAACAAAAGTATAGCATAAGAGTTTAGAAAAAAAAGAAAACATGGTTCTTAGAGAAATAAAATCAATAGATCCTAGCAAGACTGATCAAAGATGAAAATGTCACAAAGTATCAATTTTGGATCCACAGGTGAGTAACTTTTAAAATGAGGGACTTTAAAATAACAATTATTTGGGGCTGGGGATGTTATAGCTCAGCACCTGCCTAGAGTGCCTGAGGCCCTGGGTTTAATCCACAGCATTGAACTGAACCCAGTAAGAGAAAGAAAGAAAACACATAAGCACATGCCATTATCAAGGCACATTACAGCAAAGTTGCTAAAAAACAAAAACAAGACTAAATCACAAAAGTAATCAGAAAGACATTATCTTCATTGAAATAATAATAAGAATTTTTGCTAACTTTAAAAAAGTACTCCAAGTGAGACAAAATGGAATATCTTCACATTTTTTAAGGAAAATAAGTATGAACACAGAGACAATATCCTTCACAATAAGTATGCTTTCAGATAAACAAAAAGTAAATCTGTTTGACAATAGATGTTTACCAAAAAATCCTAAAAGATCTGTAGCCAAAACATGTTCCTACAGAGAAGGGTGGAAATGCAGTATAAAATGAAGAGTATCAAAAAGAATAAAAAGAATAAAATCATGGGTGAATCTAAATATACACTGAATTTATAAAGCAGTAACAATAATTTAATATGTATTAAAACATATGTATGATGAAAATACAGGACATTAATTTAAAAATCAGGAGAAGGATAAGTAAGGTTCAAGGATTCTAAGTTTTTAAAATTGTTAGGAAAAACAAAAATTTTCAATGGACTATAATAAGGCAACAATACGTTGTAATCTCTAGGATAATCACTAAAAGACTAAGATTTACAAATTGTATTTTTTAAATCCACTTAAAAGAGAGACATCTTAATAAGAATGCAGAAATTTTTAAAAGGATAGAAAAAATTCTACCACACTATTGCTAATTAAGAGCTCATGTGTTAAGCAATGCAACAATATTTAGAGGAGAAATGATTGAATCATGAGGGCTATGACCACGTCAGTGAATCAAATCACTTGTTTAATAATTTGAATGAATCTAGTGAAAGACGGTGAAAATTACAGGCAGGTGGAACATGGCTAAAGGAAGCCATGGGGGCATGTCCTTTGGGACTGTAATTGTCTTTGGCCCCCTCACTTCTCTCTACCTCTCTCTCTCTCTTTGCTTCCCAACTATCATGAATTGAGCCATTTTCCTCCACCATACCCTTCCAACATGTTTCTGCCTTGAAGCCAGTCAACAATGGACTGAAGTCTCTGAAACTGTGAACCTTGAACCAAAATAAACTTTTCCCCTCTAAGTTGTTCTTGTCAGGTATTTTGGTTATAGCAATGAAAAGCCAGCTAGCAAAACAAACTAGATTTTAAGATAAAAATTATTATTAGAGGTAATCACAATAATAAAGGGGTCAATTCATCGGGAATTTAATTCTAAATGTGCATATACCCAATAATGCAACATAAAAATACATAACTTATAAAATACATAGTTCTATATAGAAATACATATAAAAATCCCTGCCGCATATTCACCGAGATCAGAGAGATAACAGAAATTCATGCTTCTACTCATTTAGCATGTGTATTTTTTTGCCTCTTAGGATTTTGTCACTACTTTTCACTTTCTGTGTTCATTAAGTAATTACATAAACTTCAATAATATCAATCACACTTTAAACTTAAAAAAAAAAAACTCTGAATGGTTTATCGTCACATTTTATGTTCTTCCATCCTCAATAGTCCTTATTCTAGAACTCATCATTTCAGCATGCGTAGAATAAAACAATCAGAATTGTAGATATTTCAAAAACAAATGCATGTGATTTTATTCAAAAATTTTTCTGTCATGCTTCTATAATATTTGTCATTAATAAGTAGAATAAGCTTCTTGGCGAAGAAGACTTTCTCATTCCCTCCAAATCTAAACAAGTACCAATAAGGTTATCTATTCTTGCCTTTTGGTCATCTCTTCCTGGACACACACGATAGTGTGTCAAGAAAAAAAAATACAGGAAAACAACATGATTTCTTGGCATTACTGTCTCTATGTAAGTGTTAACATTCCACACACTTACATACTTGATTCCTTTACTTTTTCAATATTTATATAGGTTTCCACTGGGCATGGTAACAAAGACCTGTAATCCCAGATACTCAGTGGGGTCTGAGGCAGCAGTATGGCAAGTCTGAGGCCAGTCACAGTCCCTGAGTGAAACTCCTTTGTAAGGCACCCCTGGGTTCAATGCCTAGTACCAAAAAAAAAAAAAAAAAAAAAATCTTTCTGATTCTCATGACAATTCACATCAGTCTCACCTACCATCAAAAAGATAAATGTTTCCCTTTTGTAGAAACCATATACACAACGCTTGCTCTACAGCATATACACTAAAAATTAGAATGATACAGAGGAAGATCAGCATGGCCTCTGCTCAAATATGGCATGCAAATTTGTGAAGCATTCTGTATTTTTAAAGTATTCTTACCATACCCACACACACACACAGAGCAGATATGTCAATTTACCAGACTGTAAAAATTACTTCACTACATATGTATATCAAAATATCAAGTTACATCTGAAATTTATATTTAAAATGAAAAAAAGAACCATACAAAAATCTTATATGTAAAATACATACTATTAAAGTCTTTTTGAAAATTAAATGTCAACATCACTATAAATTTTTAAAAGTAAAATGCTACCATTATACACAAAAGTAAACGCTGAATCATGATAAAATTATTTTCAGTACAGTAATGCACTAAAAACATACAGGTTTTCCAAAGCCTACAATATGGGTCCTTTCTCTAATCTACTTTTACTGCAAGCACCAGATAGTCAGAAACTTAGTTAATTGCAATTACTGTATTTCTCAAAACATGCTCTGAACTTAACGAAAGAGGTGAAAGACCTCTACAATGAAACTACAGAATGCTACAGAAAGAAATTAAAGATGACTTTAGAAGATAGAAATATCTTCCTTGTTCTTGGATAGGCAGAATTAATACTGTCAAAATGACCATACAACTAAAAGCACTGTACAGATTTAATGCAATTCCAATCAAAATACCTATGACATTCCTCATAGAAACAGAAAAAGGAGTCATGAAATTCATCTGGAAAAATAAGAGACCCAGAATAGCTAAAACAATCCTTAGCAAGAAGAGTGAAGCAAGTGGCATCACTATACCAGAACTTAAACTATACTACAGAGCAATAGTAACAAAAACAGCATGGTATTGGCACCAAAATAGACTTGTAAGACCAATGGTATAGAATAGAGGACACAGAGACTAACCCACATACTTACAGTTATCCTTCTTATATTTGACAAAGGCGCCAAAAGCATACATTAGAGAAAAAATAGCCTCTTCAACAAATGGTGCTGGGAAAATTGGAAATCCATATGCAACAAAATGAAATTAAACCCTTATCTCTCACCATGCACAAAACTCAACACAAAGTGGATCAAGGACCTGCGAATCAAGGACCTACAAATTAAACCAGAGAAACTGCGTCTGTTAGAAGAAAAAGTAGGCCCAAATCTCCATCATGTCAGATTAGGCCCCAACTTCCTTAATAAGACTCTCATAGTGTAAGAATTAATATCAAGAATCAATAAATGGGATGGATTCAAACTAAAAAGCTTCTTCTCAGCAAAAGAAACAATCTGTGAGGTGAATAGACTGCCTACTGATTGGGAACAAATTCTTACCACATGCATGTCAGACAGGGCACTAATCTCTAGAATATATAAAGAACTTGGGCTGGGGTTGTGGCTCAGTGGTAAAGTGCTTGCCTAGCATGCATGAGGTACTGGGTTTGATTCTCAGCACCACATACAAATAAATAAAATAAAGGTCCATTAACAACTAAAAATATTAAAAAAAAAAAAGAACTCAAAATTCTTAACACCAAAAAAACAAATAACTCAATCAATAAATGGGCCAAGGAACTGAACAAGCACTTCTCAGAAGACATACAATCAATCAACAAATATATGAAAAAATGTTCAAAATCTCTAGCAATTAGACAAATGCAAATCAAAACTACTCTAAGATTTCATCTCACTCTAGTCAGAATGCCAGCTATTAAGAATACAAACAACAAAAAGTGTTGGCAAGGAATGTGGAGAAAAAGACACCTCATACATTGCTGGTGGGACTGCAAATTGGTGCAGCCAATATGGAAAGCAGTATAGAGAATCCTTAGAAAACTGAGAATGGAACCACCATTTGACCCAGCTATCCCACTCCTCAGTCTATACTTCAGTCTATAAAAACAGCATACTACAGGGACACAGCCACGTCAATGTTTATAGCAGCACAATGCACAACAGCTAAACTGTGGAACTAACCTAGATGCTCTTCAGTAGATGAATGGATGAAGAACATGTGATATACATACATAATGGAATATTATTCAGCATTAAGAGAGAATAAAATCATGGCATTTGCAGGTAAATGGATGGAGTTAGAGAAGATAATGCTAAGTGAAGTTAGCCAATCCCAAAAAACCAAATGCCGAATGATTTCTTTGATTTAAGGATGCTGATCCATAATATGCTGGAGGGGGAGGGGGAATATGGGAGGATTAAATGAACTCTAGATAGGGCAAAGAGAAAAAGGGAAGGGAGAGGAAGGAGGGGCATAGGGGTAGGAAAGAAGGTGGAATGCGATGATCATCATTACCCTAAGTACATTTATAAAGACACAAGGATGTGACTCTACTTTGTGTACAACCAGTCATATGAAAAATTGTGCTCTATATTTGTAATATGAATTATAATGCATTCTGTTTTCATATAACAAATTAATTTTTTTTAAAAAAAGAAAACAAAAAATAAAGAACATGCTCTGTTCACTAAGCATGTAAGTTTAGGAAAAGCAGAGTTAAACAAAAAGCAGTTTAATATAATAAGGCTTTTAGAACACCTATGCTAATGTGCATTCTGGATTTGCAAAGGAGGGAAAAAAAAAAAAAACGAGACTCAAAATTCAAAAGTTTCCAAATTATTAAACTGTCAAAAAGGTCAAAGAATACAAATTCCTTTAACTACACAACAAAGTGCATTGTTTAAGAAATTCTAACAAGTTTATGAAACAGATAATACTTGTTAACTTAATAGTAGTTCCCTCTCTTTGTTCAAAACTGTCTTCTGATAAAATGTCTACCATATTTTTTTAGGTTTCAATTAAGTGTTTCAATAAATATTAAAAATAAAGCAAAAAATAAATAAATAAATAAAGCATCACTTACTATCAAATGTACTGAAGTAAAAAAGAATAAATGCAAGCTCAATAACTATCTAAAAAGACAGTTAAATATTTATAAATAGGAATTTTTAAAAAACTTATCAAATTTCATCTTTTTGCTAGTTTGAAAGAACTGTTCCTCTTACTTGGCTATCTCCTCTATCAACCCTTCTCTTAAAAGACTTCCAAATTCCCACAAAAGAATCTCTTTCCAACCTCTTTAAAAAAAAATAACTTCAAATTCCTTTCATCTGGATGCAGTGGTGCATGCATATAATCTCAGGGACTCAGGAGGCTGAGTCAAGAGAATTCTAAATTCAAGACCAACCTCTTCAACTTGGTGAAGCCCCAAGCAATGCAAGGAGAACCCTGTTTCACAATTTAAAAAATGAAAAGGGCTAGGGATGTGGCTCTAAGAACCCCCGATTAAATCCCTAGTACCAAAACAAACAACCACCACCCTCCTTTTAGACACATCCAGATTCCCATCTGGCAATAACAAAGTTAGAAGTCACCACTTCATTCTTTCTAACAAAAAAGTAAAAAGCTGAACAAACTGAAAAATCAATACTCTTGTTAAATTCTTCAGAGAAATGAGTCCTCAGGGCAAACCACTGCTCCAAAAATTGAGCAACTGGCAAATGCAGAAAATCACAGCACACCAGAACAGAAACCCACAAGAAAACCCACAGAGAAACTTGCCTGGGAACCAGTGCCAGAGTAGAGAAGCCTCAGTGTGAACAGGTCTGAGTTAAAATCTCCAGAGAACCCAATCATATGGTTTCATCTCCAGGAACTCTCCCAGGTCCCACAGTAAATACAGGAGATAAATCTCCCCATGCTTGTGATAGGGAGAAGTGGAAGAGGAACAATTTTAAAATATACCAGAGCATTCTATATTCTTAACAAGGCCTGCCTTCAGCAAAACTAATTACCAAAGCCTGACATACCTGTAGGAAAAAGAAAATATATGACTCCAGCTCCCTTTACTGACATACTAATAAAAGGCAAAAACCACAGTTTAAAGAGACAGCAAAAACATCAAAACCAGACATTTTATCAAGAGATTTGGAAATTATTAGACTGGGAATTTTTTTAAAACCATGATTAATTTTATGCTAAGTGTTTTAATGAAATGGAAGACAACATTTAAACACATGGATAATGTAAACAGAGAGATGGAAATTCTAAAGATAAAGAAGAAGTCCTAGAAATCAAAACACTATAACAGAAATGAAGAATGCTTCTAGTAGGCTCATTAGTAGACTGACACAGTTGAGGAAAGGATCTGAGCATACAGTTATGACAATAGATATTACTTCCAAAAGGGAAAAGTAAGAAGAAAAAGACTGATTAAAAAAAAAAAATCTTAAGCAACCACAAAAGGTCTAACTTAAGGAAAAAAATATTTTCATTAGTGCATTTGAGCTATACATAATAATTGGGTTCATTCTGAAATAATCATACATGCTAATTTAATTCACTCCATTTCAGTCCCCAGTGCCTCCTTTAATCCCTCCCCACTTTCCTCCTCCTGTTTCCCAAAAGGTACAAATTTCTGTATAACATGAAAATGAAAAGGTAAAGAAAAAGAAACAAGAAATATTTGAAACAATAATGACTGAGAATTTCCCCAAAATAATGTCAGATCCATAAACTCAGAACTCCAGACAAAACAAATGCCCCACAAAATAACACTTCTATGCATATCATATTCAAACTTCAAAAAAAAATCAAAGAAAAAAACCTTGAAAGAAGCCAGAAATTGAAAAATACTTTACCTAAAGAAAACCAAGCTAAGGATTCCACCCAGCATCTCAAAAACAATGCAAGCAAAAAAAATTGAATAAAAATTTAAAGAGCTAAGAGGAAAACAACACCAACCTAAAATTTTGTACCCTGCAAAATTATCCTTCAAAGTGTAGGATAAATAAAGATATTCTCAAAGAGAAAATGAATGGATTTATTGTCAACAGATCTGTCTTGCACAATATGTTAAAGCAGCTCATCACAGAAAAGGAAAATGATATGGATAGAAATTCTGATCTACATAAAAAGAAAAAGAGCATAGGAAAGAATGAATAGCAAGCACAAAAGAATGAATAAGCAAAGATAAAAGGTAAAATAATTTTTTTTTCTTATTCTTAATCTAATAGGTAACAATTTGTTCAACATAATAGCAACAAGGTATCTAATTATGCATGGTCTAATTATGCATACTTGTAAGTAGAACAAATGACTGCAGGAATATAAAGTACAGAGGTAAGAAGTAGGAATATTTTGCTACTATAAAGTATTTGCACTACAGATGTAGGAATATACTATTACTTGAAAATGGACTTGGATAAGTTATAAATGTATACTGTAAAATCCAAAGCAAATACTTTCAAAAGCCTTTTTTAAAATGTAATTAAAATGCCGAGAAAGAGAATAGAAACATAAAATACTCAATTAAAACCACAAACAGCAAAAAGTGTGGAAGACACAATGTACAACAAAAAGGGTAAATGATAGAATAAATAATAAATACAGTGGATATTAATCTCACTACCCTAGACAACAATAGTCTAAACTCACTACCCTAGACAACAGTAGTCTAAATACATTAACTTAAAGACATTGTCAGGGTGGATGAAAAACAAGAATCAATTATATGTACTTAACAATATGTACAGATCAAAACAAAGGAATGGATAAAAATACACCATGCTATCACTAATCAAAAGAAAACAGAGGCAGGGCATGGATGTGTATACCTGCAATTCCAGGAACTCAGGAGACTGAGGGAGGAGGATTGAGAATTCAAAATCAGCCTCAGCAAAAGGGAGGTGAGACCCTGTCTTTAAATAAAATACAAAATCGGGCTGGGGATGTAGCTCAGTGGCCAAGTGACCCTGAATTCAATCCCCGGTACCCAGAAAAAAATAAAAATAAAAATAAAAAGAGCAGGGATGCAGCTCAATGGCAAATTGCCCCTGGGTTAAATCCCAGTGACCACTACCCTCCCCGCCCCAAAAACAAGAAAGAAAAAGAAAAAAGAAATCACTATTTTAATTTCCTACAGAGAAGATTTCAGAGCAAGGAAAGTCATCAGGGATACAAAGGGGTATTCATAGTGATCAAGGGAGTCAATAATCTAAAACATATATTCCTTAATGTGTATGTGCCTAACATAAGAAAAATACATAAGAAAAAAACAGAACTGAAATTTAGAATTCAACATGCTTCTATCAAAAATGGACAGATCCAGCAGGCAAAAAAATCACTGACTCAACAGAATTCTCAAATCAACTTGATATAAATGACATCTATAGACTACTTCATCAAACAACAGATTTCACATTCTTTTCAAGTACCCAAGGCATTGACCAACATGCCCCACATTACATTCTGGGACATAAAAGGTACCACAACAAATTTACAGAAATAGAAATCACACAATATTTTCTATCAGACCACAATGAATTTAACCTGGAAATCAATGGAAAAAAAAAGATGGAAAATCTCAATACATGAAGATTATACAACACAATTCCTAAGAACACACAGTTCAAATACAGACCAATATCTTTCATTAACAGATGTGAATATTCTCCAATAAAATACTAGTAAATCAAATCCCACAATGTATAAAAAGAATTAAACACCATAACCAATTTATCAAGGCTAATTAAAGATTTTAAAAATCAATTAATGCAAGCAATCACAATGAAAAATTTTTTAAAAATCACAAGATATCAGTGGATACAAAAAAAAAAAAAAAAACTTGACAAAAATCCAAACTCCATTTATGACTAAAATATTTGCTCAGCAAAATAGGAATAGAGGGAACTTCCATAAAGAGCATTTACCAAAAAAAAAAAAAAAAAACCTACAGCAAGCATCACATGTAATGGTAAGAACCTCAAAACTATCTCACTAAGATGGAGAACAAAGCAAGCAAAATTTGCCTCACCATTTATCTGTTCTACCACTACTTTTAAACACTGTACTTGAAGTGATGGCTAATGCAATAAGACGAAAAAAAACTTTTTTTAAAAATAAAAGGTTTAGTGATTGAGAAGAAATAACACTATCTTTGTCAGATAAAGACATACCAGATGACAAGACTGTCAATGTAAAAAAGAAGGAAAAAAAAAAACACCTTACAGAACTAATAAGCAATTATAGCAAGGCTGCAGGATACAAGAGTTAATGGCTTTCCTATATAAGCCAGCAATGAAAATGTGAAATTTGAAAATTAAAAACATATTACCTTTATACTACCACCCAAAAAAAATTATAAAATAATTAAGTATAAATCTAACAAAATATGTACAAGATCTGTATGAGAAAAACTGTAAAGTTCTGATAAAAACCAGCAAACAACAAAATAAATGAAGAAAAAAAGTCCATGTTCATGGATAGGGAGACTCAATATTATCACAATGTGAGTTTTCAACCTGATATACACATTCAATGCAAACCCAACCAAAATCCCAGCAGGTTATTTTGTGGATATCAACAAACTAATTTTAAAGTTTATATGGAAAGGAAAAAAGATCCAGAAAAGTCATTGTAATATTGAAAGAACAAAGTTGGGGGACTAGAAATTCATTTTTGAGACTTTGCATAATGCTGCTATAATCAAGACAATGTGGTATTGGCAAAAGGATATATAAGCAGGACAACAGAATAGAGAACCAAAAATAGACCCAAATAAATATAATCAGGGCTAGGGCTATAGCTCAGTGACAGAGTGCTTGCCTTGCACTTGTGAGGAACTGGGTTAGATCCTCAGCACCACATATAAGTAAGTTTAAAAAAAAAATAAAGGTCCACTGGCAACTGAAAATATATTTAAAAAATAAATAAATGTAATCAATTAATTTGACAAAGGAGCAAGGTGACTTAGTATGTACGACTCAATCTGGAGTTAGTCAAATTTGAAGAATTGACTGAACCTAAGGTTGTGGATCTATTCTAACAAAGGTCACAAGTAATTAATAAAGAAACCACAAGGACAATTAATCCATTAACAAAAATAAATGTCTGCATATCTCTCTGCCCAGCTTAACCTCCCTGGCAGGCCTGCCAAGAGGGGAAGCCAAACTCTAATCATAACTTTTATAATGGCAAATGTCAACTGGTGAATTTCAAAGATGTGATTAATAGGGGGAAAGAAATCACCACTTCACAACATCATTACAAGAGGAAAATAAATGATTCAGGCAAAAATCATCAATGGATATTGAAACAATTGGGTATTTACTGACTACTTATTAGCTACAAAGAAAAAAGTACCTTTTATAATGGCAAAATATGGTACAAACAAGCTCAAATCATTAATGCAAATCATTAATAGGACAAGTGACATCTGTACCTGTAAGTTATGCATTAAGAACTAATGACCAATGAACTATTTCTACTAATAATGGTTAACCCAAAACTAATCATGAGGAAGCAATCAAATACAAATTGAGACACATTCTGGCGGGGGAGGGACCCTATCCTGGACTCTTCAAAAATGTTGATGTCATGAAAGAAAAAAACACTTGAAGGAATTGTTCTACATTAAAGAAGACTAAGGGGACATAACAATTAAATGCAATTCATTAAAATCAAAAGCAGATATAAAGGACATTATAGCAACAATTAAGAACATCTATACATAATATTATATTGATAGTAAATTCATTATATTTGGTTATGAAAGTTATTTCCCTATTCCTAGAAAATTCACGAAGATTTAGCATTTAAAAAAGAAAGGACAGGGCTGGGGTTGTGGTGCAGAGGTAAAGCACTTGCTACCATGCATGAGAAGTAAAACCTATTTCTTCTGTGAGTCATCATCAAAATTAGGTTTGAAAGCTACTACTGTCTGGACAATGGAGACTCTCAAAAATGTTTCAAGAGACCATCTAAGATTTGTCTTTACAAGATCATGCTGGAAACAATATAAAGTGGTTTTTCAAATTCAATTTAGTTGCTTTCCACTAATTTTTGTTTTCAGTAGAATAGAACAAAATTAAAATAAGAATAGGATGCATCATGAATAGTAATTAAAAAGGACATTTTTTTCATTAAATTTTACTTTCTTTTTTTTTTCCAATTTTGACACATACAAGTACTGAGTCACAATGTATAAAGAAGTTCACTTCAGTTGAAGTCAAAACATTTTGAAAATCATTAATAATGAGAACTGTTAATTGGTTGAAGGAGACATTAAGAACAAGGAGAAAATTAACAGACTACTTCAATAGGAAGAAAGAGAAAATGAGGGTTTGAAACAAAAAGAAAGAGAGAGAGAGAGAGAGAGAGAGAGAAATGTTAGTTAAGATTCTAAAGCAATTTAGGAGGTAGAATAAACAATCTTGGCAACTAATTAGACCAGAATGAGAGAGAAGGAGAAATCTTAAAAATAAAAAAAAAATTATTTTTAAAGGTTAAGAAAAAGATCGAATTTCTATGGATTCCACAAATCTACACTACTAAACATAAGCCCTTAAGATGATATTCAATAATATAATAGGTCTCCAAGGTATTATATTTCATCTTTCTTTTATTGTTCTCCTTCATAAGCCCTGTGTAGAAGGCAAATACTATTTCCACAAAAATAAACTCTTATGTGATTAAAAGTACTATTCCCCCACAGCAATCTAAGACTCCACATGATTTCTACCACTAAACTGTATTGTTACATGTTATTTGATCATATTACAAACCCTAAAAACAATGTCAATGAAAAATATTAGTTATTTTCAATGCAATTTTGACAATATTTTTAAAAAAAGGCTTCATGATAAAAACATTCTGATCTTAAGATCATAAAAAGAGGATAATATTAACAAGTTCTAATATTTTACCTAGAGGATTTAATCTGCAATCTGAGATTAGTGTTTCTTTCTTCCAAATCCCATAAGAAAATAATCAGGTTTATGCAATAAATTAATGCAAACACATAAAACCAAAACACATAATTAACTCCTTTTTAATTGCCAGCAATGGCAAAGAGAATTCTTAAGTGATTCTATTAACATTGTATTTCTCCTACCACCAGCAATAAGCATTGCAAGGTGTCCCATAAATAATATAAATATAGTAACAATTCCACTCTACATACCTAGATTGCCTTTCTTAAGTGGGAACTACAAAGCAATAAAATATTCCTAAATATTCATATGGTCACTACTTAACCCAGTGATTAGCAATTCCTCTGAATCTGTGCTTTGGCAGCCACCCTAAATTACAAATTAAGTGGATACAAAAAGTTAAGTATGTACCTGTCTATCTATTTACAAATGTAGAGAGATACCTACAGTCATTTAAACAATATTCTACACAGTTGTTGCTCAATAAATAAGTTAACAATGATTTAGTTTAAAAAATATTCTCTTCAAAGAAGATAACCTAAGAAAACAAAGCAAAAAAAAAGGCCTATCATTGCTTCCCATTCAACTTAAGAAAGTTATTTCCATCACTTAGTAAATGCTTGTACAGAGACAACAAAGTTTCTTCCTGTATTGCCTGAGATAACCTTTCAGAATGCATGTATATATGTATCTAAACATAAGTCAATTTCCTCAAAAACCACAACTTAAAAATTTAACTAGAACAAAATAAATGAGTAGCCATGTAACAATTAAAATAATGAATTCATAATTTAAAACCTTTTAAAAAGTAGGGGAGGAATGTACAAGTGTACCCTTTTCCCCACATCCTCGCCAGCACTTATTGTTGTTTGATTTCCTAATGGCTGCCAATCTTACTGGAGTGAGATGGTATCTTAGGGTGGTTTTGATTTGCATTTCTCTGACTGCTAGAGATGGTGAGCATTTTTTCATGTACTTGTTGATTGACTGTATGTCCTCCTCTGAGAAGTGTCTGTTCAGGTCCTTGGCCCATTTGTTGATTGGGTTGTTTGTTATCTTATTGTCTAATTTTTTGAGTTCTTTGTATACTCTGGATATTAGGGCTCTATCTGAAGTGTGAGGAGTAAAGATTTGTTCCCAGGATGTAGGCTCCCTATTTACCTCTCTTATTGTTTCTTTTGCTGAGAAAAAACTTTTTAGTTTGAGTAAGTCCCATTTGTTGATTCTAGTTATTAACTTTTGTGCTATGGGTGTCCTATTGAGGAATTTGGAGCCCGACCCCACCGTACATTGCTGGTGGGACTGCAAATTGGTGCAGCCAATTTGGAAAGCAGTATGGAGATTTCTTGGAAAGCTGGGAATGGAGCCACCATTTGACCCAGCTATTCCCCTTCTCGGTCTATTCCCTAAAGACCTAAAAAGAGCATGCTACAGGGACACTGCTACATCGATGTTCATAGCAGCACAATTCACAATAGCAAGACTGTGGAACCAACCTAGATGCCCTTCAATAGACGAATGGATAAAAAAAATGTGGCAGTTATACACAATGGAGTATTACTCTGCATTAAAAAATGACAAAATCATAGAATTTGCAGGGAAATGGATGGCATTAGAGCAGATTATGCTAAGTGAAGCTAGCCAATCCCTAAAAAACAAATGCCAAATGTCTTCTTTGATATAAGGAGAGTAACTAAGAACAGAGTAGGGAGGAAGAGCAGGAGAAGAAGATTAACATTAAACAGGGATGAGAGGTGGGAGGGAAAGGGAGAGAGAAGGGAAATTGCATGGAAATGGAAGGAGACCCTCAGGGTTATACAAAAGTACATACAAGAGGAAGTGAGGGGAAAGGGAAAAATAATACAAGGGGGAGAAATGAATGACAGTAGAGGGGGTAGAAAGAGAAGAGGGGAGGGGAGGGGAGGGGAGGGGGGATAGTAGAGGATAGGAAAGGCAGCAGAACACAACAGACACTAGTATGGCAATATGTAAATCAATGGATGTGTAACTGATGTAATTCTGCAATCTGTATATGGGGTAAAAATGGGAGTTCATAACCCACTTGAATCAAAGTGTGAAATATGATATATCAAGAAATTTGTAATGTTTTGAACAACCAACAATAAAAAAATTAAAAAAAAAAAAAGTAGGGGAGGAGAAAAGACCAAAATACAAAAAAAAAAAAAAAAAAAAAAAAAAGCCCACAGGCCCAGATAGTCTCACAAGTGAATTTAACCAAATATTTAAAGAACACTTAATAAATATTTCATAAATTCTTCGAAGAACTAGAAGAGGAAGGAAAACTTCCTACATTATATTATTAGGTCAGTATAGTTCAAATACTGAAACCAGTGAAAGACATACGGAGGAAACTTATAGACCAGTATCTCTCTTGAACTTAAGACAAAAAAATCCTCAACATGTTATCAGGAACCTGAATTCAGCAATCTTTGAAAAGGATTATATACCATGACCGTGTAGGATTCATTCCAGATATGCAAGCTGGCTTAACATTCAAAAATCCACATCGACCAGCTTAAAAAAAAAAAAAATCATTTGCTCATAAAAAGCGACTCAGGAAAAACACCTGACAAAATCCAACAAACCATTCATAATAAAAACTCTCAGAAGAGCAGAAGAAAGTGACCTACCTCAACCTGATAAAGAGCACCTACCAACTACATAAACTACAAGCCTATAGTTAACATCATAGGCTTAATGGTTGAACACTAAATCCTTTCTATTTAAGACAACTAACAAACTATGGCATGGATTTCCACTCTCACCACTCTTATCCAACATGGGCACACACATCAGAAACAAAGAAAACTGTCCACATTTACAGATGACATAATTGTATAGAAAATCCCATGGAATCTAAAAATTCTAGGAACTAAAAGGTAAGCTTGGCAAGACTGCAAGATAAAAGACCAAAATACAAAAACCAACTGCGTTTTTTTATGACATTCTATATACTATGAGCATGTGGAAACTAAAATTAAAACACAGTAACATTTACAAAACATTTCAAATAAAATAAACAGATTAAATATAAATTTAGCAAAAGATTACAGGATTTATATACTGAAGATTATAAAATGTTCATTTAAAAAAAACAAGACTTAGAGAAATACATGAAGGCACACATCCCATATGTACCCATGACAATAAAGACATCAATTCTGCCAAAAATCATCCATAAATCAATGCAATTCCTAAAGGAATCTCAGCAAAGATTTTGTAAACAGGGAATAGCATGTTTTAAAACTTAAATGTAAAGGCAACATCACTAAAATACTAACACATAATGAAAAAGTATAAAGGGAAGAAATCACTCCACTTGACATTATACATAATAACAATAGTAATCAAGTGTGATACAGTAGTCCCCCCATCTCAGAGGATATGGTAAGACCCCCAGTGGGTAACTGAAACCAAAGACAACACTGAAGCCTATATATAGTATGTTTTTCTCTACCTATGATAAGTGTAATTTACAAATTGGCACAGTGAGAAATTAACAACAATAAAAAATGGCAAAATAGAACAATTCTAACAATATACTTTTAAAAAGTTATTTAATACTTGATGAATTATTAACTTGTGGAATTTTCAATTTAGTATTTTGGACCACAGCTGATGAAAAATAAAAATGAGGAAAGTGAAACAGGATAAATGCAGACTACTGTATTAATTAGTACATGGAGACACAGATTCATGGAACAGAACAGAAAATCAAAAGGTAGACCCACACAAATATGCCCAACTGATTTTTAATAAAAGTGCAAGAACTAATGAGGAAGGATACTTGCTTTTTCAACAAATGGTGCTAGAGCAATTTAACTATAGTAGGCAAAAAATGTGAACCTCAATTTGAACCTCATATTTTATACAAAAATTAACTTATTATGAATCATGAACTTACTATAAAACAAAACTATATAACTTTTAGAAACAGTAAAAACAGGAGAAAATATTTGAGATCTAATCAAGGCAAAAAATTCTTTGAAATTACCTCTAAAACCAAAGAGTTCTTAGACTTACCTCTAAAACCACAATCCATTAAAGGAAAACCTGATATATTAGGCCTCATCAAAATAAAACTATTTGTTCTACAAAAGGCTCTATTAAGAACTAAAAGGTAAAAAAAGACAAGCTACAGACTGGAAGAAAATATTTGCAAAGTACATATGCAACAAAGGACTAATATTTGGAATTTATAAAGAATTATCAAAATTCAGCACTAAAAAAAAAAATCCTATTGGAAAATGAGCAAAATACAGGAACAGACATTTAGCAAAGAGGATGTATGTACATACAAGTGTTAATGAGCATGTGAAAAGATTTTCAACATTAGCAATCATGAGAAAAATGAAGATCAAAACCACAATGAGATATCACTAAACATATATCAGAATGGCTAAAACAAAAAATGGTGACAATATCAAATGCTGGTGAAGATACAGAAAAAATGAATCATTCATACATTGCTGGTGGGATTGTAAAAGGACATAGCCATTTTAGAAAACAGATTGGCAATTTCTTATAAAAGTGAACATGCTCTTGGGCATTTATACGAAAGAATGAAAAACTTGTGCTTATATTCACATAAAACTTACACATAAATTAAATAGTAACCAAAACTGGAAGAGGTCCAAATAAAGTTAAACAAACTGTGGTACATCCATAATTGTGGAATACTACTCAGCAATGAAAAGGAGCAAAGTTTTAATACATAAAAAAATTTAGATGAAGTTGGAGGAAATTATGCTGAGTGACTAATGACAAGGTTACATATTCCATGGTCAATTTATACAACCATTTTTAAATGACAAAATGAGCAGCAGATTATTGATTGCCAGGGGTTAGAAGGGAGAGAAGTAGAGAAAATTTGTTATAGAAATATGGCACAAGGGATCCTAGTGGGATGAAACTTTCCTGTACCTCTAATATGACGATGATTACATGAATCTACACATGTAATAAAACTGCACAGTACTAAATACACCACATGCAAATGCATGCACACACTCAAGTGAATGTATAAAATGAGCAAAATCTGAAGAAGTGCATTATATCAATGTCAATTTCCTGGTTTTAACATTGCACTTTTATAGTTACACAAGATGTTACCACTGAGGTAAAATGAGTGAAGGATACATGTCTTGATTATTTCTTTAAACTGCATGGAATCGATAACTATCTCAAAAGAAAAAGCTTAATTTAAAAATTGAGATCAATATTTAAATAGACAAACAAGGACAGAAGAGGGATACCGTTTTATTATATGTCTGAAGTAAGAATCCAGTCTAGAGAGTTATACCTACAAAAAAGACAAAAAGAGTTGAGATCTCTAAGTCTTTCCCTAAGCTTGACACAGATATATTAGAGAAAGAAAATTTTTTCAAATATTGACTATTTTCAATATTAAAAGTAAATTAATAATTAATGATGTTAAAAGTAAATATTAAAAGTAATATTGAATGTTATTACAAGAAACACACAATAAGTACAGAAAACTTGCTGGAGTGATATCTCATCCACAGGATTTTCCATAGCTACCACAGTCATGTGTAAAGATCTTCCTAAAAAAACAGATATGAATTTAAATAAGCTTTCCATCTTTCAACACAGTTATAGCCAAGAGATATAAGGCACTGACTCATAAAAAAAAGAAGGTAAAGTAAGACAAGGTTTCCTTTTCTACAGTGAGAACTCTATTCAAGTAGTAGCTGTATTTAATCTGTTCCAAAATTATCCAAATCCATACTTAAATATGCAAAATTATCCATGTATTAGTCAGTGCAAGCTGCCATAGCAAAATGCTACAGTCTGAAAGGTTTAAAGAACAGAAAAAAAAAATTTCACAGTTCTGGAGGCTGGAAGTTGAAAGATCAAAGTGCCAGCAGAGTCAATTTCTCCAAAGGCATCTCTCCTTCACTGGCAGATTATAGCTTTCTCAGTGTCCTCACATGACCTTTTCTTTGTGCATGCACACCCCTGTGTTTCTTCTTATAAGGAGACCAGTCCTATTGGAATTGTGAGCTATACTTTATGATCCCATTAACCTTAATTACCTTTTTAAAGGCCCTGTATTCAAATACAGTCACATTGAGGGTTGGATATTCAATCTATAATGGGAGGGGGGGACATAATATAGTCCCTAACACCCAATTGACTACCAACCCTGCTGTATACTGTTTTGTATGGTATACATACATATATGTGAGGTATTCTATGTACTGAAAGGGAACAAAGCAAAGGAAAAAGCATAGTACATATTGAGCATATCCAATCTGAAAACCTGAAATTCATTCAGATTTCAAATTTGGGATGCTCAACTGGTAAAGTCTATGCAAATATTCCAGAATCTGAAACACTTCTCATCCCAAGCATTTAAGATAAGAGATACTCAACCTGTATTTGCATTAGAATTCCATTTCCATTACAGTTTTCTCAATATTAAATATTAAGATAATATTTGTCAACTAAAGGAACTGAATAAGATATCAAGTTATAAGAACTGAATAAGATATTTATGTAAAAGCCTGACATCTAGAAAATGATTAGCAAATTCAGGGTAGTAGGCCTTTGCCTTCTAGTCCCTTCAAAAATGGAAAAAAAAAAGTAACTTGATTATAAATTTTACCCAAATCTAGACACAACGGAAAAAATATGAGAACAAAAGTCTATCTCAGTTCTACCACTTCCTTGCTATGTGAATTTAAGCAAGCTATTCTACCTCAGTCAGCTTCCAAACTTGGGCAATAAGTGTTCCCTCAATCACTAAAATGCATATATCAAAAGGTAATCAAACTTTATAAAAATTCTAATTACGATTATAGTATGAAATTTCATCATTCTTTCATTTACTGTCTTTCATTCCTTCAACTCTACAACAAATATACTCTGAATTTATAAAACTTACTTGTACAATGTGTCTATAGGTTAATTCTTATCATCTTATTTCTCAGAATAATCCCTCATTTTAAGTAATCCTATATGTTCTTATAATTTTGTCATGTAGTGTTCATTTTTTTACTCATTAAATCATATAATCACTAAAATGACTAAAATTATACCACAAACTCTGCTGAGATAAGATATATGAAGATGTTATCATTAAGTTGTACCTAGTAACAATTATTTTTAACTTAGCCCCAAACTGAATTATATTGCAGGTGATTTGGAGATAACACACCCATCAAACAAATATCTACAACAAACCATATGCAGTATCCTGATGATATTTTTGGTTTAAAACTAAGATAATGGTAGCCAAAAGATAACATCTATTGTTGTGATATGACTCATGTAATGAAAGACAACTTATCATGTTGGGGCTAAGGAAGGAACTTATATTTGTCCTTTCTCCCATCCCAGTCTTCCCACTAATATCTAATATTATCCTGCAATACATACAAATGAATAATACATGTGGTACACTACCTTTAATTGACCTCAAGAAATCTCACCTCCCGTATTTGTGTTCTTATATAGTCACCTCCCACACTAAATTTCCAAAGGATCACTGGACTAGCATTGGCCATTGAAACATTAGCAAGCACGAGGAATACAGAGGTTTGGTAAGTATTAGCACACTGGGGTTTATTCTTTAAGAACATGTTCTTGTTCTCTTAGAATGTTTCTTGCTATTAAAAAGCCCACACTTCTTTAAATGTAGAGGCTAGAGGGAGGAAAGAAAGAGGAGAAATGTCCAATAAAATGCCCAGCTATCCACCAGCTTTAAAAGCCATCACAGATGAGGCACCAGCTTTATGAGTTAAGAAGCTGTCTTGGAATTATAGCCAACAGATGACACGTGGAACAGTCACCATCAAGCCTTGCCTGAATTTTATAATTAAAAAATAATAATAATTGTTGGTGGTTTTGCAAATAAGTTTTGGAAAGTTATGCAACAACAGATATCCAAAACAAGTAAAGGGAAAAGAATATTTCCTGTTAGGTAGTAAGCAACAAAAAAAGGTCAGTTGGGTCCAGGATTGTGGCTCAGTGGTAGAGCACTTGCCTAGCATGCATGAGGCACTGGGTTCAATCCCCTAAACCACACACAAACAAACAAATAAAATAGAGGTATTGTGTCCATCTACAATTAAAAAAAAAAAAAAAAAAAAAAAGGTCAGTAGTAATTCCTACTGCAAATTATAATAAATATTTGCCCTACTGAAGTTACTGTTTTGGGTATTTTAGTGTTGTTGAAGGCATTCTGTTCTTTTCTCTAATGAGACCAGTAAAGAAATAGAAGTAAAACAACCAGAAAGGACTGCTCTTCGTTTCCCTTTTTTCTTCCTGATTTATGGCTGTCCTTGTTCTTTTTCCATCAAGAAAGTTTGCCTAGTTTACCCAGAGTAGCTTACCAATCATTCAGACCAATCGCAGCCTTCAGTTTTGCTCTGTACCTCAGTAACTACAGGCACCCTCTTTAACCTCCCTCTATAACACAGGTAAAGTTCAGCAGAGACTACTCCTCACTAAGGACCAAAAGCTTATTACACTCATTTAACTCATAATTCTTTGACCCGATATAATCCTTAGGCAAAGGAAATCAGAACCTATAATCTCTTATTTAGAAAATAAACTAAGCAGCAGGAAAACTATACCTGCTACTTTCCCTCAATGAATCTATTTTAATTATATAAATTTCTTATTTTAGCCCCCATTCCCTTTGCTCATAATTCAGTTATGATATTAACCTTACTCTAGCTTTAATATAGTAGTTATTGGTTTACTTAACTTCCTCCTACTAGAATTAAAACTTCCCTGGAAGAGGGACTCATTAAGAAAGGGAGCATTTTACTCATTGCCGTAATCCCTGAAGCACCTCTACCACTTATACAAATACAGTAAAATTATCTTGAGTCCTGGTCAGCACCTACTCTGTCCATAACTAATCTTTGCAATTCTCACCATTACTTTTATTAAGAAACAATGACTCACCCATACTTATAATGAAATCAGTAACAATGTTAATGAATGCTACATGTCCTAACATTAACCTTCAACAATTATTTAACTTAATTAAGCATGATTTTACTTTTATAAAGACAGTAAAATTATTTTTAAGGAAATAAAGAAGCTATTATAATTCTGTTTTCTCTTCTTTAAGAACACAGGCTTTACATGCCTAAATATTATTAGGTCCAGGGCAAGACCTAAGCCAGATGCCAGGCAAACAATATCAAAGGCAAAGCATGCCTGGTGGAAACTACAGCAAAATGGAGAGCCAACTACCCATATAAAACTGGCAACCACTACTCAGCTCTAACAATCTACTCTCAATCAGGAACAGCCACCAGGTATAGCCACATCCTGTGACTTTTCAAGAGGTTACAAAAATTAAGACTTCTTAAATGTGACATCTTCTTATTTTTAAAAGATGGCAACTAATTACTAAATATTCCAAGTAGACTAAAAGCAAACAATATATATCTGTGGGTTGGATTCTCATCAAAGGCCTCTGGTACTCCAGGCTAACAGTTCAAAAATCTCTAAATTATTAAAAGTACACTAGGGGAACAATTCCCATTTATCATCACCCTTCAGTCCTATAGAAAAGTAACAAGGACTATGAAAAAGTTCCATAAAATTACAAAGTACCACTGACAAACTCCTTTAATTTAAACTTTCTTTCTATTGAAAAAGAAATGCCAGCAGTTTTAGATACAGAAATTTTCACAGCAGAAAAAAAAAAAAAATACAGGGAGAATTTTTTTTTTATTTCAAAAAACTTGAGAAAGGAAGATATTTTTAAAAATAATAGTTAAACTTACACACTTTCAGCCTTAACCAAACTCATGAAAATGCTTAGTAATAAGCATGAGACTAATGATGCATCATGCACCCAGACAGGCTACAAAATACTAATAGTGTTAATATATTTCCATTGATCGGTCTACAGACTGCCACTGGACTCTCGAGTTCAACAGCACAAAACCAGCTGAAAACAAGGTTAAACATTTTCCTGACCAGAGAACCCTAGTCTATCAAACTATTAGTTCTCAATAATGTGACCCACACCTTTGTAATACCACGCTATCAATAACTAAAATGATCAGTTATTAGTAGTCAAATATTTATTTAATCCAAGAACACTTCTTCAATTCTTTCTACAAAAGTTGACATTATTTAAACAAGTTGTCAAGTCTGTTTCCTTCCATATAAAAATAAAAATTTATATAGAACATTTGAATGTCACTTCTAGAAATGTTTTACCTTTTGCTGGAAGCCCTTATAAAATTAAAATAAAGTTTTAAATAAAATCAATCATGGTAGGCTTGTCTTTGGAGTTCAAAACATTCTCTAAAACAGCTCTCTGAGCCAGTGTGGTATTAGCACCTGTAGTCCCAGTTACTTGAGAGAATGGGCAGGAAGATAACTTTAACTCAGGAGTTTGAGGCCAGGCTGGGCAATATACTGAGTCCTTATCTCAAAATAATTAAATAGCTATTAATAAAGAAGATGTTCTAACAAAAGAATTAGTAAGCAATCTATTGACAATAAACTTACATTACTGTTATTTGGGGGGACTGCTTATTTATTAGGACACTAACTATATACCAGGCACTGTGCTGAATAGTTCAGAATTCTCATTAAATCTTAAAAATAACCATAAGAGAGGTACCATTATTAACCCTATTTTACAGATGTGAACACTAGCATTTCCAAATCACTCATCAAGTAACAGACAAATTCCAGCCCAAATCTTGACCAACTTCACAATTTGCATGCTTAACAACTACACTTTATTGCCTCCAAGAATTCTGGGTTGATATCTAAGGCACATATTTTTTTAAAAGAGAGAGAAGAGGAAATTTGTATTTCTGAATGACAAAAGTTTATAACTACATTAGAAAATAGGATGGTGATGTATCCCAGTGGGTAGAGCTTTTTGCCTGGTATGAGCAAAGAAAGCATGAGGTTTGATTTCCAGCACTGGAAAAAATAAATACTAGAAATAGAGGGTACTTTTTATAACATTAACAATTCCAATATAGTCATACCAATTTTATTCTTATTCCTAAATATATATAATGATAAAAGTGTCACCTAATGAAATTCTCACAAACACAATTTTTCCTAAGTACTCAATCAGGTTTATTATTAAAAAGTTAATGGGAACACTTTGTACTTTCCACTCAATTTTGCTGTAAACCGAAAACTTCTCTTAAAAAAGTCTATTAAAAACAATGTAAGAACTATAATGCTAAATATGCCCAAGCCAATTCAGTTATGAAATGACACAAGACTATATCCTTTCAATATTAGAAGCTGCATTCTGTTTATTATAACCACAGTACTAAGCATGTACTGGGCATTTAATAAATATTTGTGTAACTGTAAGGTGTGTAAAAATGGAATTTTGAACACTTCCAGAACATTCCCAGGAAAGTATGCAATACACAAATATATGTTGGAACAAAATTAGATCAAAAAAATAAACTGCTGAATAACATAAAAGGAATACAACATTTCTATACCATAGCTGGCATAAATAAGATTACTTTCCACCTTAATTATCAAAAAGTATAGCCTTAAGTAAAAAATGATTATTACAGAATCTTTTCCTAATTAGTTTTTTAAGTCCTTTCTAAATCCTCTAAAGAAGCTTATAAAAAAATCTTTTGAATTGTCCATATGAACCAAATCTTTTTTTCCTAATATAATATTTTCTTAATATTAATTTAAAAATGATGAAATGATGTATCAAGCAAGTGTTGCATACTACCACATCACATCTCAACATTTTCTTCTCATGGAGGCCCACCTTTATAAATACATACCTAGTTTCATTTATGAAGAGTAGATGTAAGGAATATGTTCTACCTCATACAAAAGTGATTTGTCCTATATGTTCTGAAGTAAACTATCAAAATTAAGTTTCAAATGGAATACTATATTGCCCACCAACAAAAAGTGCTGAAGAGAAGCACCATTAGTTATTGGTTTTCTTCAATTTGTATTTACAAAGTCTCAATGTAAAAGTATTACACAAATACTAATAAACAGAAATTCCATAGAACAAGTTACAAACATTGTTGGAAGTGTAGGGCCTTAATCATACGTGTAATTCACAGAGCTTTTTTTTTTTTTTCTGATTTCTCATAAGTAATCGAAGCACTTCTAAATCACTTTTAGTGATTTTGGTAGACAGAAGCTGGGATTTGCAATTTAACAAAAAGAAAGCATTCTGACCAGAGCGTTTTCCAAATTTTATTAATATAACACTCATTTCATTATTTATACTTTAGTTTCTCACTAAACATCCAGCTTCGATGGGGAACAAACACAGGTTATTATAGGCTGTGACTGCCTTAATAGCTACAGGCTCGGCTGAATCCTAGGACACCACCTCAGTTTGGGAGGGGCAAACCCATATCTGATTCTCACTAGATACACATTTTCCCCATGCTTCCCATCTTAAATTTTTACATTTTCCCAGAGGAGCAATAAATACACGAAAACGCCAGGGAGTATGCCTGTAGGGGAGATTACTGATCAAATTAAATTCCGATCCATGAAACCTGAAGCTTCAAAACTTTTCCGAACATATCACAGCTGAAAGAACAAGGTAGGCTTTAGTCTATTCCCACTTCTTGCCTGGTGCCATCTACTCCAATCCAAGAACAGAAATCATGACTTACTGGTTAGTTGGAGGAGCAGTCAGCGGTATGGCCACCTCTTCCTCCTCGTATTCTGGTCCATCCAGAGAGTCACCTTCGTCCACTGTGCCAAGGCCCGCGCCCAAACTGGGCAGCTGAGGCGGCGGCGGCAGAGGGGGAAATCCGCCGCCTGGCCCGAGGGTCTCAGAAGGCAATGAAATGGTCCCCTTCGTGAGAGCCATCTCTCCACCAGGTCCGGCGGCAGCAGTAGCACCAGCCACGCCAGCAGCAGCGCCTCCCCCTGTCAGTCCAGCTCCCCCGAGTACCCCCGCCACGGACCCGGCTCCTAGGAACCCTGACCCCAAAGCAGCTCCGCCACCCAGAGTCGCGGCCACTCCAGCCTCCACTAGCCCAGGATAGGGGGCAGCTGCCACGGGCAAGGCCGCGGGTATCTTCACCCGACACACTGCCGGATAGGCGCTGGAGCCCGCTGCCGCACCGCCTCCTGCTCCGGCAGTCACCGGGCCGCCTTCCTCACTGCCGGCCTCGGCCGCCATCATGTTGAAGCCCGCTCTACCGTGCCTACCCTGCCTGCCCGGGAGCCCCGGGGGCCAGTAGGCCCCGGCTCCGAGCCGCCCCACCCAGACGTGTCCCCACTTCAGCTCCCTAGGCGGAGGAAACAACAACAAAAGGAGAGAGTCCGCCGCCGCGCCCCCTCTTCGGGCCACAGCCCAAGATCGGGAGCAGCCTGGGATACGGGAAGCGAAGTGGGCAAAAAACCCAATGCCAGCACAAACGCCACCTAAACCTCACCTTACACACCCACACTCACGCACACACATGCACAGAAGCGGAAAACTTCCTGGCTTCAGTAAAGAGGAAGGGAAGCCCAGGGAAAGCGGCTGAGACGGCTGCTGCTCCTTCAGCCGCCGCCGCCGCTTCTTCACCACCCCAGTTCCGGCCACCCCCACCGCAGCCACAGTCGGTGCCGCTGCTGGGGCTGGGGCTGGGGCCACTGCAGCCGCTTCATCCTCCACCCGGCAGGAGCCGCGAGGGGTGGGGAGGAGAGGAGGAAGAGGGGCGGGGTAGTGGGGAAATTGAACTGCTCACTACCTGGAGCACTCAGTTAGTGAAACCCGAGAGAGAAAGGAAGGCGGGGTAGGGGAGGACGGGCGGAGGGAAGGAAGGGCGGCAAAGGAGGAGGGAGAGGGCAGCTTCTACGCAGGCGCATTCCAGTCGCAGGGCCGAGGGGCCGGGCCTGGAGGGAGGAAAGGGAAGAGTAGGGAGGGAAGGAAGCGGCGGGGACGCGCTCGCCGCGTCCCTTGGGCTCCGAGCGCGTGGCGGTGCGGTCCCTTCTCCAGTCGCTGTGGCCAGCGGCGCGCGCCTGCCTCACCGGGCTTTGTCTGATGCGCGGGAGGGAAGAGTACTTAAGAACGCGACGGGAGTGCTGGAGGAACCTGCCTGCGGTGTAGAGGAAGGAAAGGAAAACGAAAATGCCCTAAGCTAGTTCCCTACTTTCTGACCTGTGGAAAAAACCGCCTCAGCCGGCGGCACAGAAACTAGAAGGGGCGAGTAGCCTGCTGCAAAGATCAGGGCAGTACTATTAATGTGCTCTTCGTTCTTGTGTTGCATTATACAAATCAGCATATAACAATTACATGTTTAAAAAAAATAAATAAACTAGATCCTGCCACTCAAGAAAGGAAACGAAATGGATAAAGGGAGCTATGTGAGAAAGAGGGATGGAAATGTTGGGTAGAAATAGTAGCTGTGAAGTCACATTTCTGCCACATACGTATGTTTTCTTCCCCTGCTGTCTCACATAAACGTATTTTCCTGTGCCATTATAAGTCTGTCAGGTACTAATGAAGAAGTATGAAAACGAAAGGTGCCGCAGAAGACAAATCAATCTACTTTTGTCCTGCTTTTTTGCGCAAGACTGCAGAACATGATCCACAATGCACCTTTATGTGAAACCTCAAGAATGTCCCAGAGTGCCAGTTGTATATAGTTTCCAAAATTATCAATAAATTCAAGTTTTACCCTTCAAATAGCCAAAGAGAGGGGCTTTGTTTTGTCTTTTATCCTAAAGTATATATAAATTATTAAGTTGTCCTTTAGTATACTCAGAGGATTGCTTCCAGTACCAAAATCTGAGAATGATCAAGTCCCTTACATAAAATGGTGTGATATTTGCTTATATGCACATCCTCTCATACACTAAGTCATCTCTAGATTACATACAATACCTAATACAATGTAAATATCATGTACACGGTTATTGCGTTGTATTGTTCAGGGAATAATGTCATGAAAAAAAGTCTGTCCATGTTCAATACAAATGCAGTTTTTTTTTTCTTTCTTAGAGAGATAATTTTTTAATATTTATTTTTTAATTTTCGGTAGACACGACATCTTTATTTTATTTTTATGTGGTGCTGAGGATCAAACCCAGCGCCCCGCGCACATGCCAGGAGAGCGCACTATAGCTTGAGCCACATCCCAGCCCACAAATGCAGTTATTTTTTCAAATAATAGTGTATGCCTCTTAAATAGTGTAACTGAGAAAACAAAGATGCATTAGTCTCAAAAGCTGGACTTCATACAGTGGATTCAGACCAGAAATAATAGCCCTGGAACTTGTAAGAAAGGACAATTCTCAGGCCCCACCTAAGACCTTCTGAATTAGCAACTGTACAGCAATCTATTTTTTAACCAGTCCTCCCAGTATTGTACACTTAAATTTCAGAACCAATATACTAGAGTCTAATATGATAATCAGGATGTAGGTAAGCAATGCCTTTAAAATGTTCTGAAAGAACAAATAGGTGTCATTCAGTAAATGGTGAATAAGAGATGTGGATACTGGGTTCCTATGCTCTGTGCTATTCTACAAAGGAGGTTAGGAAGTGAGAAAAATACAGAATGAAGCAGTTTCACGATCCTTAAAATAAATAACAAAGTACTACTTCTTGTGGGCATTCTGAGAATAATTTTTTCTTTTAAATGTAGACCCCCAGAGTTATAAGATCATCAAAGTACCTACTGTGCCTGCTACCTAATGTATGAACCCCAAGTACAACTTCTCCAAATTTTCATATAGTTGGTGCTTAAAAACCAGTCCTCCAACTCTCCACCCCTATCAGCACCATCAGCTATGGAATGAACTTGAACTATCAGTTTCTCACTATCCCCTGGCAATCACACATCTCTAAATGCTCAAACCCCATCTACTGGAGAATCTGCCATCAGGATTACTACTCTAATCACCTAATTACCTCCTTCTTCTGTTTTGCTCCTTCCCTGTCCACCCCCACTAGGGATTGAACCCAGGGGCACTTAACCATTGAGCCACATCTTCAGCCCTTTTTATTTTTTTTCTTTTGAGATGAGTCTCATTATGTTGCTTAGACTGACTTTGAACTTGCAATCCTCCTGCAAGAAGTGGTTTCTAATTATTGCCTGATTCCAATACATACTCTGCCTGTTCTTTTAGTAAAAATGTATTTTCATATAGAAAATAAAATAGAAGCAAAAAGTAGTTATGTGCTGGGCACAGAATAGCTCATTGACTGCAAAATGGTAAATATTTAAGAAAAACTATTGTGAATATTATGATAGCACCTTTGAGAAGTAGATTAATAAAATATTTTCATTAAAAGTGCCTTATATTTGCAGATATTTTTAAAGGTTTCAAAGTGCTTTCTTGTGCACTGTCTCTTTCAGAACTCTGAAAAAGTATGACAATATTATTATTCTCAGTTGGCAGATTTGTAAGGCTTTTGAGTTCTAAAGGTGTGGTCAGTTCATCTCAAGAGATGGATGTCTATTATAAGGATTTCCGGAGAAGCAAGGCAGAACAAGAAAACTGTTCCACAATAAATGTCTAGTGTCATAGGGAACTGTAATAACTCTTATTGTTCAGGATCCAGAAGCAGCTCTTGGGAATTAGCAGGCATGCTCATGGCCATGTCTGAAGAATCAAAACTGTGTTATTATCTCTTTGGGTCACTATACCATTCCCATGACTTAAGCGCTCTGTCACTGCTTCACTGTTCCTCCCAACACAATCACTGTTTCTACTGATTCTCCACCCCCAGTACCACCATTGCTCTCTCCATACTTCTCTACTTTATGATTCCTATTTAGTAGTGGTTTTCACTGCTTTTGATTCTACTTATAACATGCCAAGGGTACAATGGTGAACTGAAGTAGTTGGGTCTTTGATCTTATGGAGCACATAGGTTAGAAAGAGAGGTAAACATTTAACCAAGTAGCCACAGAGATAAATGTAGCATTTGTGGTAGACTGGGGGTATAGCTCAGTTGTAAGTTACTTGACTAACTTGCCTGAGGCTCTATATTCCATCCATAGCACCCCAAAAAATAAAATAAAAGCTGCATTTAATACTAAGATAAATTATATTAGGAAGAGAACTCGAACTAATTTGAACACAACAGTCTTTATGGTCACTTGATCTAAGTCTTTGAGTGTTCAGAGCATTTTGGTGTAATAATGTAGACACAGTAAATCAGCCCCAAACAGGAAATATTGCAACAGATTGTCTTTGAATCCCACCTCTGTCACCACTAGCTCTGTAACTCTGGCAGAGTTACTTAACCTCTCTCAGTCTCCATTTTCACATCTCTTATATGCATGGAAAAAAATACTTTTTTTGCTAGGTTTGGTTCTCCCAAGAAGCAGACCCTGAAACTGAACTGGAATTTAAGTTATTTGGAAGGTAATCCCAATAAACCCTATTGCAGAGAGAGGAAGGTGAAAAAAGAAAAGGAAGGAAGCCAACAAAATGTGCATTATCAAACAAGTAACCACTGAAGATGGGGAAAGGGTGTCAGTTCCATAGGGTTACAATAGAAGACTATGTAAAACATGTCTCAGGTTTTTATGAAGATTTAAAGTAAGGAAATAGTGGAACAAGAGAGGCTCTCAATGATTTGCATCTATAACCATTGATAAAAGTCTTGTTGAGACAATGAGCTTTACACTCATAAAATGGTAGCATAATAATATACTATAATTATAATGTCAGTACATAATGGATCATGAATGGTATAAATGACAGTGATGCTGGTTTAGAAAACTTAGCTTGTTTCCTGGATTAAAAGGGCTGTTGGTAGAGTGCTTGCCTTGCATGCACAAGGCCCTAGGTTCAATCCCCTGAGCCACAAAAAAGGGGGGGGGGCAAAGCTTTTCTTTGAACTTCTATTAACTTTCATTATTAACTTCTTTAATAATAACAGAAAAGAGATCAGATCTCCCAAACAAAGAGATAGGAAAGATGAAGAAACAAAGTGATCATTTTTTGGTGATAGAGAATAAATAAGCCAGCTTTACTAGAGTGGAGAATTTGTGTTCAGAAAGGAATATGAAGTTGTAAATTAGAACAAGATTATGGAACATTTTTAAGGCCAATCAGAGGCTTTTGGCTTTTATCTGGGGACAAATAGGCAGGTGCAGAAGATTATTGAATAAAGCAGATTATGATAGAAACAAAAATCTATGGTTGAGGGGGCTAGAGTTATGGCTCAGTGGTAGAACGTTTGCCTGGCATGTGTGAGGCCCTGGATTCGATCCTCAGCACCACATAAAGATGAAATAAAATAAAATAAAGGTATTGTATTCATCTACAACTATAAGAAAAGGTATTTTTTAAAAAAAAATCTATGAATGAGCATTGAGTCTTAGATCTTGAAAAGCACATTGGATTTGCCTAATATAAGTCCTATGCGAATGTAAAAGACTTTTCTAGAAAGTTTGTGACTTGTAGGAAAATTTTCAGTGAGTCAGTGTTAAAATCTGGCATAACTGTAAATGTTAGAAAGTTTAATCAGAAATGTGATTCTGATCAATTTCTCACATTGGTCCTAGTTCATGTTTCTAAATCTATAATATAGAGAGACCCCTTAAAATACTTGAAGCTAACAGTTTCCCAAGAAAAATTTCTTATGTGAAAATTCTGGTTTCTTTCATCAGATTTCAAAAAGCCAGATGTGGAGGCCTCACCATCTTGTTCACAATCCTCTATACACATTCCCATTGTTGCTGTCATTTGGTCGTGGTTTGATACACAGCAGCAAAGACATATTCTAACCAACCTACTGTAGATAAACTTTATGTACCTTGTTCTAAGATCCGTTAATGGAGTCTAAGATTAGCAGATATTCATATCACAACATTTGGATGACATATAAATGCTGGCCCCTTCCTCCTGCAAATATTTTCTTTATTTAGTGTTCAAAATGCCATTTTCTTCAGTCACTGGTATCAGACTCCTTTGCCAGATGATTTCCATCTTCTCAAGTTCTAAATATTTGTAGTTTCCTTGGCTTTTTTACTTTGTACTATTCTTTCCCAATAATTCTATCTAAATCTATGAATTTAACTACCATGTATATGTAGACGATTCCCAAATATCTCCAACTCTAGCCTCTTAGCTCAAACTGTCCTAACAGGGGCAATGGCCACCGTCTCATTGGGGGCTTCTGCTTCCTGTCCAGGAGGATGTAAGCCAACTAAAACTTAAAGTCTCAAATAATTAGTGAACAGCAAAACACAAATGGCCAGAAATATATTTACAAAAGCAAAGCCTCTGATAGATCTAGTCCACATGGGTGCTAAAACTAGACAAAGAAAATATGGCTCCAGTGGTTTATTTAAGGGGCTACATCAAAGGCAGGGATAAGTTTTCAAGGATGGAGTCTAGTAGTCAGCAGGTTGACTGGCATCTTCTAAGGTCACACCCATCTCAGGTGCTGTGTACATCTCTGGCAGAGTTTGAGGAGGAAGTTTACCTGCATCAGGTGATCAATCCCTGTGGGGGTTCCACATGAAGTTTTCAATACCAGTCTTATCCCCTAATTAGGCTACATTGAGCAACATAGTCCACACGCAGCCCACTGTCAGCTTGTGACACTGTCCCTTGGCACTCCACGTGAACATCTCACATCCAAAAGAGAATTCTAAAATGCACCACACATAATAATACTATCTTCAGTATCCCCCAGGTAGTACATGGTGTCACACTCACCTACTGGCCAAAAACCTAGATGACATTATCTGATTCCTCTCTTTCTCACATCTCACATTTAATTCATCAGCATGTCCTGTCACCTCTGCCTTCAAATTATATACTATGTCTTTCCATTGGGCTATTAGAACAAAATGTCATAAACTGGGTAGCTTATAAACAACAGAAATTTATTTCTCACAGTTCTGGAGACTGGGAAATCCAAGCTAAAAGTATCAGCAGATTTGGAAGCTGGGGAGGGCCCATTTCCTGATGCATAGATGGCACCTTCTTACTGCATCCTTACACTTTAAGGGGACAAGTTAGTTCTCTGAGGATTCTTTTCTAAGGATGCTAATCTATTCATGAGGGCTCCACCTTCATGACTCATCACTTTCCCAAGATCCCACTTCCCAATACCATAACCTTGAGGGTTAGGGTTTCAACCAATGAATATAAGAGGGACACAAGCACTCAGACTACAGCACTGTATTTTAGCACATTTCAACCTTGATTGCTACTACCCCAGTCTAAGCCACTATCATCTCTTACCTGAACTACAATAAAATCAATCTTTTACCAATTTCTTTCCTCCACTTTTACTCTACACACATTTGCCAGAGTGACCTTCTAAAACTATAAATCAAATCACTTCAAATCCCTTTTTAAAAATTCTTCCATCACATATAATAAAATGCAGACATCTTCTGATGGTCTCAATGGCCCTATTTGACATGGTTCCTGTGTTTCTCTTAAACCTCATCTTCTGCCACATACATGTACTCTTCAATGATAGTTCTGTCACACTGAGTTATCTTGCTATTTTTTGAATATACCAGGAAACCTCGTATCGCAGAGATTTTAGGATTACTATATCTGTGATATGGATTTAGGATAAAGAGAGAGATATTAAAGAAATCAACCACAAGCCATCGAGAAGTGTGCAAACAAAGGAAAAACTGATGTGAAATTGTGTAGTTCCATCCTTCTTCCACCTCTTGTCCAGTCCCTAGCACTGGCCCTCTATAAATATTAACATCCTACACCAATGGGTTGCTCTCTTTTCTAGAGATAACCGTATTCTCCCTTGGGTGCACATTACTTGCTTTACCCCAAAGGCATCTCTTTTGAAATTGCCCTTTCTGCTCACTTGAATATGTATCTACTTTCCTATATAAACTTGGTGTCCATGCCTTTGGTGCATGTTGAAATTCTTTTCCCTCATGTATGCCAAGAAACCAGCTGGTCTTAAGTTGAGTGCCCCCTTCCCTCTGGGCACTCCTTAGACCCTTCTCCAGACACATCTCCTACCACATATACTCTGCATGAAATATTTTAACTAGAGCTTTGACTGGCTTCCTTCCTTCCTTTCATTAAAGTGTGCTTAAATGTCATAGCCTCATTAAGTTCTTCTCTGACCCTTAACCACAAAAAACCTCCACCAAAGAAGAAGAATCAAAGGATAAGTAAATAGAAGTGACATGTCATTGGGTATTTCTGACAACAATCTTGTACTTTCCCCTTGCCATAAGGATAAAATATACCAGACATAGGCCAATGCTTTAGTCAGGATCCCAAAATAAGATGAAGCATGGTGGCACATGCCTGTAATCCCAGCAACTCAGAGGGCTGAAGCAAGAGGATCACAAGTTCAAGGCCAGCCTCAGCAACTTAGTGAGACCCTAAGCAACTTAACTTCGTAAGACCCTGTCTCAAAATGAAAAATAAAAAGGACTGAGGATATGGCTCAGTGGTAAAGCATCCTGGATTCTATCCCCTGTACTAAAACAACAAATGATGGGTAGAACAACATCAGGCCAACATGTAATATGAGCAAGGAATAAATTATTGTTATTTTAAGTAACAGAATTCTAGGATTGATTATTTCTGAAACAAAGTTGACTGATCAACATCTATAACAACTGGAATAAGATATACTAAAAAAAAAAGTAATTTTTGGGTTAAATTCATGGCCAGAAGAATGCTGCAGTTTTATGTAAGCCCCAAATCTGGATTACAAAATAACTTTGGTTACCATTTGGAAATAACCAGAAATATCTTCCATAAGATTATGAAGTTGGCAGTTGCCACCAGGAAGAGGGTCCTCTTGAGAACTTTAACAATGCTGGCACCCAAATCTAGAATTGTGAGAAATAAGTTTCTGTAATTTATAAGCCACTCATGCTATGGTAATCTGTTATAACAGCTAACACTAAGACAGCTTTGGAATGTGTATTGTCTACATAACTGTTAACCAAAGATAAGTTGAAATTCTTTGATTTATTTACAGAATCCCAGTAATAATTAAAGCACAAATAATTAGGGTTTTGTTTGGGGATGGAGATTTCTTTGTTCTTTTAGACTGAGGTATTAAAATTAATTTTATATTTCACCATTTTACCATTTCTTTATTTGCTTTATTAGTAAGTTATTGTTATTGTTGTTAATATTAGTGGAAGTTGAGGTGAAAAGCTAGGGCCTTGTGCAAACTATTCAGGTACTCTATTACTGAGTTACATTCACAGCCTTGTTTATTAGTAAAATCTAAAGCCAATGAGGGTTTATGACTTTGTGATTGGTTATTTTTTATAAATGTTTTTTTATGTCTTATAATAAAGATATCCATTATGTTTCTATACTTGTTTGAGATGCTTAAACTAACTAGAAAAGCATTTTAAGGATTTTCATTTTGAAAAATCAAAGCAAATACAGTAGATTAAAAAATACATGGGGCTACGGTTATAGCTCAGTGGTAGAGTGCTTGCCTTGCACATGTAAGGCACTGGGTTTGATCCTCAGCACCACATAAAAATAAGTAAAATAAAATAAAGATATTGTGTCCACCTTAAAAAAAATCTTTAAAAAATGTAGTGACATTATTTGGGCACATAGCCTGACTTCTTTAAAATGTTCTTTCCTTAAATAAAATAATAGCCTTTTAAGACTTGGCATTAAGCTTATAGCATGAAATGATTTTGACCTAAAATCTCTTAAATGCATTATTATATTGATGTTATTTCCTGAGCCTTCCAACTGAGGTCATGTACAATATGCTGCTTATATAATCTCTAACCTTAGATGATATAAATCTATTTAGTTTTTTGTTCTATTAAACCAATTGTTTTCACCTAATTAAATAATTATTGAAAGATTGTGCAGTTATATGTATTACTTTCTTTATATTTTATAGCTATAAAATCTTCATATAATATTCATCTGCTATGAATGAAAGTTCTGAATTTAAAAAACAAAGCTCTGTGATTCATTTTCATCTAAAAATAATTTGCTGCCTCTATAACATTTTTTTTTTTATAGATGGATCTCATTATGGTCCCCAGGCTCGTCTTCAACCTGGGCTTAAGTAGTCTCGGTCTCTGAACTGTCTGGGACTACAGGTGTATGCCATTCCACCCAGTTCCTAGCAATTATTTTTTAAGTTGATTTATTTTTCTTTTTGGATAAATTAATGTGATATTCACATTTTCTTTCATTTTACATACTAGGTGAACATATTTTCTTAATTTTGGCTTATTTAAAACGAATCCATTGTTCCTTTTTTTTCTTTTTGTGGTGCTGGGGATAGAACCGATAACCTCACACATGCTAGGCACCCTACCACAGAGGCATATCACTAGCTCAGTTCCCCGCTTTAACAATAGTACTTATAATTTATATGTTTCTAAAAATTTTGTATCCCAAATTCTATAGTAGCAAATATTTTATATTTTTATAAATATTTTGATCTATTGTTCTAATATATTACCACTCATTTTTATTTATGTAATTAAAATGTAAGCAATGTGATGCCAAGAGTTAAGAACCCTACAGGGAAAGAACCCAGATTATGGCAGATCCTGAGTTGTTTATCCACAATCGTCCTCACACCTCCCATATTGCTAAGTGAACTTTTTCCAACCACCCTTGCAACTAAACATGATATGTGAACTTCAGTTCATTTATAGCTTCAAGATTTATGTCATAGTTAAAACACTTTCTTCATTATAAGACTACTAGAAAATCTCCCAAGTTATATTCTGGTGTTCTTTATGGTTTAACTTTTTATGTTGTTTTAATATTTGGTTCACCTGAAATCTATTTTGATATAAGGAATGAGGTACTTATCCCGCTTTTCTAAACATAACTTCCTCTTTTCATGAACTTTTTGTTGTTATTTTGCTTGTTCTTCCATTACACAACTATCTAACTTTCAAAAAAATTTTTGACTCTCAGCAGTAAAGTATTATTAAAGAGGGAAAGTAACATTAAGACTTTCATATTTTAATTATCTTTGGCATTCGGGGAACGTTTCTATTATATTTAAACATTTGGATAATGCAAGATAAAAAAAACCTACTTAAAATTCCTCTCCTTTCCTACACCCCATACAAACATCCACTTCATAGTGAAAATACCAAGGAAGAAAAACCTTCATGAATAAATGTAAGATATGATGATGTGCCCAAAATTTTGTTGAAAAAAAAATTTTGGCATATCATAGAGATTTCTGGTACCACAGAATTTAAAAAGTCAAATAGAGGCCTTCTACTATTTTTTATATGTTTGTTTTGTTTCATTTTTAACTTTATTTTATTTGTTTATATGAGGATTGAACCCAGTGTTTCACACATAGTAGGCAAGCATTCTACCACCGAACTACAGCCCCAGCCCATACTATTTTTTTTTAAGAGAGGAATCACTTCCTACTCTTAAAAGAGAAGAGATATGGTTCATGAATATCCTTTTCCTCTCAGTGAATCATAATTATCTTTACATGTAGAAATAAAATGCAACCACTTACAAGTATCATCAGTTAGGGCGGTAGGTTATAGGAAGATCCCTTTCAAAATAATATGTATGCTTATCAAATATATTTGAGACTACATGTATATTATACATGAAAATACATATGTATAGATACACATATACATACACAACACATATGCATATACATAAAATAAAACTGACAAAACATTGATACTTGTTGAAGTTAGATGAAGTACATGGGAGTTTACCATCCTATTTCTCCTACTTTTTTATGTTTGATCAGTTTCAAAATGAAGAAAAAAGAGTAATATTTTAAACTTCTGTAAATCATTTGTATGATGATCTTCATATGAAGATCCTTAGAACAATGGGGTAAGAGTTTCTCTGCCAAGAGGTGATTCACTTCAGAAATATGAATTCAAATCAACCATTTAATCAACTGGGATTAAAAATCTGTTTCCCAAACAATTTGGAGATAACCTTTATCTAAATAAATAAAAAATAAGGAAAGAAAGAAGAAAGAAAATGAAAAAAAAGGAAGAGCCTAAAAGGAAGGTAGTTTATGTATATATATGGTTCTAAAGCTGGGCGTGATGCTGCACACCTATAATCTCAACAACGCAGGAGGTTGAGGCAGGAGGATCTCAAGTTCAAAGCCAGCCTCAGCAACTTAGCAAGATCCTGTCTCAAAATAAAAAATAAAACAGGTTGAGGATGTGGCTCGGTGGTTAAGGGCCCTGGGCTCAATCTCTAGTATGAAATAATAACAACAACAAATGGTTCTGAAGACGTCTATAAAATATTTCTGAAAGCATAATGCCTTTCCATTACACGGAAGTTGCATCACAACATTCTGTTTAGTGTGGCTGACTGTTATGAGTCAATATTACATCCCTGATTTTAGGACATTATGTCATAGTTTTGTACCTATTTATTATTTCTTTAGAGAACAAAGACTCTCTGCACTATAGTTTTGAGCTATTAAGGCAAATTTAGATTTTAAAATAAAAACAATACGGCATTTAGATTAGTAAGGACCAAAATAGATAAATAAACATCTGACTTCCATTTCAATCTTAAGATTCAAATATTCTTTAATTTAATGTGCAAGATTGAACAGAAAGAGGTTTATCTTCATTGAAGTAACATTTGTATTGAATTCACACTTAAAATTTTCTTTTTTCTTTTTTTTTTTGTGTGTGTATGTGGTGCTGGGGATCAAACCTAGGGCCTTGTGCTTACATGGCAAGCACTCTGCCAACTGAGCTATATCCCCAGCCCCACTTAAAATTTTCTATAGCTTCATTTTCAACAGAATTTATTTCTACAGTGTTAGTCAAAAAAATTAGAAATAAGGTTTTTGTTGAATGTTGTATGCCCTGTTCCCCACTAGATCCTTCCCATAAATGACACAAGCCCCAAATTAATCATGTTTATTCTCATCCTCATCTTCCACTAATCAATTAATCAATCAATAAAAATGAATGAAACAAGAAAAAAATGAATGGGGTAGAAGCTACCAAAGAATATAAAAAACTGTTTTCAAGTACTTTGCAAAAGAGAGTAACTGAATAAGAATGGCTTACTTTACTTCATAAAAAGTTGGCAAAGAAGAAAAGAACAAATAGGAGAAAAGAACCTTTTGAAGGCAGGTTGGGGAATTGTGTTTTATTATTGTTTGTTTTATTTTTGGTAGGTAGAGAGAGTAAATGCTAGGGAAAACAAGATTGTAACAAAAAGTTTTATGAAGTTTTGAAGAGTGATCAGAATATGCTTATAGAATCCTGTATTATTTATTTTGGATGTGTTCCTAAATTGACATGAGTCTGAGGTTGAAATAAGTAGGCCCAGTATTATTCAGGTTTTAGATCTATAAAATGAACTTACTTTAAGTAACCTCAGTGTGTATTAATGGTGCTCCTTAAGGTTGACATTAAAACATTGATTTCATTATCAATGATTCAAATATTAAATAAGGTTAAATCAAAAGATTGACAAGAAATATTATCTATGGAATTCCCAACTTGCTCATTTATTTTTCCCCTAAATTCAGAACACAGTATAATGAAAAAATCATAGACACTGTTTTTAGTTAAAATAGCTCTTGTGTTCAGATCCACTACATACCAGTTGGATGATGATAGGCAAATCAAATTTAATGAACTATTCTTCTATATATGTAGTTTCAATGACTAAATTCTTTTTTAGTTCTAGGAATTTTATTTAGTATTTTTTCAAAATTCCCTACTATCATTTGAAAATATGTTTTGTTCTCTATTTTTTTAATATATTTTGAAACATACCTACTTTATAGTCGATATCTAATGATTCTATTTCCTAAAGTTCTCAGGGGTCTAAACATATTATTTGTTGTCTTTAACTTATGATGAAGGATCTCCTCATGGGTTTTATGACTTTGAATTTTGGGTACTTTTTTTTTTTCATACAGGGGATTGAACTCAGAGGTGCTTAACCACTGAGCTATATCCCCAGCCCTTTTAAATATTTTATTTAGAGACAGGGTTTCGCTAAGTTGCTTAGTGCCTCACTAAGATGCTGAGGCTTGCTTTGACTTGTGATCATCCTGCCTCAGTCTCCCAAGTCACTGGGAATACAAGTATGTGCCACTCACTGTACCTTGTGGATTTTGAGTACATTTTAACAACAGTCTTATTTGTGAGAATCCTGCATATTATGTAAAAGGATTTATATTTTTGCATCTAGGCAATATAGAGTAACAGAGACTAGATTTACTTTCCTGCTTAAAACAACTAAAAATATGGACAACATTTATAATGTAAAAGTTTTCAAAGATAATAGACATTAAATAACAAAGAAAATAATTCCTGAGAGATGGAAAGCAAGTGAGGTAAACTCCACTGAGAGATGGGAAACAATTTAGTGTATCCAGGGAAGTGATATACAGGAAGAGCCTGGCAGTTTTTCTGAGATAACAAGGAGTAACTAGAAATTTGGAAATGCCAAGTGGGTTAGAATTTTTGGGTCAGAGTCTCAAGAAAGAGAAAGTTGAATAGAAAGAAAGTATCAGAGATTTGTAAAAGGTACCCCTCAAGTCTATACACCTTAATGAAAAGTCAGAGATGACAGAGTTTATATAGAAGCAAAACCCAACTATATGAAATCTACAAGAAATGCATACTAATGATAAGATATAGTTGAAAGGTAAAAATGGAAACAAAATATACCATGGAAACTGTAATCAAAAGAATGTTGAAAATTAGATTTCAAAGAAAAAGAATATTACCAGTGATAAAGAGGGTCATGTTTTAGAGTGATTTGGATTTGTTTCTGAGTAGTGTTGGCTTTTATATCAATGGATATACAGAGGAGAATAGGCTTTAGACCCAGAAAAGGCAAACAGTTGCCTTTATAGCTGAGATTTTTTGGTGTAAAGGTTTCCAGCCCCTTCAGAGTGTGGAATATAATCTGAAAACTGAACGCTTGTTCTGATGGCAGTTTGAAGTAGAGGATTTGTTTTCTAATCTAGAATATAGTGCAATGAACAAGCTTTCCTATTGCCTGACGTGGGTGGGTTAATTTTTTTCTACTTCATTCTTTTCACTAGATTCCAGGGAGTCCATTTTTTTTGTGGAGGGTCCCAGTTCTAAACCTTTACCTTGCCTGATCCAGGCTTCACTTCTCAATGTATTTATGATTCCAGTGAATCAGAACATCTTTAGAGGCCCACCTTGAGACAACTCCAGCATCAGTTCACACTTTTGTTTTTCCTTTTGTGGTTCCAGTGATCAAACTAGGGCATTGTGCAGGTTAGGAAAGCACTCTTACCACTAAGCTATCTCCTTAGCCCCTCAGTTTACACTTTTATCTTTGGTTTTTAGTTTCCTCTTTATATTTAACCTCTGGGGATTTCCTTTACTTTCTTGCAAGCTCAGCTGTATATTTAAAAATAAATTTGTCATTTAAAAAAATATTTTATTTTTTAGTTATAGTTGGACACAATACCTTTATTTTATTTATTTATTTATTTATTTTTCATCTTTAAGGTGTGCACTTTTATTGAACTGGTCTCAAGTCAGTGTACAGGTAAGCCCTGGCTGCCTCCACACCTTAGCCCACTCCCAGGGAGATGAAAAGCCTTCATACATCTCAAGTTGGGGGACAAAAAGGGGGCCACGATGGCTGACCATTCAAAATAAAACAAAATAAAAAAGTATTAAGGCTAAGATTTAAAAAATTTGCATTACATAATTTACACAAAAGCAATGCTGTCACCTCCCCTGTATGGACTCCGGTGAGGACTGGGCCATCCTCCAGGAGGAGGAGTGGGGCGGCTTTTGGGAGGGCGAGGGACTTCCTATGACAATGCATCTCACTATATTTGAAATGACTATTAAAAAAAAGAACAATGTACAATCAAAGTCCTCGGCCATATTGTAGAACTTTGGGGATGCTAGCTCCAACCGACTGCTGTCACCTTCACCGTTCCAGTTTTTAAATCCTGAGTCAAAAGCGCCAAAACAAAAAGGAAAAAAAACAAAAACAAAAACAAATAAAGCCATGCCAATCTCATCTCGTTTTCTTCGCAAAGTTAGGTTTTGTCAAGAAAGGGTGTAACGCAGCTAAGTAACAGTCCGCCTAGAAGCATTTACGGTGGACAATGGAGGGGCCAGATTCGTCGTACTCCTGCTTGCTGATCCACATCTGCTGGAAGGTAGACAGAGAGGCCAGGATGGAGCCGCCAATCCACACAGAGTACTTGCCCTCAGGGGGAGCAATGATCTTGATCTTCATTGTGCTGGGTGCCAGGGCTGTGATCTCCTTCTGCATCCTGTCAGCAATGCCTGGGTACATGGTGGTGTCACCAGACAGCACTGTGTTGGCATAGAGGTCCTTGCGAATGTCAACGTCACACTTCATGATGGAATTGAAAGTAGTTTCATGGATGCCACAGGATTCCATGCCCAGGAAAGAAGGCTGGAAGAGTGCCTCAGGGCAGCGGAATCACTCATTGCCAATGGTGATCACCTGACCATCAGGCAGCTCGTAGCTCTTCTCCAGGGAGGAGCTAGAGGCTGCAGTGGCCATCTCCTGCTCGAAGTCCAGGGCAACGTAGCACAGCTTCTCCTTGATGTCACTCACGATTTCCCGCTCGGTTGTGGTGGTGAAACTGTAGCCACGCTCAGTCAGGATCTTCAAGACGTAGTCTGTCAGGTCCCGGCCAGCCAGGTCCAGACGCAGGATGGCGTGGGGAAGGGCATACCCCTAGTAGATGGGCACTGTGTGGGTGACCCCATCACCGGAGTCCATCACAATGCCAGTGGTACGGCCAGAGGCATACAGGACAGCACAGCCTGGATGGCCACATACATGGCTGGGGTGTTGAAGGTCTCAAACATGATCTGGGTCATCTTCTCACGGTTGGCCTTAGGGTTCAAGGGAGCCTCGGTCAGCAGCACAGGGTGCTCCTCAGGAGCCACACGCAGCTCGTTGTAGAAGGTGTGGTGCCAAATCTTCTCCATGTCGTCCCAGTTGGTGACGATGCCATGCTCAATGGGGTACTTCAGGGTCAGGATGCCTCTCTTGCTCTGGGCCTCGTCACCCACATAGGAATCCTTCTGACCCATGCCCACCATCACACCCTGGTGCCGCGGGCGCCCCACGATGGAGGGAAAGACTTCCCCGGGGAGCATCGTCGCCCGCAAAGCCGGCCTTGCACATGCCGGAGCCGTTGTCAACAACGAGCTCAGCGATATCGTCATCCATGGCGAGCTGGGTGGCGGGTGTGGACTGGCGGCGGTGGAGCGGCGAGGAGACTGTACTCGCAGGATGGACGCGGTCTCAGCAGTGTTTATTTTATTTATTTATTTTTATGTGGGGCTTAGGATCGAACCCAGGGTCTTGCACATGCTAGGCAAGTGCTCTACCACTGAGCCACAACCCCAGCCCATGTCAGGATTTATCCAGTGTTTTTTTTTTTTTTTCATTGTGTTTTGTTGCAGATTTTCCAGATAAAGATTGCCATTTTGGTAGTAATGGAAGTCTGTGCTCCTCTAAGTGAAATGGGAATTAATAGTGGACATTATAAGAGTAAGGTTTGGAGATAATATTCATGAAATGCTGAACACAGTGCCTAGGCCACAATTAGTGCCCAATACAGGTGGTTGTTATGGAGTGGGTGACTACAGTGTCAAAGCATAGTGCTCTGCAGAATTTAAAACTGGGGAGAATGCACTCTGCACATTACAAAAATGGGTTGAACAAAGGTTTTGTTATTTTTTTCAGACTTTCTGTAGGACTTCTATCAAGTTCTTTTTCAAGAACTTATAATTTTTGATGTTTGTGGTTGTGAATTATAATTTCTTTCTTTCATGAGACATTATTCACTTTTTGTGAGGAAGAAATCATATATAAAATGGTATAATTATCTAAGAATGACTATTGTGTAAAGGGACTATGTACTAGACAGGAGGTTAGGAGAGTTCATCCATACCTTTGTTAATAATCACTGTTGAAGAAACTGAGACATAAAAGCAACAGTCCCTCCCGGCCCCCCCAAAGGAGTTGGTGATCTGGTATAAATATTAGACATATACATACTTGCAAAAAACCCCTAGATTATCAGATAATATGTGCTTTTAAAAAGTAAATATCATAAATAATAAGTACCATGGAAGGTTAGAAGAGGACAAGCACTTTTGGTTGAAATAGGAAAGACTATACAGCCTATGTGAGATGATAATCATCCTTTACAGCTGAGTAGAATCAGATAGGTGGAGAATGAAGGTTGGAGGAGGAGGAGGAGGAGGAGGAGGAGGAGGAGGAGGAGGAGGAGGAAGAAGAAGGTAAAAGCAAATTGAGGAAGGTCCTGAATGCCAGGACTTGTATTTTAAACATTGAAGGGTTAATGAAGGTTGAGACCAAGTGACATAAAGAGATTTATTTTTTAAAGAATAATTGACACTGTAGATATTATATGATTTTTTTTTTACTTATGTATCTTCCTCCTTACATTAGAACACAAGCTTCCTGAGAGCAGATGCTTTGGTTGTCTTGTTCACTGCTGTACTCTTAGCATTTATACATTTCTGAATGATTGAAGGAAGGAAGGAAGGAAGAATTCATCTGGTAGCAGTATGCAGAATTAATTAGATATGAGGGAAGTTAGAAGCAAGACAAAGTATCCAGGTTTTTGACACAAAGCAGGCATGGTGAGAATAGATACAAAGGGAAACATTGTAAATCTACTGTACTGGGCCAGAAGGCTCAAGAAGCAAGATTCTTAATTTACAGGTTAAGGCAGTTCCAGAGTGTGACATGATGCTTTAAGACAACAGGCTCTTTGTTAATGTTTATTTAATGAATGAGGGGAAAGATATAACTAAGTAACTCCATTTGTTATGGGGATAAGGAAGGAAAGGGCATGAAGGATGACTTTGAGGTTTCTATTATTAGCCACTGGGAGGATGATGATGCCATGAATAGAAATTTACAAATTAGGAAGCTGTTCCTGGGCAGAAAATGCTACATCTTATTTTAGAAAGGTTGAATACAATTTAAGCTAAGCTTTAAATATATATGCACATATATTATATATGTAATAAATATGTATGTATACATACATATATGTGTAATATATATGCTTGTAGTTACTAAACAATTTCAATGACAGTTTAATGTTTCACAAGTATGCTATTTTTGCATATCTTTTTGTAAATGAGTTCTAGAGTTACCCTTGAAATCCTTGCATAGGTTATTTGTCTTATAATGATTTTAGTATAAAAAGTTAGAATATTAGTAATCTAAATGGGTTTCTTTCTATTTTTCAATTGCATATTGTTCCACAGGTGTCAAGTTTCATTTATACAAGATGAATATACCCTGGAGATCTGCTGTACAATGTGGTGCCTGCAGCTAACAATATTGTATTTTTTACCTAAAAATAATTTGTCAGGAGAGTAGATCTCATATTAAGTATTCTAAGCACATTTTAAAAAGTCGTGTATTACACCTTAGTATGTTAATGTTGAATTTGTATCTTATGTTTACTTTTTAAAATCTGTGTAATATTTGACACTGAACTACAATAGTTATGTCTTTTTTTCTTAAATATATCTTTTACATTTCTAATAGTCATGTCATAACAGAGTGGATTTTAAATTAATTAAATCTTTCTTATGTTGGGAATTTATATATGATTAATATGTACCTGTGGTAAGCAGTAATCTAAAACGATCCCAAGATCCCCAATGCCTGCAGACTCCTCTAGCTGTTTGGGCAGAATCATGAAAATAATGATGGTTATCCCCTTTATGAGGTTATGTTATATAAGTTTACACCTGATTCTACTTCAGGAAGCAACTCTTACTGGCTTGAACAACTGCTAGATTGTGGAGGCCGTCACCTCTAGAAGCTGTGAATGATCTCCAGCTGACAACCACCAAGAAACTAGGGAACTTAGTCCTGCAGCAGCAAGAAAATTAATTCAGGCAACAATCAGGGAATTTGGAAGAGGATCCAAGAGCCTCCAATATAAAGATAGCTCTAGTTGACACCTTAATTTTAGGTCCATGAGATCCCGAGGAACTGACTCAACTGCCTTGGATCAGGCCTTCTACCCATGAAAAATGTGACATAATAATTTTATGCTATTTTCAAACTCCTACATTTGTGATCATTTATTATGCAACAATAAAAAATTAACACAGTACCTATAACTTTATCCACAATCCTTCTTTATTTGTATCATATTTTTGAAATTTTAGACAGTGATGGTCTCAATTTATATATCTATTTTTACTTATCTATTAGGATCAGTGTTCTTTGTCATAGTATTAATAGTTACATTATTTAGAGATTATTATGAATTCATTGTTTTTTAGAACACCTTATTAGAAGATCATTGACAAGATACAACCTTTTTCTCATTCTTTGTTAATCACATAATTCAGGTGATAGCATTTGTACTTACATGTTTAAAATGCAAAATAGTGTTCAGATATTAGTAATCATTGACACTACAAACAAAGGCATGAAACATTTTCATGAGTACATGTGTGTGTGTGGAAAGAGAATGAGAGGAGGTATTATTAGTATGGGATTTTTAAATTTAAAATAAGTATTTAGTGCTTATGTTTTTATGTGAAGTTTTAGTAGTAAGCTTATCAATGTTTTAAATATTAATTTTAGTTAACCAACATTTTAGAAACATAGGGACATGTTAGTGAAGTGCCTTTTGTGTGTCTATTAAGAAAACTTTGTCTACTCCAAAGACATTCTGTTTTCCTCTAGAAGCTTTATAATTTACCTCTCACATTTAGCTCCATAAATCATCTGGGACTGATTTTGATATGTAGTCCTTTAGTTATTCTATATTCACAGTCATATTATCTGTACATAGCATATTTATTTGTTTCTGATCCTTATGATTCTATTTTTCTAAATTTTTTAATACCTTTATTTTTATTTACTTATTTTTATGTGGTGCTGAGGATTGAACCTAGTGCCTCACATGTGCCAGGCAAGCACTCTACCACTAAGCCACAACCCCAGCCCATGCTTTTTATTTTTATTGTGCAAGTACTTGAAAAGAATTTGTATTATGATATTGTCAGATGAACTATTCTGTCTGTACTGAATTATTCTCATTTGTTAAATGTGTTGCTTAGATTTTCTTTGCCCACAGTGATATTTTGTCTGCTTTTTGTTGTTGTTGTTGTCTTTTAAGAGAGGTTTGTTGAAATTTCTAATATGTTATGTTATATTTCTCCTTTGAGCTTTTTTTTTTGTTGTTTTATAGGTGTTTAAGGCTATATTATTTGGTGCATACAGTTTTAGAATTATGATTTTCCTCGTGGATTACTCCCTTTGCTGTTATAAAATTTCCCTGTTTGTCACTAGTAAAATTTCTTTTTTCTATATGAATACACCACAGTGAATTCCACCACCGTGTATATACACAAGAATGGGGTCCTAATTAGAATAAGACATATTCCATATTTGTATAATTATATCAGAATAGATTCTACTGTCATGTATAACTAAAAGGAAACAATATTTTTTTTTCTTTTTTTTTTTCTTGGTGTGCATGGGGTGGGGGAGGAGCATATACTGGAGATCAAACCCAGGGGCAATCTACCATTCTATACGTCTCACTTTTCATTTTTCTTTCAAGACGGGGTCTCACTAAGTTGCTGAGGCTGACCTCAGACTTGAGATCTTCTTGCCTCAGCTTCCTTAGTTGCCAGGATTATAGGCGTGAACCACTGCATTTGGCTCTTTAAAGTTTCTTGCCTTTAAGTCAACTTTGTTCTGGCATTATTATACAGGTATTGATTAATTAATTAGAGCATAATGGTAAATACAGATAGAATACCACCTCAGATTACACCTCAGATACTCTTCAGCTAACTAGCCTATAACAATAAAATCAGAGCAATTTGAATATCTAAGTAATGAGAGATAAGGGAAAAAGGAATTAACTGAAAGTGAATCAATGAAAAGTTTTACAGTGTAAAGACAGAAATTTAGAGATCATAATAGAAATATTTTTTCAGCTGTCCTTAACTATGGATTTTCAGAAATTTATTGTAGAAGACCTTATCAACAGTGAGATCTAGAGAGATTGATCAGTAACCAGCTAGATAGCTAGATGTACTACTCAATGGAATGTAATTATTGTTCCACACATCTTCAGGAATCCTTAATAAATCCGTTTTTCTTTATAAAAATCATAAGTAACTCAGCTAATTATTATGATTAGTAGTGAATTCATTTGAGATAATTACCTCATGCTTAGAGTGGGCAAGAGTAGATAAATAATATGCCTATCAGAATGGTATTCAACAATTCTCCTTGGTGTTTGATTAAAATTTTTCATTGTACCATTTTATTTTGCTTTCATGACACATTCTTTGGTTTTTCCCCTCCTAATGACTACATATAAAGTTGCCCAAAATATATCCACTTAATGGCTATCACCTTAAAAAAAATTCATAAGAATTTACTTGTAAGACTGCTGAAAAATTTTCTTAAAATTGTTGAGTAGTAACTCTTCCTGACAACTCATTGACATCAGCCAGATTTAAAGCCCAGTTATAACAAATTTATTGAACACTGATATGAATAGTTTGGCTTCTCCTTTTTATCATTTCATTTTTTCTCATTTGTGTTTATTAAAATTTACTTTGTGAATGATTTATCTTAAGTTACCTGAATCTTTTGGAAAAGCAGCAATTTATAAATAAATACCATGAATGCCAAAAGTCATTTTCTCCTATAATGTAAAAGTCAAAGCATTTAAAAAGCAGGAATCTTCATCTTTTTAAATGCTTCTCTGGAGCCTATACTTTTATTTTTTATGTAACACCAAGACATCCAATGCTGATTTAGTTTCTAACCATTTATGTTAATTGGTGACTTTGTGAAACTATAGCGTACTTATTTCTAAGAGCTTGGTTTGTATATTTATTTAAATATTTTCCAATTTTACATACCATATTTGAGAGGAAGATAGAATAAAATTCAAAATTGCCAATTGCAAGCCCAACCATAAATTTAATAGTATAGCCATTCTAAATGAAATAAATCATATTTTATGTACTAAAAATGTATGTATAAATTATGTCCAACTATATTCAAAATAGAGTTGAGGTGAGTTTGTGGATGAATTTACTCTCAGATTCTTTAATTTAATTATAAAGTATTAATGGAAATATATAGGCATTCCCCCATATGCACAGGTTCTGCATCCATGCATTCAACCAAATGTGGAATGAAAATATTCTAAACTAAAAAATATGTTTGTACTGAACATGTAGACTTTTTTCCTTATCATTATCCCCTATACAATATACTTAACATTTCACTGTAACAGGTATATAAATAACCTAGGATGATTTGAAGTATACAGGAAGTTGTTCATAGGTTATATGGAACTATTACATCATTTTATATCAAGGATGTGAACATCCATGGATTTTTGGTATCTGAGGGGGTCCTAGTATCAATACCCCACAGATACTGAGGGACTACTATATATTCATTTTTACACACACTTTTTCAGTGCTTGCCATCTAGATTTTAGTTTTAGTATTTCTTTTCTATTTATGATGACATCCTAAGATCACCTGAACACATATGAATAATGCAAGAAGTGTGATTATTAAAAAGTGGGTATAAAAATCAAGAATTTTGTGGACAATATACTGACTTATTTGGATGTGCCTCCAACTATAGTCCTCTCAGAGTCTGGCATAGATACTATCGTTGGAGTTAGCAGTTGTAAAAACACAATTGCACTAAATGGGTAAGGGTGGTGTAGAGAATAGCAGCAGTTCCCAGTGCCCATTTGGTTCAGGCCACAAATCTATTCATCTACATAGTTTACACTTTGCTCTCTTATAAAATTATCTTACCTTTACCATATGTCATACTAAATTTTCATTCATTCTACAAATATTTATGGCATTCCTATAATAGTATATTACTTTCCTAGTGCTACATCACAAATCATCACACACTTAGCAGCTTGAAAGAATCCAAATTTGCCAGCTTACAATTCTCGAGGTTGGAAGTTCAGGCATGACACCACTGGATTCTACCTCTGTTCAGGGTCTCACCAGGCTAGGATCAAGGTGTTAGTTGAGCTGTGTTTCCCACTTGGGGCTCACACTGTCATCCATGCTTGGTCAGATCATTGGCAGAATTTAGTTTCTGTGATTGCAGGACTGAGGTCTCTAATTTCTTGCTGGCCATTAGCAGGGAGCTCCTCTCAGGTCCTATCTGTTTCCTGCCTCAGGGCTTATTAAAAATGCAGCTTTTGCTATCATTTTTAGAATTAAAAAAATTTAATACTAGAACTTGAATCCAGGGGCACTTTACTACTCACCCATATCCCATCACTTTGTTAAAAAATTTTTTTGAGTCAGGGTCTTGTTAAATTGTACAAGTTGACCTTGAACTTGTATTCTTCCTGCTATAGCCTCCTGAGTAGCCTGGAATTACAGGTGTGAAGCACTGAATCTGGCTGTTGCTTTCTTTTTAGATCAGTCAGTACATATTTCTCTGGTTTCTTCTTGTGGGATTAGCAGAGAAAACTTTGTTTTTAAAGACTCATGTAGTAAGTTTAGGCCTACAAGAATGATCTTCCTAACTTAAGTTGAATGATTTTGAACATTAATTATATCTGTAAAATCCCTTCACAGTCATACTTAGATTAATGTTGGAACAAGTGGGAGAAGCTATGTAAATATCAGGGACTGGGTATCTTGAATGATCATCTTAGAATTCTGCCTAAAATAGTTAGATTTTACACTCTGTTCCATTACTTAGGAAAAACATACCAAAAAAATTCCAGTCCATGTAAAGCACATACTCTAGAGAGTTTAAAGGAAAAATGTTTGTGTAATACCTTATTTCAGGATCTGTAGGAGATAGCCATCAAAATAGGCTAATGTACCTGCTTTACATTTGTTATTCCCTGCTAGTATTTAATTAACTATTCTTAACAGATGGCTTTTTTTTTGGTATGTGCTTATAAATGTGTACATCATGAAAATGTCTGAGTTGTTTATTTCTTATTTTACATTCATGGAATTTCAGAACTGAGGAAAAGGAATTTGAACATTATGCCACTCTTTGTTAGCATTAAAGGATAAAGTAACTGAAAAGAGAATTTTCCTGCTAATAGTTAATAAAATATCAAGGTGCTATTACATGTTTTTTGAATATGTATACTTCTTTTCAAATCATAACAGATGTGACCATCCCTAATGAGTGCATTTCTTGAAATAGAGCAGAAACTTAAATAGCTAGAATGGGCAGGATACCAAGGAAACAGACTAATCAGACAGATGGTGACTGTTTCCTAGGGAAAGTCTGAGTAAACCAATAACTCTGCAGCAGTGAGCTGAAAATAAAGGAACACTGTGGGTATGGAAAACTTAACATTTTTTTTCATATATTCTTTTCATTGTGTTACAATAAATTATTGAATTTACATACTTATTTTTTTCTACCATAGATAATATGATGAAATTTAGTTGTTTCCTTTATTATAATATTCCTTCTTTGTACTAGCAAAATTTAGTCAAATTTTAACTTTAATAATTAAGATATAGCAATGAATTTATTTTTTCTGCCTAATACCTTTTGAGTATTTGTAATACTTTTTGAGAGCTATTGTCTTTAAAATTATTTAATCTTCTTGAAATGTTTTATTTTTAATTTCATAAAATAGGTTTATAAATGATTGTATTCTGGTTATATAAAAAATAATCCACTGAAATACATTTGGTAAATAATGAAATTTTGCATAAAATGCAGAAGTAAAAAATAAAAATGCTATCAGGAAACCAGGAACGGAATAAAAACACAAAAAGGTATCTCTGGCACAATGCCCTGAAGGTCAATAGCCAAGGCCAAAAGCATGAGGTAATATCACAAATAAGAAAACACCCTTAGTTGGATCCTTGTCACTCTAAGAGCATTAATGTTTCTGTAAAAATGTAATCTGTATAGTGATTTATAAAGTTGTCAGTCTAACATTGCATCTCATTTCTATCTCAATATACCTTGATCAGACAAAGCAATTCTTATAAGTAAAGGCATCATATAGGAAAGTTAATTTGCCACAATTTACAGAGTAGTTAAAATGGTAATTATTAGCATTGAGTCTTCTGATTCTGAATCCGATATATATACTCTGGGCTGAAAAATGGAAGTCAGAAGAGAAAGTGGCTATTAATCAAAGACAGGCTCCCCCTCATTCAATACCTTAATATCCACTTATCCCACAATGTGATTGTATTTTTTAATTATTTAATAGTTGTAGATGGACAGCATGTTTTTATTTTATTTATTTTTATGTGGTACTAGGGATTGAATCCAGTGCCTTACGCATACTAAGCAAGCGCTCTGCCATGGAGCTACAACCCCAGCCTTGTGATTGTATTCTTACTAGAGCACATTGCTTTTAGTTTATAAAGATAATGTTTTGGTGTTAGTGATATTAAATACAAACAAACAAACAACAACAACAACAAAAAACTTCTGTCCCCCAAAACTCCTCCTGTCTTCAATATCTTTCTGGAAGTTGTGAAGAATTTGAATTGTTTCATAGAAATTCCCTGGAATAAATTTATTTGCCAGATTATCTCTCTTTGTATCAGTTGAAAGAAATCAAAAGGTACAACCACAAAACAAAGGAAATTAGTCCTTACAGGGATGAATCTCTCAGACTGAATCCATGGGCTAAAGATAACTCCCACAAACATTCAAGTCCATTGGAGAAAGATAGGAAGGATGAATTTGAAAAAGGCACTGAAGAGGAACTAAGTTTTGGGGGATCTGTGGTCTGAAGCAACACCCTCTGGTAATGTTAAGTTCTCTTAAAAGAGAACAACTCTCTTTGCACAGTGTTCCGTAAGTCTGCCTTCCTCTCCTGTCTGTCACAACATAAAGGTTTTACCTTAGGAAGACTACAAGTGAATGATCCATAGTAGTCTTCTGAGAACAAAACTCTGATGTACAAAGGCTTAAATTTTTCCCTGTATCTAGGTAGAAACACTAAAAATTTAATTTTTTATGAAGGATGTATACGTGCAAGTCAGGGTAACCACTGTTTCTAGGACATTTTTCTTATATTTCTGGACAAATCTCCAAACATTATCCAGTGTTCCTTGCAGTCAGGAGATATCCATGAGACAGACTCCAGGTTTAGAGCAGATCTGTATGATCATATTCCATCCTTCCTTTCATTTACTTTTTCGCTAATGCCAGAGTGTTCTTGAAAGTCATGAAAATCTTTAGCTGTCTTGGTCTGTTTATGTATAAGAGAAAGAAATTTCCATTATGTTTCCATCATTACACATTTTGGGTAAAATTACTATAACTGTGGGCAGTTAGCCTACTTAAGCTAATTTAATGTCCTAGACAAAGTGTCCCAGCATTCTCTTCATGAATGAGAACAGTTGCCCATTCATTCCTGTAGCAATTCTTTGTACCTGACACTAGTGTCTCACCACTGAGCTTCCTGTATCATTTCTGCAGAAAACAATGTGTTCCCAGGTCATTTTAGCTCAACTGCAAACCCACTCTACCTCTGATCTCAACTGTTGTGTGTACTTTAACACAAAGGACCTGACCTAATCAGTTGAAATTTCTGTCTACTGAATATAATGCTGGATGAGGAGTAGCTATGACAAGCATGACCAGCCATGCTTGTCTCTTTAGTTAGATGAACAAAACCTCCAGCATACCAGATCAACTAGAATAAAAACTTAATCAAGCTAAATGTCACCAGATTCAAAGACCTACATCATGTGTCCACAATTGTTTTATGACTGGACTGCTTAATCAGAAAGAACATTCTAAATCTCAAATATCAAATGATTGACATGGGATTTGATTTTCACAAAATCTTGCCTGGGAACCTGCACTTTTCTTTCCAGTAAAATCTTATATATATAGTCAGAGAGCTCAACTTTGATGCATCACTCCTCTTCTCTGAGGTGAGGGGTGTCTACGCTCTGCCTTTGGGGTGTGTATACCTTTTTATTTTTATTTTTTGCTCTCCTTTAATAAATCTTGCTTTTGCCTTGTTATTGCTGCATCCTGAAATTCTTTTCAGTGGCATAAGTCAAAAAGTGGCCTGGTCCCTCTTGGAAGGACCTTGTCGGACCTCTGTCCAGTGATAACATGAGTCCTTGAGGGGGACACTTCATATCCAAAGGGACTTTATTTGCTTATCTGCTTATTTTTTAATATTTTATTTTGAAAAAAAAAGTTGTAAAATATTACAAGAGTTTCTTTACTTCAGTAGGCTTATTTCAAGTGTTAACATCTTGCCTGAGAACAATGATCAAGTGAGAAATTAATATTGACAGAATGCCACCAATTTAAAGATCATTTTTCATCTGGTCCAGGATCACACACTGCATTTAGGCAGAGTATCTGCTTGGTGCCTTCCAGTCTGTGAGAGTTCTTCAGTCTTTCCTTGACTTTTGGTTCCTTGTGGTTCATGACCTGGTACTATTGAAGAATGATGGTCAGGTTTTTTGAAGAATGTTCCAGTTTGTGTTTGATATTTCTTTCTGATTTCATTCAAGACTACCACAGTAGTGATGTTGGGCCCTTTTCAATGCATCTTGCAGGGAGTCTCTAGTTTCTCTTCTGTTCACTACTGAACTTCAGCATTTGCCCACAGCTATCCACCTCAGCATCCAGCTGTTGTCTAGTTGTTTTAATTCTATCTTGTGGAGAAACAGGTTGAGTTCTGGGTGCCTCCAATCTGCTTCTTCTTCACTCTCCTTATTTTTTAACAGTCATTGTCTCTTCCAACCCTCATCCATTATCAGGTATTTTAAGTAGAGTGTACAAATGGTAACTTTTTTTTTTTCTGGAAAAAGAAGTCATTACCCATTATAAATATCAAATGATAGTTTTACCCTGTAAAGATCTTTGTTTTATAGCATCAATCTTTAAAAATTAAAATAGATTAAATTCTCCTGAAAAAATGTAAAGATTTTTCAGGTTGGATTTTTTCAAATAACTAAAATCATTGTTAGGTTAAAGAGGTTAACAGTGATAAAAAGATCAATTCACCATGATGATTTTGTTATTATTTTTTATTTGTTGTTTTTAGATATGCATGACAGTAGAGTATATTTTGACATGTTATACATATATGGAGTAAAACCCATTCCAACTAGGATCCCATTCTTGTGGTTGTATATAATGTGGAGTTACACTCATTGTGTATCCATAAGGAGAGTTATGTCTGATTCATTCTACTGTGTTTCCTATTCCCACCCCTCCTCCCTTCCCATCATTTCCCTAATACAAGTCTAATCCAATGAACTTGTATTTTCCCCCTCCCTTGTTGTGGATTAGCATCCACATATCATAGCAAACATTTGGCCTTTGGTTTTTTGGGATTGGCTTATTTCACTTAGCATAATAGTCTCTAGTTCCATCCATTTACCAGAAAATGCCATAATTTCATTCTTCTTTATGGCTGAATAATATTCTATTGTGTATATGTACCACATTTTCTTTATTTGTTCATCTATTGAAGGATACCTAGGTTGATTCCACAGCTTGGCTATTATGAATTGAGCTACTATAAACATTCATGTGGCTGTTTCACTGCAATATGCTGATTTTAAATCCTTTGGGTTTAAACCTAGGAGTGGGATAGCTGGCTCAAATGGTGGTTCCATTCCAAGTTTTCTTAGGCATCTCCATACTGCTTTCCATGGTGGTTGTACCAATTTGCAGACCCACCAGCAACATATGAGTGTACATTTTTCCCGCATCCTTGCCAACATTTATTGTTACTTTTATTCTTGATAATTGCCATTCTGACTGGAGTGAGATAAAATCTCAGTGTAGTTTTAATTTTGCATTCCCTTAACTGCTGGAGATGTTGAACATTTTTTCATATATATTTTTTTTTATCAAAATTCACTCACAGAAATTGTTAATGTTCTAGATTGGGAAATAACACTTGCACATTTATTACCCCAAAATCAGTCATTTGGGTTCAATAAAGTTATAAGAAGCTGATGAAAGCATTTGAGTTGTAATCTAAAAATGAAGAGGAGAAAATGAATATTAATATCATCATGGTAATATCATCATAGGCTTCTTAAAATTCTATTGAGCCCAAATGACTGACTTTGGGTAATAAAATGTCCCAGTGCTATTTCTTGATCTGGAACATCTACACTTTCTGTGAGTAAATTTTCAGAACTTCCTCTCATTCTTCAGTAATTTTGTGATCTGTAGTTGAGTTGGATGAGCTGTTGATAGTAGTGCATGCTTTCTACTCTTCTCCTTCCTGATCAGTCTGTAGTAGAATTATTCTACTACTATTCATTATCGTATGTTAGGGGTGTGTGTGTGTGTGTGTTTGGGATATATGGTAAAGATAAGTTGTGTATTAATTTCACTAAATTTCATTTCAGGAGAACCCAAACATTCACATATTACATCAGACTAAATTCCTTAGATATGTTATTTTATTTTTTAGCTGAATGCCCTGACTAGCAAGGACTTGGGGCTGTCTTCCCTAAGGAGATGAATATATCCTTCATGTATAAATGAAAGTGAAATTATAACAGAATGTTCCTTTTCTCCTTCCTGAAAAATAGTGCAAATGTGTTTCTTGGATTTCTTACAGTTGAGTTGGACTCATAGATAGACATAATCTTAAAATATCAAAAATCATAAGAAAATTATATTTAAAATTTCACAAAGATAAATATAAAACCTAACTCAAATGGGAAAAAAATCTATAAAAAATTCCAGTTACCAAAATTAACTCTAGGCAGCTTTTTGTTGCTGGGACTAAAATATCTTACATAACTTAGAAGGTGAAGATTTATATTGGCACATGGTTTTAGAGTTTTAAGCCATGGCCAGCTAGCTCCATTGTTTTGGGCCTGAGGTGAGGCTAACTATGGCAGAAGGGTATAACAGAGGAAAGCTATCAGCTCATGCCAGCCTGGAAGCAGAGGAGGTGGGGCAGAAAGAAGATAAATCTTTCCAGGTATGCCCATAGTGACCTACCCCCTCCAAATAGTTCTCTCCTCCCAGTAAGTAGACCATTCATCCTTCAGTAGATTCATCCACAGATGAGGTCAATGCCCTCATGATCCAATCACTTCCCCCAAACCCCACCTTTAATCACAGGAGACTTCGGGGGACATTCCAGATCCAAACTATAACAAAAAGTGCCTGAGGAGATGGCCATCAGAGACACTGAATCAGTGGGCAAAGTGTCTATCCAAAATAAAGGCAGCAAATTCAAAAAATTTATACAAGTTTACCAAAGGCTTCAATTCACAGGAAATAGCTCTCTTTTGCATAAAATATACACAAAATAGAAAAAGAGGGAAATTTTCTAATTCCTTTGATGAGGTTAATGTATTCTAATTAACCAAACTAGAAAAACAAGAGAAATACAAATTGTAGGTTAATCTCCCCAATGAGTATACATATACATACCTGAAAATGTTGACAAACTGAATCAAGGATTTTTAAAAATGCATTATGATCAAATTGGTTTATCTGAAGAATTGTAAAATCTCCATTAATATATGAAGCAAGAATTAATGCCTGTTATCTCCAACAATAATCATCATTGCTCCAAAGTTTCTAACCAAAGAATTAAAAATAAGTAAGAAATAGCCATTATATGGGCTAGGAAGATTCAAATATTTGTTACTTTAAGATGGTTTACATATAAAATATAATAGTATGTACAGCCAAAAACTAGAATAGGATAGGTAAGCAAAGTTTCTACACATAAGAAGAAGAAGGTTTCTACATATATCCAAAGCAGTTGCATATTGTATCCATGTACACTGACATGATAGCCTTCACATTTTCCCATACAATGAATAAATCAATTTTACTGATATTCTCCTACCAGATAGTGATAGTCTAAAGTTATATTAATAAAAGAATGGTTTTATTCATAAATATAAATTAGACCAGTAAAACAAAAACTAGAGATACAAACAGGCTCACATATGGGAGAACTTGGCATTTGACAAATATGGCATTACAATTCAGGGGTCAAAGGAAATTGACTGAAAAAATAATGCCAGAACAATTGAGTAGTCATAGGAGAAAAAAATAAAACAAGAGTTCTGCCTCACACGATGTACAAGAACATATTCTAGATGAACAAAATGTAAATGTAAAGAAACTTAAATATAAGGGCAAAGCTTAAAGACTTCTAGAATAAGACAAGAGAATTTATAATTTCAAGGTAATGAAGAATTTTCTCTCTTTCTTTCTCTCTGTGCTGAGGATGGAACCCAGGTCTTGGACTTGCTAGACAAGTATTCTACCACTGGGCTACATGCCCAGATTGTGAAGGACTTTTTATATTAGACAAAATAACATAAAGTCTAAAAAAATCTGATCATTTTTACAACATTAAGATAAAAAATATGTTGCATAAAGTACACTAAAATAAAGTTAAAAGACAAATCATAATGTCTTAGTCCACTCAGACGGCTATAACAAAAATATCAGGGCTGGGGTTGTGGCTCAGTGGTAGAGTGCTTGTCTAGCATGCGTGGGTCACTGGGTTCGATCCTCAGCACCACATTAAAAAAAATGAAGGTATTATGTCCATCTACAACTAAAGGAATAAATGTTTTTTTTTAAAAGAATATCATAGGCTGGAGGACTTAAATCACAAGGATTGTTTCTCACAGATGTTTATAGTTCTTGGGCTGGAAAGTCTAAGATCCAAGATGCTGGTATCTAGTGAGGGCCTACTTCCTACTTTACAGACAGCCTCTTCTTCCCTTCTCATACTCACATGGCAGAAAAAGCAGGATGACCATCTTCCTCCTGTAAGAACACTAACACTAACACTATTCATGAGTGCTCCACTGTTATGACCAAACTATCTCCCAAAGTCCCTACCTCCAAGTGCCATCACATTGGGGTTAGGATTTCAGCATGAATTTAGGGGAGACACAAACATTTGATCCACAAAATAGACTGAGAGACAATATGATATATACAATTTAGAAAATAATTCATATTTAGACTGTATAAAGAGCTTCTTAAATAGACAAGAAATAGAGAAAAAGAACAAAGATATAAACTCAGTTCACAGAAGATGAGACCCAGATAGTCAAAACACATAAAAAATTTGCTACAATTTTAGTATCAGAAAAATGTAAATGTGAATAGTTGAGTTTACCAATGAAACACAACATATTCCAAAAATTTAAATGACTCAAAAAACCTGAAATGTTAGCAAATAAATCACATGTGCACACACACACACACACACGCACACACACACAAGTGCTGATAGGAGTGAGTTGATACTTGACTTGATACTGTTAGTTGCCTGTACAATAATACACACACACACACACACAAGTGCTGATAGGAATAAGTTGATACTTGACTTGATACTGTTAGTTGCCTATACAATATCCATTGCCTCTTCCTTCCTAAAGAACAGAAATACAATTTTGTTTAGGACAAAGAGTGTTCGGTTCCAAATGATGAATCATGACAATCTTGTCTTCCTTCTCTCAGTCTTTCTTGCAAATAGTGTTTCCATGTGACACTATTTTGGCCAATGAACCATAAAGAGAAATACTCTGGGGATGTTTCTGTGAAAACTTCTGCTGTTTTTCCTTCCTGTCCACCCTTCTTTCTGATGCCAAAAAAATGATGACTGTATCTATGGCATATAAATTAAGTGACTACCATGTCACAAAGAACAAAATATACAGAGAATTGCAAACATATTGCTTACTGTTGTAGGTTCTCTTAGGCTTGTAAGCAAATGCAATCCTACTTGACAAAAACCATATTAGTGAACAATTTGTAGGTATCAGTACAGATTTTCTTATTTTAAAAGTCAAGAATTTCATATCTGTTTCTGTATTATATAAGAAATCTTATATAATAAATCTTATAAATTATAATAAATCTTATAAGGAGATATGCATCAGGCCTGTAGAGCAACACAGATTATAAAACACTGGAAACAATCTAATTGTCCCTTAATGGGAGTGTGAACAATAAACTTTTATGTATTTATGCACAAGTGACTGTCATATCACCATGAACAAAATACAAAGAGAATTGCAAACATGAATTACTGATACAGATCAGATTAACAGAGTGAACTAGATCTACAAACATCAATACAGATGCTTCTCAAAACTGTAATTTTTAATTACAAAGAGTAAGTGGCTCAGCATAGAGCCACTACAGTCTTCCACTCTGCCAACTGAGCTATTGAAAAAGACACACTCATACATTGCTGGTGGGACAGCAAATTGGTGCAACCACTATGGAAAGCAGTATGGAGATTCCTCAGAAAACTTGGAATGGAACCACCATTTGACCTAATCATCCTACTCCTAGGTTTATACCCAAGGACTTAAAATCAACATACTAGAGTGACACAGCCACATCAATGTTTATAGAGACTCAATCATAATAGCTAAACTATGGAACCAACTTAGGTGACCTTCAAAGATGAATGGATAAAGAAACTGTGGTATATACATACAATGGAATATTATTCAGCCTTAAAGAAGAATGAAATTATGGCATTTGCAGGTAAATGGATGGAGCTGGAGATTATCAGGTTAAGTGAAATAAGCCAATCCCAAAGAACCAAAGACCAAATGTTTTCTCTGATATGTGGATGCTAATTCATAATAAGAGTTGGGGGAAGGATAGAGGTATTTTGGACTAGACAGAGGGGAATGAAGGGAGGGAAGGGCTCATGGGGGTAGAAATGAGAGTATAATGAATCAGATATTACTATCCTATGCACATATGATTACATGATAACTCTCCATCATGCACAATCAGATGAATGAGAAGTTATACTCCATTTATGTATGATGTGTCAAAATACATTCTACTGTCATTGTATAACTAATTAGAACAAATAAAAACATTAAAAATAAGAGTAAGGAGCTCAGGATAACATATTAAGATATCATTTATATAAAATCCAGTGCACATTAACTAATTTTATGTTGTTCAGGGTCCTATATTTATATAGCAAGGTCAAGAAATAATACCACCTTCAGACTTGTGTTTACTTTAGAAAAGTTGTGAGGAACATCAATTTGGAGGAAACTACCAAAAGAATGTAAAGCATATTTTATTTAGTATCAAGTGAGTGTTTTATTCTTTAAATAAAAGACTAAAACAGGCATGGCAATATGTTTATATTGTATTCTATACTGAATTATAATTGTATGGTTGTTATTTTATTGTGGGGGGGATACTGGGGATTGAACTCAGAGGAACTTGACCACTAAGTCACATCCTCAGCCCTATTTTGTATTTGAGACAAGGTCTCACTGAGTTGCTTAGTGTCTTGCTATTGCTGAGGCTGGCTTTGAACTCACGATTCTTCTGCCTCAGCCTCCTGAGCCATTGGGATTATATGCGTGAATCACCATGCCTGACTTGTTTATTATTTTATTCATACTTTACTGTGTGTTTGAAATAGTTACCTTTTAAAAATTAATTAAAACAGTAAGGGAGAGACTCATCAATCCCACTACTGGGTATATTATATTCAAAGGAAGGAAGTCAGCATTCACATCTTTATTGCAGCCCTATTCATGGTAGCCAAGATATAAAATCAACCTAGGTGTCTACTGGTGTAGTGGATAAGTCATTTGAAACAATGTGATGGGAATAAAGGACATTATATTAAATGAAATTAATCAAAAACAGAAAGGCCAGTACTACATGTTCTCACTTATATATGGAAGCTGAAATGTTGATCACATAGAAGTGGAGAGTGGAATAGTAGAGCCTAGAAAGAGAATGGAGAGAGGGCAGAGAGAGGATAGTTAATAGGTAGAGGGGCCACAGCTGGATAGGAGGAATAGCTTCTAACGTTGTGTAGCATGGTAGAATAACTATGGTTGAAACAAATCTTCCATATTCTAAAATGGTTACTGAAGAAGATTTGGAATGTTCCTAACACAAATAAGTGTAAATGTTTGAGGTGAGAGAGATGCCAATTTCCCTGATCTGATCACGACACATTATATAAATATATTGAAATGCCTACTGTCCTCAATAAATATGTACATTTACTATGTGTCAATTAAAAATAAAATATTCTATTAAAAAAGTAAGAAAGAGAATGTGTTCAATTTCTATGAAGAGAGTTATAAAATTTTTTGAGAAACAAAAATGAAACTCTGAATCTCTGAGAAGATTTAACCTTATTTCTGGATGGGAAAAAAAACCTTTGCAACAATATAAATCATTCACAGAAAAATAAACAAATGCAATGTAACCTAATTAAAAATCCCAGTAGAATTTCTTATGGAACTTTATAAGACAACCTTTAATTTCCTTTGAAATATGAGAATAACTATTAAATATTGATGAGAGAAAAAAATAGAAGAAAGCTTTTGTCTACTTTTTTAGGGTTCTCCAGAGAAGCAGAATTAATAGTGTGTGTGTGTGTGTGTGTGTGTGTGTGTGTATACAGAGAAAAAGACAGATGGGATTTTAAGGAACTGACTGACAATTGACTGTGGAGGCTTGGTAAGTCCCAAATCTTCAGGGTAGACCAACAGACTGGAGACCAGAGGAAGAGCCGCATTTGGAGACCAGACAGTTGACCAGTTGGCAGAATTCCCTCTTTCTCTGGGGAGATGAGAGTAAGGCCTTTTAATATTAAGGCCTTCACTGTTTGGATGAGGACCCTGTACATTTTAGAGGACAATCTGCTTTACTCAAAGCCTGCTGATTTTTATTTGTCTTATTTGATTGTAATATGGGAGATTAAACCCAGGGGCACTTAAGCACTGACCTACATCCCAATCCCTTTTTCTTTTTCATTTTGAAACAAGTTTTCACTAAGTTTCCAAGATTGGCCTGGGACTTGCAATCCTCCAGTCTTGGTCTCTGGAGTCACTGGATAATAGGTGTGTGCCACCATACCCAGCAAGTCCACTCCTTTAAATATTAATCGCATCTAAAAAATAGAAACATTTAAAGTAATGTTTTACCAGTTATCTCTACAATGACCTAGCCAAGTTGACACCAAATTAACCATCACATTCACAATATGTAATAATGCAATTTTAAAACCTTGAAATGGATATAAAAAGGACTTCCTGAAAGTAATGATATGAGAGTGAACAAGGCTCATAGAAGCTTCTCCAATAACTGAGAAGTCAATCAGAAGAATATAAAGGTTGAATGTCCCTCATCTGAAATGCAGTTCTCCAGAAGACACCATCTGGGTGTTCTTAATGCCATTCATATTATCATTTGACATATCTATCTGGAGATAGCATCAGATCTCACAAGACCAGTATCCGCTCCAGGTGCCAATTTCAAACCCCAGGTTATGGCCTGTACTTCTGACCAACTGGCTATAAATCGGGGTACCATGACTCTCTCCTTGGGTTTGATTAATTTGCTAGAGTTGCTCACAGAACCCAGGAAATCATTTTACTTATATTTACTGTTATTACACTTTTATTACCTTTATTATAATTATCTTTATTATAGAGGATGTTACAAAAGATACAGATGAACAGACAGATGAATAGGATGGATAGGGCAAGGTATGGAGAAATGGGTTATGAAGTTTCATGCCCTGATTGGCTGTGTCACCCTTCAGTAATTTCCACCTGTTCTCTCTGGAAGCTCTCCCAAACCCTGTTCTTTGGGTTTTTAATAAAGTTTTATTCATGATTAATTACACCCTTGATCATTGGTGATCACTTCAACATTCAGCTCCTTTCTTCCCCTCAGAGGCTGGGGGTTAGGGCTGAAAATTCCAATCCTGTAATCATGCCTTGGGTTTTTTTTTTTTTTTTTTTTTAATCCCCATCCTGAAGCTATTAAGGAGTCCCAGCAACCAGCCATCTCATTAACAGAGAAATGTCACCCTTATCATTCTTGAGCTTCCAAGGGTTTTAGAAGCAATATGATAAACTGTATGATAGCCAGAAAAAGTTTCCACAGCTCACATATATATTTCAGAATATAACCACTGCCTTTCCTGGGTCTTCAGTTTATAGATGGCATATTGTGGAACTTCTCATTTTCTACAATCACATGAGCCAATTTCTTATAATAAATCTCTCTCTTTCTTCCCCCACCACACCCTTGGGTTTGCCTATTAGAGAATATTCAACTAATACAAAGATTCACCTGTGGAGTTTTTCCCCCTGGAGATTGAGCTCCTCCTTCCTGGTTTGTCTATGCGTAACTCCCAAACCTCCAAACAGAATCTGAGAGCTGGAAGAGAGCTGCAGTTGGTTTGTTCCTGCGTGTGGTAGAACACTTTCAAAAACTAGGCACCCAGGCCAAACCAGACCACGCACATTATAATCTCTTGGGGTGGGGGCAACAGAAGATTTTCACTTCCCAGTACATCCAAATGTATGATATGGCAATGCTAATGGGATAAGTGCACAAAGTCCCTAGAGCCTGGTGAGGGCAAGGTGAACAAATAATTTTCCTTTATTAAAAATGGGAAAAAAAGCAATTGTTGGATGCATGTTTTTTACCTAGCAGCCTTTTAGGAAAACAAAAAATGTCTCATGTTTAGTCTTTCCCTTAAAGATAAAAAAAAAATCACAGGGTACACTAAGTGAGAAGTAACTTCTTTTTGAAAGAAATTTGTGGTATGGGCAGGGAATTTTGAATATAAACTGAAAATTTTTCCATCTTTATGTGAGCTAGTTGAAAATAATTGAGCACAAGTCTTATAAAAATTCTTATCTGCATGCTAAACAGAGTTTCCTGATTCTAAATCTTTCCAAATAAAGAGTTTCAAATTCATTTTTTTACATAAAAATGTTATATCATTTGATTGGTTTATAGGAAAGCAGAGTAGCATCAGGGCAAACTAAAATTTACTACAGTAGATAAAATCTTTATGAAAAACCTTTGTAAACTTGGTAAATGAAATTGAAAATGAGCATGGAATTTAATAAATACAGTTGTGTATTTCTTTCATTTATATAAATAGTTTTGTGAGGTTTCTTTCTCATCTAGAAATTTTGTACTGATATAAACTGAACTTGGTACCAGATCTTCAAATCACTTTTTGTTTAAATTAGGGCCTTAAAAAGTAAAATCAATAAAGTATTTTCAATCGTAAAATGATTAATGATTCTCTAGTAAGAGAAAAATAATAGTATTGCCAAGCTCAGTGGTGCACACCTGTAATCCCAGTGACTCTGGAGGCTGAGGCAGGAGGATTGTGAGTTCAAAGCCAGCCTCAGCAAAAGCAAGGTGCTAAGCAACTCAGTGAGACCCTGTCTCTAAATAAAATACAAAATAGGGCTGGGGATGTGGCTTAGTGCTTGAGTGCCCCTGAGTTCAATCTCCGGTACCCCAAAAATAAAAAAAAATAATAAAAACAACAGGGGCTGGGGTTGTAGCTCAGTGGTAGAGCGCTTGCCTCGCACACGTGAGGCATCAGGTTCGATCCTCAGCATCACATAAAAATAAATAAATAGAAATAAAATTATTGTGTTCATCTACAACTAAAAATTATTTTTTAAAAATGATAAAAAGTAACAGTATTAATAAATAAAATTATCTTAAATATAATTTATTTTATTAGTATATTTTATCACTTAAAATTTATTTTATGATAAACATACCTTTAGAATACCATGTTGGTGATAAATAAATAAGTAGTATGTGCTTGGAATCCCTGGTTAATAAGACTATGTGATTTAGGAAACAAATACAAAAAAAAATCTCAATTGAACAGGTGCTCTGTGTGCCAATTAAGTTTTACTGCCCCTCCTGGGTGGTGATTCCTTTCAAAGACAGCATCTTCAATCCTGTCATTGTTCTTAGAGATTGCAAGAACCGTGTGGATAAAATACCCTAAACTTTAGCCTCTCTATTGATTGATATCTCTGCTTTCACTGTCTTCCTCAAACCCACCTTTGCCACTTATTCACATGAGCACTGAAACTTATCACTACTAATGAAATCACCTCCTTAATCTTTAGGTGTCCTATTTTATGACCATCGCTCCCTACTCTTCTAATTCACCTTTCTTAGTCTTCCACTTGCTGAACCTTTTTAACCTCTAAACTACTGACCCCTCTACCTTGTCTGTACTTCAGTAACTGAACATTTGTGAAAAAACTAGGCTGACTGGTAACACTTGAAATTGACAACAAAACCCTCAACCAGCCATTCAGTACTTCCTAGCACTCTCGTATGTTTTCCTAGTAAATTTGCTTTTCACTCTCTCAGATGACTGCTTGAAATCACCTATTCACCCTACACAGCCTTCTTTGAACATAACTGAGAAAATAGAAGGCATCAAAGTAAACTCCCTTATCTTCGCCCACTAAATCTAACCAAATAGAACCTGTGCCCTCCTCCTTTCAATGAACGACATATCCCTGCCCCTATCAAATGCAGATCGGTTTACTTTTCTCTGGATTTAATCCCTCTTGTTTGTTCATGAACTAGGACTTATCTCTCCTCTACCAACACTCTCACTCTTTCTACTGGATCAAACCTATCAACATAACTAATATGTCTAAGTTTTTTTTTAAAGTATATACTTGTATCAATTCTATTCCATATATCATCCTACTCCTTTCCAAGTATCTTACAAGTATCTTGAGCATGCTATCAACGTTCACTATCACCTCTTTCTTTCTTTCAATTAATTCTTCATCCTTTTCTAATCTAGTTTCTGTTTCCACCTTTGCACTGAAACTTCTTTTGTCAAGGTCTGCCACAATCTTCATTGCTGAACCCCACTCCTCTGTTTTGACCTCACTAGATGGCTTGACAGCATTAAACACAGCAATGCTCTCACAGGACCCTCTGCTGGTTTTCTTCTTTCCTTACTTTTGCTTCTCCTTCTCTATGCCAAACAGAACTAGCCCTTTTTCCAATTCTCTCACAACTTTCCCCTTGATCTCATTTAGTACCTTGTTGGTGCCAAATGCTTTCAACACTAATTTCCAACAGTTTCAGTCAGCTTTTTTGCTACTGTAACTAAAAGATTCTACCAGAACAACTATGGAGGAGGAAAGGTTTATTTGAGGGCTCATGGTTTCAGAGGTCTTAGTCCATAGAAGGCCAGTTCCATTCCTCAGGGCTTAAGGTGAGGCAGGACAACGTTGAAGAAGAGTGAGGCAGAGGGAAACAGCTCACATCATGCATGATCAGAAAGCAGAGAGTTGATTCTCCACTTGCCAGATACAAATATATATCCCAAAGCCATGCCCCAATCCCCACCTCCTCCAGCCACAACCTACCACTTTAGTTACTACTCAGTTAATCCCCATGAGGGGATTAACTCACTGATTGGGTTGATTCTCACAACCCAATCATTTCTCCTCTGAACCTTCTTGCATTGTCTCACACGTGAGCTACTGGGGGACACCTCACATCCAAACCTTAACGCTAACCCAGTGTCCAAATCTAATTTTTTTAGTTGCTTTACTAGTCTTTTGCTACTGTTCTCCATCTCAGTACTTGGCAGCATCATTCATCCATCTCATTGATCATTTAGTTCATTTGTTTCTACTCTCCTCTAATATCTCATTTGACACCCCATCTTTATACCACCATCCTAAATTAACCCACAACAATCTCTTTCTATACTATTTGAAATAGCTTCCCAACTCGTCTTGCTTTTTCTCTTGCTCTTTTACCAAAACATTTTTTTTCCCAAATCAATCAGTAATCATTGTTTAGAAACATAAATTGGACATGTCACTTGTTACTTAGATTATTTATTTGTTTGTTTTTGGTACCAGGGACCAAACCCAGGAGTGCTTAACCACTGAGCCACATCCCCAGTCCTTTTTCTTTTTTCTTTTGAGACCGGGCCTCGCTAAGCTGCTGAAGCTAGCCTCAAACTTGCGATCTTCCTGCCTCAGTCTCCAGAGTCTCTGGAATTATAGGTACGTAGCACCACACCTGGCACTTAGATTAATTTAATGGCTTCTCATTAACTTACAAATAAATCCATACTTCTTACACTGACCTACAAGACTATGGGTGGTGTGGCTGGCTCTATTTTTACATGCCACTTTTTGTCCATTGTATTCTCCCTTGTTTATTCTATATCCATCCAGTTATCTCCTCCTCTCTTTCTCAAGGGCTTTCTGAGGCCATGCATTTGCACTTCCTGTTCTCTTTGCCTACAAAGATTTTACCTCAGTATTTTGCATAGTTGGTTCATTTTCATCATTCAGGTCTCAGCTTAAAGACCATGTCCTTACAGAGTTCTTTGTTCAAGACACAACTGCACTGAACACATTTACTTTTTACTGCATCTCTCTTTGAAGCCCTTCTCATGATGTCTGTCTGTCTTACTTGTCTGTTTCTTCTTTATGATGCATCACAGAACATAGGTTCTATGTTGATGGACGTTGTGTCTTGTTTACCACTTCACTTTTGGGATCTGGTACAATATCTGACATCAGTTCTCAATAAATATTTATGATTAAATGATTGAAGACTTTTTCCTTGACTTCATACTACATGATTTTGATTTTCTTCTCACCATTATTCCTATTCATAGTTCCTCATTTTAACCCTAGTAATCATCTGTCTTAGTCAGTTCAGACTGCTCTAACAAAATACCACAGGGTGGGTGGCTTAAACAACAGAAATTTATTTTCTCACAGTGTGGAGTCTGCAAGATCAAGATTCTGGCCAACTCAGTGTCTGTTGAAAGTTCCTGGCCTGGCTTATGGGCAGCCAACTTCTTGATACAGCCTCATGTGGACTTTTTCTTGGTGCATGGACTTGGAGGAAGGAGTTGGGGAAAAGAGCAAACTTTTTGATATTTCTTTTTATAAGGACAACAGTTTTATCAGATCAGGTTCTGTACTTATGACCTTATTTAACCTTAATTACCTTCCTTGGAGCCCCCATCTCCACACATAGCCACCCTGGAAATTAAACCATCATTATATGAATTTTGGGAGGACACACCATCTCTTCCTCAGTAATTTCATTCCTCTTAAATATTGAGTGTGTATACGTGTGCTTCTCTCTAATGAACTCCTAGGTAGGTCTTACTTAAGCCTGTTCACACTTTTATGTTGTTATCTTTATATAGACAAATGCCCTGATTTGCACTTCAGTATGTACTCCCTTTCCCTTTTCCAGACAAGACCCTGTAAGTAGTTGTTCCATATACATTTACTGGTTTATTGATTAAATCTACATCCACAGTTCTAGTCCCAAATTTTCACCTGACATGAAGTTTTTCATCTCCAGCTGCTAAGTATATTTACATTTGGATTATCTATTTTAGTCTCAAATTTAGTGTGTTCCAAACTCATCATTTGCTCAATCACCAGCAAGCTTCCTCTCTCATTTTTTCTCTTTGTCACTGTAATTCATTTTCCTGACTATTTGGGCCTAAAACTTTGGCATGATCTAAGACTGAGTCATTACTTTTTCATCTACTTTATCCAATCAATAACCAAACTAGTGTAACTTCCATTAAAATCTACCATAAGATGTTTCCCTGAAAATTCTCTGTCATTTAAAAAATAACCTTTTTATTTTAGAAGAACTTTAAGTTTACATAAAATTGCAGGGCTGGGGTTGTAGCTCAGTGGTAGAGTGTTTACCTCACATGTAGGTTTGATCCTCAGCACCACATAAAAATAAAATAAAATAAAATAAAGATATTGTGTCCATCTACAACTAAAAAAATAAAAATCGCGAAGATTGTTCAGAGTATTCCTTAATGCCCTCCATCCAGTTTTCCAACATCAACATCTTAACATTATTATGGCACATCTAGTAAACTAATGACACAATATTGATGCATGTTTAAACATTATTTTTATGTGTATTTTAATTGTTGATGGGCATTTATTATATTCATTTATCTATATGCAGTTCTGAGAATCAAACCCAGTGCCTCATACATGCTAGGCAAGTGTTCTACCACTGAGCCACAACCCCAGCCCTTGATGCATTTTTTTAAAACTAAAGTGCATGCTTGTTCAGACTGCCTTATTTTTTACCTAAGGTTTTTTTTTTCTGTTTTAAAACCCTACCCAGGATGCCACATTACATTTAATTGTAATGTTGTAGTGAATTCTTATATTTTTATGTTGCCTCAGCTCCATTTTGAATATTGGATTTTCTTGTATCAGAAGCAGGGTTCAGTCACCCTTGACACAGTGTCTGGTTCCACACTTCCTCTCAGTTCTTCAATGTGGTTGATTTAGATATCTGCCTTATTCAGCTTCCTCCTAGTGATGATCTCTCTATGGGATAGCCTAGATACAGCCTACTTGACTGGCCTTGGTAACCTTCTACCTGCTAGGACTCTGCAGCTACCCTACAGTGACAACCTGAAACTCATGACTGATGGTTTAAACTTGCCAATTAAAACTCCCCAGGGGAAACGTGTTTGGATAACACTTTGGATCCAATAAAGGCAGTGGCCTGCAGATCTCTCTGTTTCTCTCTGTCTGGCTCCTCATTCTTTTCTCAAGTGACCTAAGACAGAGGACTGCCTTCCTGTCTTAGTCTGTTTTGTGCTGTTATAATAGAATACCACAGACTGTGTATTTATAAACAATAGCAGTTAATTTGCAAAGTCCAAGACTGAGGGGCCACATCTGATAAAGGCATTCTTGTTGTATTATAACATGTAAGTCATCACATGGTGAGAAAATATGAGGGAGGGAGGGAGGGGAGAGAGAGGAGAGAGAAGAGGGAGAGGGACAGGGAGGGAGAGAAAGAGAGAGAGAGAAAGGGCAAGTATCTTTTTACCAAGAGCCTACTCTTAAGATAACTAACCCTCTTCCTCAATAACTGCATTAGTTCTCACTTCCTAAATTAATACTCATTAATACTGCTGTATGAGGATTAAATTTCTAACACATGAAATTTTGAAGGACACATTCAAACCATAGCACCTCCTAACTCATTCCACTCTGCTTGCCCAGGATCTGTATGTAAACATCATTGAACTTGTTTCCTGTTGTCATAGTATATTGCATTTGTGCCTACCATCTGAAGAACTAGGAACTATCACAAGCTGGATTTTCCCCAGAATGCTGAAGAGAAATCAAGTTTGAGCTCCCAGTGCCTGAGCAGGTATAAATTAATCATGAAATCCGTCAAGAACCATAAGTGCATCTGACACTATAAACACATTTTCTATGTGAGGAATGCCTTGGTTAGAGGTCAGACCAGCTAGGTGTTGTTGAGATGTCCCATGGAAGATGCATTGTAAACATTCATGTCCATCTACCCATCTTTCCTATTAGGGCTGGGTCGCAAGCTGTTCTGGTACTGGAACCCCAATTTAGCTGGGAGTTCTCAAAACACTTGTCTTCTTAGGCTTTTTTGGCTATGACAGCTTCTCAGATTTTCCATATTATAGATTACCCTCACAGTTTTGAGAAGTACTAGTCATGTATTTTGCAGAATGCTCTTTGATTGCAGCTTGTATAAAGTTTTTCTTATCATCAGACTACAGCTAGGAGTTTTTTGGAGTAAGACTATGGAGACAAAGTGTCAATCTCATCACGTCAAGTCAAGAGAACATGTTGTCAACATGATATCATGTTGATGTAAACCTTGATTACCCAGTAGAGGAGGTGTTTGTCAAGTTTCTCCACTGTAGAAATCATTCTCTTTCCCCTGTTCCATACTACATTCTTGAAAAGGAAGTCACTAAATGCAGCCCCCTCCCACCCAAGGAGTGAGAAGTTATGTTCCCCTCCTTGAGGACATAGGCTATTCACAAATTACTTGAAATTCTACATAGTTTTTCTGCTTTTCTCTATCTATTTATTCAATCATCTGTTATATCAGTATGACATTATACTATTTATTTTATTGCTCAAGTTGTTCCAGCTTTATCATTTGGGAGCTCTTTCCTCAGCTCCTGTTCCTTTGAGTATTTTATTGTTAGGGTTTTTCTTCTTTTTTAAAAAGCACTTCATTATATTCTGGCTCTATAAGATACTCTGGGGTCATCTTGTATATACTGTATGTATTAATTTTCTATTGCTACTACAACAATTTACCACAAAATTGGTGGTTTAAAACAGCACAGCTTTTAAAAGTTTTATCATTCTAGAAGTTGGAATTTCAAAATTTTAAGTAGGCTAAAAATTGAGATATATGAAAGGCTGCATTTCCTCTGGAGGCTCCAGGGGAGAATTTTTTTTATCTTCTCTATCTTTTAGAGATTTTTAATATTCCTGTCTCTTAGCCCCAGTGCTTTCATTTTCAAAACCAACAATGTTGGGTCAGTTCCTTGCCATGCTAACAACATCTCTCTGGTTCTCTTTTCCTGTTTCTCTCTTCTACATTTAAGGACTCTTATGGTTACATTGGGCTCATCTGTTAAAGCCATAGCAATCTGCCCTTATTAGAGTCAGTTAATTAGCAACCTTAAATTCTTCTGCTACCTGAATTTCCCTTTGCCATTTTACATAATGTATTTGGAAATCCTAGGAATTATAATGTGAACATCACTGGGGACTGTTATTCTGCTTACCATTCTGCCACAGTCATAGAATCAAGCATTTCTCCAAGCATTCTGCTGGGATGCAATGCCACTGTGAGGTAGTTCCCTGTAGGCCCTCTCAACTGACAATACAAGGAAATATATGTATGTATATTCATATGTATATATAAACATATCTACAAATATTTCTATTGGTATCTATATGAAGTTAAAGAGAAATTCATGCCAATTTCTTCACCTCTGGTCTAATATCTATCCTTTTTTATTTTAAATCTTTAAACCTAGCCTTAGACACTGCAAGCACAAATTACTCTAAAGCCTCTTTACTGAGTGGTCACTTGGCTTAGGGCCTTATTTATTGTACATAGCACCAACCAATCAATTTTCCTTAATTACCACTTTTATCAGGTAAATATGCTTAGAAACAACCAAAAATATTCCATTCAATAACAATGTGTGCACAATTTAAGCCAAAATTTTGGGCTTATAAAGCTTTCTAGAATCCATGTCCACACTAACCAGTCACCTTTATTTCTCCAAATTCCCTAATACAGCCCACTGTCTTCTCAAAACCTCACAGCACCCCTGCACATGTTAATTAAGTCAATAGTCCTTCACAAGGAATCATTTCAGTTCTTAACATTGTAGTTTTACATTTATAAATATTTTCTTCTCCAATAGTTCATATGTGTCTAATCCCATTTATTATAGAAAATTTGTTTATTCCAAATGCTATTGATCTCCTCCAGCTAATGTTAATTTTCTGTCCTTTAAATTCTATAGCACTTGAACAGAGAATTTATGATACCTTAGTCTTAAAAAATATTTAATAATCCCAGTAAGTAGTGCTCAGTATATATTACTGAACAAGTTTATCAATTTTTATTTACTTTGCCTTTTTGCAGTGCTGGTGACAAGTTTGTTGACTTATTTATTTTTAATTTCTTTAAGTTTGTAGGTCTTTCTAACAGAAGTCTGATTACTCTTTTCCCTCTGTTTTGCTATATGGTGAAGGTAGGAAAATTCACCATTCTTTAAAAATATCTTTAATTTTTAAGACAGGAACTCAGTTTTAGTCATTATATACTTCTTCAAGAGGTCAGTATGTTTAAAAATGGATTAAACAAAGGCCCAACCCTTTGATGGACTGAATCAGATATCACTTTATTAATGTTCTAGGCTCAAAGCCATCACCCTTACAATGGGCACTCCAGGAAAAAGCCCTAATCCAGTAAAAACAGCCCAGTGAGCAAGGAAAAATGTGTTCATGATATCTGTTGAAGCTTCTCTGGGGTATTCCGACACTTGTCTTCATGCTCCAGGTCCTGATGTGGCTTATCCCAGTGAAATCAGCTTTCTGAGCATGGATTATAGCAGACAGAACATCCTTTTGACTTCATATTACTAACCTCTCACTACAACTGCTATGTGAGGCTGACTCTCGGCAGCATGGGATTCACTTGAATAGCTGTTGCACAGATACAATCACTGAATTCCAGCTTGTTTCCACAAGAGAATTTATAGTACTAAGACAGACTAAAATTGAACTGCCTCCTATGGGCTAATATCATCCCCCCAGATTTCTGTTCTTCACATATTAATTCACCAGCAAGATGCAGAGCTTCCTTCAGTATAGACTATGATATATCTCAAAGTAGGTATGATTTACTAGTAAGTTGATGAAACAACATAAGGAAAAACGGAAGATCTGGCAAAGTATCCTGGGGCAAAGATGAAAACAACTAATTATTTTGTATTAATTTTAAAATATTCAAATTATAATTTATATCCTAATTCATACTATAACTGTGTTTGATAATAAAAATGTAATATTTACTTCAAACAAAAACTAAAAAAAAACCCCAAGAACTCAAGACCAGTGGCTGGGAGAAATCAACTGGAGACTTATAGTAAGAAGAATTCCCAAATCTCAAATCCAGAAATTTTGATTGGGCATGTAGTTTAGTTTCCTATTGCTGTTGTAATAAATTACTATAACGTAGTGACTTAAACAACAAAAATTTATTATCTTACATTTCTGTCAGTACAGATAGAAGTCCAAACAGTTTTCATTTGGTTAAAATCAGTTCCATTCTAGAGGTTCTAGAGGAGAATCTGGTTTCCTCCCCACTTCAGAATCTCCCCCTTATTTTTAAAGCCAGACACACTGCATTTCTGTGTTTGTCTTACATAGTCACATTTTCCTCTGATCGATTCTCCTTTTGTGTTTTTTATTCCATCTACCTTTACAAACCCTGTTACCTGAATAATCTCCATCTTTTAAGTTCAGCGCCTAGTAACTTTTGTTCCATCTGCAACTTTAATTCTCATTTGTTAGGTAACATATAACAGTCAATGGATTTTTGGATTAGGCTGTGGACATCTTTAAGGGGTCATTATTCTATCCACCACAGGAGCCAAGTGGTGGAACCCAGAAAACGACTTTGTTAACAACCATTCCAGCTGATTCTAATAAAAAGTAATCAGGATAGCACACTTTGAGAAACACTCCTCTAGACATTTATGCATAGCAGCTATATTTATTCAACTTTGGAACTAAGACAAACACGAAACAGTTGGTTTAAACAGCAGATTTGGTGCAAAGAGAAAATTAAAATCAGATTTTGGTAAGTACAGTTGTTTAGAAAGAATCATTTACACAGGGAAAGGAGTCCTTGGCAGATTTCTTAATTTTTACAGGGGTTCCATTTTAAGGTGTTATAGGATGGCGACACAATTTTATTACCAATTTTAAGAAACATCTTGCAGAGTGAATATGAGATATCAGGAAAGACAACTTGAATATAATTTAATATATGAAATTAAACTTTTACTGAGTTTTAAGGCTATACTTGGTTACATGTTTTTTATTCTTTGGAGATAGAGACATTTATTTATTTTTTTTAACATTCATGGCATGCCAAAATGTTCCTTTATTTCACAACTAACAACTATGCTAAGAATCATGTTTGATCCTTTAATATATATTTTTGAAAATATTGCTAAGATTTATATAACTTATAAGAATAAATTCAGCAATTTCATTGTATAGTGTGTTCTTATTTAATGGTATTTAAAAATATTATCTACTTTTGCATAGCCTTGGTATTGGTTTATTGCTCATAAGTTCTATGAAAGCTCAAGAAAAAATAATTTTGAAAATTATATTTGAAAAAATAAGTAGTCATAAGATTCAGTATCAGATGAATGTTAACATTTAGAATACTTTGAAAAATGGGTCTTCATTAGTTCTCTCTATTCTTTTAAATACAAAATATTAAAGTCTGTTTATATGCTTAATTTTTATAAAGTACTTTTTAGAGCAGAAGCATGGAAGAACTATTTACACTATTGTGGGAGAAAATAAAAATGAAAATACTTTGGGGAATCATGAAATTTTAATACTGAACAAACAAATTAATTAAACCAATATTTAATTGGTCCAACTAACCTGAAATGTTAATTCTCATAACAATCCATGAGTAAAATATAATTATCCTTCATTTCATAGAGAGAAAACATGATATGTTGAGTGATTTCTCTCATAGCTATTAAGTAGTTGTGCTAATTAAGTATCCAAACTTGAGTTTTTGACTCCAAGGTAAACATTCTCCATTGTATAATCAGGCTTAAATATGCTTTATTTACCATGCTACTGTTTTTTGCAGGGAGACAAAGATTTTACTTTTTTATAATTCACTAATCCACAAGGGTAGAAGGCAGGAATCAGTTGGGAAAAAGTGAGTGGCTGTTTGCTCTATAGTTGGGAGGTGATGGCTTCTGGTACTGGCTCTATCATAAGTTGAACAGAAGACCTTATTTGTAGAATTTAGTAACTGGTCAAGAGTTCTACTAGAGCGTGTCTTAGTCCATTTTTTGCTACTATAACCATGCCCCAGGACTGAATTATCTGTAGAAAACAAAATTTATTTCTCACAATTCTGGAGGCTGGGATGTCTGAAATCACGGTACTGGCATCTGGTGCAGCTCTTCTTGCTCACATGGCAGAAGGTAGAAAGGCAAAAGAGTAATGAACACTCTCCAGCAAGTCCACTTGTACATTCATCCATAGTAAGGGCACAATCCTCATGACCTAAACACTACCCCAAAGATTCTCTCTTCTAATCTTGGTAGAATGGAGGATAAATTTCCAACATATTAATATTGGGAGGTACATTCAGACCACAGCAGGTCTCTAATGCACAATGTTAAATAATTTGGTATCTTGCAAGTCACTAAAACAAAATGTCCTCTATTTGCAACAATTATTTTTCCATAAGAGATATTTTTGTGCATTCAGGTTTTTCAATTGTTGAGACATATTTTTACTATATTTCATCATCTAACATTTGGTACTGCTCCTAGCTATGGCAGAAGGAGCTCAACAGAGTCCAAATCCTGAAAGCACTGAGTGGGAGATTTTTCTGAATCAGACCATGGCTTTTTAAGTAGCCATGATCCTGCTATAACACTGACCCTGGACCAGGGCTCCCCATGCTAGGTACTTTGAGTGACACAAATCAATTAAGGTATAATCCTATTCTTAACTAAAAATACAGACAATCACAAGCCAGCTTTGACTCCTCAACATAGCTATGAATTCTAAATCCTTCTAGGGTGTAATTATGAAACTTTTAAGTCAACACTAAATCATTCAGATGAAAAAATCTGAGTTTTTGGACTTGAAATTCAATCAGTAGTATCCCAAAGAATTTAAAGCAAAAAACATTTTAACAGAAATTTAAATATAAACACTAATAAAGTATATGACTCACTTTATCAATCCAAGATGATACTACTGAGCAGTGTTTTCCAGAAAAATGAGATGTGCACCACCAGTAATACCCAAGATGATATTTGGAGACACAGTGAATGATCCCAAGATGTGCATGGATATAGCATTAATTCCTACCAAATCACTTAAAAACAAAGTTATTTCTTCTGCAAACAACTTTCAAACCTTGTGATTATATCAGGGAGAATGTCTTGGTTTGTGTTAACCTGTATGTACATTTCTCTTATTCTTCATTTTAACCAGCTACAGCAGACTTCTAATAGTCTTCATTAGGTAAGATACTGCCTAAAATATACTACAGATTGATTATCCCTTAGCTGAAATGCTTGGGATCAAAAGGGTTTTGGATTTCAGAGAAAAAGAGAGTGAGGGAAGGGGAGAGGGAGAGGAAACACATATGTGTTTGCATGCATTAGAGTGGGAGAATCTGCTCATGCAGGAAAAAGATGTATAACACCTGACAGGGAGTGGAAGGGTCTTTTCTCCCTTAGGGATGCTGAATAAACTGTGTCTCGGGCACGTGTGTTTTGACTGGGACCCAGAACATGAAATCAGGTGTGAAGTTTTCCACTGGTGGCATTATGTCAGAACTCAAAATGTTTGGCATTTTGGAGCACTTCAGATTTCAGATTATTGGATTCAGATACTCAACCTATACTATGTTTTATTGTTTTTACTTTATTGTATTTCTATTTCCTGTTACTTTCTATTTATAGTACATACTTTTGGTTTTGTATTTGTGGTGTTAAAAGTTTTTTTCTTGATATTAATGTTAAGTGAAAAAAGTCAATTTCAAAAAATCACATAACTTATCATGCTAAAATAAGGCAAAAAGTGAAGAGGAAATGGAAATAACTGAAGATTGGCAAACACTGGTTTAGAATAACAAGAATAAAGCTGACCTAGTTGTCTGGAGGAGATTTTGCAGCTAACTTGTTAGGTAACTTTGGGTACATTGCTTAACATTTCTGGGTCTCAGTTTCCATACAAACTGATTGAATACTTTGAGTTAAATACTCTGTAAGGTCTTTTTTTTAATCAATTAACTGGAATATAATAATAATATTGGTAAAGCTAAGGGTGAGATTAATATAAATTTGTTGGCTAGAAATATATTTTAAGGCAATTAGATTTTCTGCCCTTAATTTTGGGGTTAGTCTTTCCAGAGGCACACTAATCCAATTAGGTAAGTTTAAAATTGGTACCTTCCTTTCCTTTTCCTTGTTCTCTTCTCTTAAAAGTAATCAATTTGTACTTGATTCTCCAGGCTACCAGAGAACTTTGATGACACAACAGCCAGCCTAATCTGACCTTCCTAGTGGGGGTCCAACTTTCTTACTTTCCTTTCTAATTAAAACTTACCTGTACATTACCCCCATTCAGGTTTCCTCTCAGTTAGTTGCTACTGTGGAATGCAAACTGGTGTATATATAATCAATTAACGGTTATGCCATATGACAGCCTGATGAGGTGACCCTCCCTGGAATATTAAGTGTGTTTTAACTGTTAGAACCAAGGGATGCTGCTATAATAACAGAGTATTAGATTACAGGAGAAATTTTGAGGGGCCTTTCTAATTCTCTTTAAATAACATGATTTAGACAACAATTCATTTCATTTATATTATCATAAGTACAAAATTCATGCATTAGAGTGGGAGAATAATTCTAATATTAGAATTTAAAAGATCTTGAGTTCTAAGTAGCAAGATCATAGTAGAAAGATCATAGTAGATCATACACCCTCTCTTCTTTCAGACAACAACTTTCTAAAAAATAAAGGTAGATAATTTGTTGTTGTTGTTAATGGTTGCACTCACAAATTTTTAGAGTTTAGATTCCTATAACTGTTATCTCTAGGTTTTCCAGAAGGTTAAGGATCCTTGAGAGCTCTATTCAAAGCTTCCATCCAGATATATTGTTAGGTCCCATTTGTAGAAAGTGGAGATGAAAGTGTGGTTTCTCTTGCCTTAAGTCTAGAACTTTAGGTACTGGCATTATTTCTCCCATGCTTACTTTTTTAAAAAGGAAACTTTCTACCCCCAGGCTAACCCTAACACAGTCCCATCATACCCCAACCTGTAAGTATGGGATGGTAAAATATTTGCCAGAGATTCTCCTTATTGTTTTTGGCATTCAGTCAGACCACACCTCCAAAGGACTCACTGAACAATCTAAAGTTGGGCCATTTTCCAGACACATATTTCATCATCCTTTTCTCTTCCCCACTGTTAGTCAAAGGTTGATTTTGATACGGAGTATTCAAACAAATGCAGCCTACTTCAGACTGAGATCAACGTGACCTTCCTCAACTGCATTTTGCCCGACTATACTACATGTGATTTTGTTTCTATCACATTGGACAGTTGTTGTTTCTTCTCAGTTGGCTGGCTTCCCAGCAGATACTGATATTGAAAAACAGGTTAGTTTAGTCCATGTCTGTGGGGTTCATGTTCTTTGGGAGGAGAAAATGATTTAAATGAATCTCACCCATTTTGAAATACCTCCATGAAGGTCTACTTACAAAATAAGTCATATGGATTTCAAAAGTACTGTCTTGAATGTATATCATGGCAAAGTCTTTCAATTTTTCATTTACATCTCCACTTGTCAAGTCCAAACTTCAGCTTTCCCCCATCATTTAATTACCAAAGAATATAAAAAATTAAGAACTATTTCTGTTTACTTGTCCACATTTCATTCAATTTAAGAAAATCATTTTTAGTATAAACCACCCCAAATACTCGTTTTGTATTAGAATTACCTGTGAAAGGCACTGATGGTGGGAAAAGTAGCCCCTTGCCTTTAAAAAAAAAAAAAAAATATATATATATATATATATATATATATATATATATATGTATATTTAGTTGTAGATGAACACAATACCTTTATTTTATTTATTTATATTATGTGGTACTGAGGATTGAACCCAGTGCCTCACACATGCTAGGCAAGTGCTTGATCACTGGGCCACAACCCCAGCCCTACTTTTGTTTTATGTGTCCTGTCTTGCTGAACTTCTTAGTGGGCAAATTGTTCTTAAATTGTAGCTGGACTCAGGGAGAAAGTATGAGATTGTCAGTAAGGGGAGGAGTGGAATTTGGGAGACTCTAGTTACACTCAGTTACATTTGGTTTAAGATCCAACAAGCCTGGTTTATAGTTCTTTTTCTCCTTCTTCTTCTGCTTCTTTTCTTCCTCCTTGACCTTCTCTCTCTTTTCTTTGTGGTACTGTAGATTGAACCCTGGGTGCTCTAACACTGAGCACCTCAGACCTTTTTAAAAACTTTTTTTTTTTTTTTTGGTAATTTGAGACAGGGTCTCATTGAGTTGCTCAGGCTGACGTTTAACTTGTGATCCTCCTTTCTCAGCTTCCTTAGTTGCTTGGATTATACATGTGTACCATTATGCCTGTCTTATTTTCTTTCTGATTTTAGCCCATTGGTCATAGAGTAGATTTTGGTGTGTGAGTGTGGCAGGGAGAGGGGGTGGTGGTGGTAGAGATAGTCTCATAATTTAAGAGATTATTAGAAAGTCATTTTTCTTCAAGTACAATAATAATAAAAAATGACAAAATGTTTACTTTTTTAAAAAAATGGTTATTTGTTCTTTTTGGTTATATATGGCAGTAGAATATATTTTGGCATATCCTACATACCTGGAGTATAACTTCCTATTTTTGTGGTTGTATATGATGTGGAGTTACACTAGTTGTGTATTCACATAAGAACATAGGAAAGTTATGTGTGATTCATTTTTATTATCTTTCCCATTCCCACACCCTCTCCCTTCCCTCATTCCCTTTTGTCTAATTCAGTGAACTTCTCCCCGAACCCTACCCTCCACCCCTGCTTATTCAGCGTCTGAATATCAGAGAGAACATTTGGCCTTTGGTTTTTTGGGATTGGTTTATTTTATATATTTTTTAAAACTTTTTTTTAGTTGTAGATGGACACAACACCTTTATTTGTTTATTTACTTTTATGTGGTGCTGAGTGTGTCACACATGGTAGGCAAGCTCTCTACCGCTGAGCAACAACCCCAGCCCCTGGGATTGGCTTATTTTGCTTAGCATGATAGCCTCCAGTTCCATCCATTTACTAGTAAGTGCCATAATTTCATTCTTCTTTAAGGCTAAGTACTATTCTGTTATGTACATGTACCACATTTTCTTTATCCATTCATCTGTTGAAGGGCACCTAGATTGGTTCCATGGTTTGGCTATTATGAATTGAGCTGCTATATACATTGATGTGGCTTTGTCACTATAGTATGCTGATTTTAAGTCCTGTGGGTGTATGCTGAGGAGAGGGGCAAGAGTTTAATTATAATTGTGCTTCCTGTCTCATTTCTTTTTTTTTTTAAAGTTGAATTGAAGGAAAGTTTAAGCATAAGGCCAAGGAAATAGCTCTACCCTATTTTATATCCTAATATATTGAAGAAAAGTTTATATGCATGGCTTCAGTGAGTTGAATTATACACTGTGCTCCAGACTTTATTCTTTGACTTCTAGGCCTGACTTAGTGGGACTGGTAGTCTGAATAGGGATGAGTGAGTTTGGGGACAAATGACATAGTGATTCAAAATGCACATTCTGAATACTTCTTGCTTTATGGTTTTTGACAAGTCACTTCACATCACTTGGTTTCAGTTCCTTCATCAGTTAAATGGGAAAATAATGCCCCATTGTTGGGGGGCTTACTGTGTCAGTAACTGACAATGTCAGTGTTTTTGTTTTAAGTTAGCCGATCCATTTTAAGGAGGAGTAAGCTGTAAGTTTGGCCTGTATTATTTCTGGGTGTATTATTATTAGATGTTGGTAGTATGATTATCCTTACTCAAATCAAAGCTAATTCCTAGTTCTTAGCCCTGTGGATGGACATTTTTTCTGGTTACTGTAATAGTGTTGGAGCCATAAGCCTTCCTTATAATTATGTGTTATGCAAGTGGAATCATTAGTAATGACTTTCTAAAGATTATAAATCTATTTGTAAAATAAATCAACCACATAGGAATAACTTTTAACATCCACTTTTTATACTGGTTGCTGTTTACTTCCAAGGTTCATAATATAAGCGCTATGAAAACCAACTCAGGACTTCTAATAATGCATCTGATCCACAGTTGTTGATCTGTATTACCATGTGTAGTTAATAAAATATGAAATGGAATAAATTAGTTTTTCTTCTCAAAACTTAAAATCCTTGATCAATACCGATGAACAGTCCATGGAGTATAGGATATAGTCTGATTGCAAGATATAATAATCACAGTATTAAGAGCTTATGATAAAGATAATAAAGAAAACTGAAAGACTGATTCCTCCACATCATATGAGAGTGGGGTGAAAGCTTATGAAGCAAGGGATCACTTCTGTTAACTGCTATATTCCCAGAGCTTAAAATAGTCATAGAATAAACATTGAATAAATACTTGCTGAATAACTGAGCTTAAACTTATTATGATATTAAGAAGCAGTTATTTTGCCTTTTGTATTTCTTTTGTGTGTTAAAGTTACACCAACATAATGTGCACATATGATATTTTCATTTAAAGAATTACCAAAAAAATTTATTACTGTGATGAAAAAGTAAGCAAGCATTTCTTTTTTTTTTTTAAAGAGAGAGAGGAGGGAGGGAGAGAGAGAGAGAGAGAGAATTTTTTAATATTTATTTTTTAGTTTTCAGTGGACACAACATCTTTGTTTGTATGTGGTGCTGAGGATCGAACCCAGGCCGCACGCATGCCAGGCGAGCGCACTACAGCTTGAGCCACATCCCCAGCCCAAGCATTTCTTAAAGTACAATTTATCTTCCTGAAATAATTACAACAGTATAGGTTTCCTCCAGAAAAAAATAATAAAATAAAAGTAATTTTAAAGTATTCAATTTAAATTTATTTTGGCATATACTGTATCTCTCTCTCTTTCACAGTATCTATGCCCTTCTCTTCTCCCCTCTACCTCCTCTATATATTTATATGTATGTGTGAAGAAAGAGTATATAGCTATGTATGCATTATTTATATATTCTTATATATACATATGTAATAAATGGTGTAATAGTTAACCGTTTGATGGTGTAAAGACACTTTTTAAAATAAATATTTGTTTGAATATAGATCTATCACTGTACTATGGTAGATGTTCAGTGATTATTTTTTGATTAAATATATTTTACTTAATGAATGTTCTCCTATATGTGTGTATACATTCTGTTTCCAATATATTTGTAATACATATGAATTTTATACTATTTTGTGGAAGTACAGAGTAAATAAAATAATTTTACATATAAATTGGAGCAGAGTGTTCTAGAACACAAACACATAAAATTAGCCAAATTATTTAAATAACTACATTATTTTTTTAGCCTCTAGGATCTAGAATGTGAATTTATAAGTTTATTTTTAAGGTGATAATGAGTAAAAAAAATATTACTCAAACATCTTAAAAGTGTTCTTTTAAAACCAGTGAAAATCTATTCATCCTAAAACACTGAACATAATTGAAGGGCAGGTTTTAATTGCTCATACATACATCAGTAGATGAGGTAAATGCTTAGGTTCTTCATCAGGAACAACCCAAATTACTTATGGAACTAAAAATTTTTTTTTTTTAACCTCAGTATTTCACAAAAAAATTCAAATCCGATATTTCTGTCTATCTATGTATCTATCTATCAATCTACCTAGAGCATTTAGTAAGAAAAATATACTAAGAAACCCTTTAGTTTCTTTAGAAAAGGGTAAACTCAATATTTCTCAGCATTTACATTTTGTTAAGAGTAGCAACTAGGTTTGTTTAAACTCAGCAACTTCATTAAACTCAACAGTAATGGTGTAAGGCCTTGCAGCTGAGGCTGCTTCTGCTCTGCTTCTGTCCTCTTGGTTCTCCCTGAAGGTCACCTCAACTGATGGGTAGTTACAGCATCTGTCAGCAGCTGGGGCTCTGTCTTGGGCTTTCTCGGATGACTTGGAGGAGTATTTTTGACCTGAATACGGAGGAGGAAAAAAGCGACTTCTAATTACTTCCTGCTGTCCCCACTCCCAGGACCAACTCTCAAACCAGGAAGGCAGAGGGATTCATGCTCTTGCTTCCTCATTTCAGTGTGATCTGAGGCATGTTCTACATGAAATTGCAGAGGGTCCTCACTCAGGACGACTGGGTCCCAGTTGCCCACAGCAGAAACTGACTCTTCATATTGTACCCTTTTCTGCTTTACTTTCTTTACATCTTACTTCCTCACTCCTCACTTACAAATAAACAATTTGCACCCAAATCTTGTGTCAGTCAGCTTTCTGATAGGGGAATACCATCTAAGGTTTCATGCTAGAAATAAGATGGCTTCTGAAAGCCAAAGGCTTATTTTGTGTTTACTCTGGGATTCCTGATACTTACCATATCCTCGGTACCTATACATATGAAATATTTTTTTCTAGGCCTCAACAAGATCTGAATCTAATGGAAGACAAACAAGCATTCTAAAGAACAAGGTGTACTGCATCGATTTCTGTAAACAACGGAACAAAAGTACTATGGCAAGTAGTTATTAATTATAAATTTAGAGGCGTGAAGCCTCAAGGAGGTGGTGGTTTTAAATCAGGTGTCTGCAAGATGCCTAAGATTTTATCAAGAGGAGAAAAAGGAGTGAGATGGCATTTCAGGCCAATGAAAGAGCAATGGCAAAGTCACAAAGTATTGGTACATGGACAATTTAGAGAAAACAACAGTGTTCGTGGGTGAAATCTTGGGGTGTATGAAACAAGAGGGCAGAAAGCAAAGTGAATCTGTTAGTCCAAAGTAGCCTGGAGATTCAAGGAAGCCTTGAAGAGAGTGGAGGAAGAAAGTTTCTGAACTGTACATACAGAGGCTATTTTTTTTTTCATGTGACTTCTAAAAAAACCCTCACCCACGCATTGCCAGTCACTTCCTTTGCTCACATTATTTTGAAAGTCTGACTCACTAATAGAGCATTTTTTCCATTTAGAATTTGCATATTTTTATTTTGTTTCTTAAAGAGGACACTAAAAAGAGAAAGGGACTTCTCTTCTTGCCTGAGAGTTCAACAATATTTCTATTCTGCCATGTATGTTTATTAGGGTTTATTTCCTTAAGGGTTCTACTTTGAAGTTATCATGCAGTCCTACTTTCACCTGAAGGGGACAATAATATGCTCATTCTCCTCACATAAATAAGCCTGGGGAAAGAAGCATTAGGAAGACCAAGGCAATGGTCATGTAGTAGTGTGGAAATGTAGCATGCTCTGGAAATCAGGAAACCTGGGCTCTAACTCTGGATCTCTCTCACCTAGATTATTGGTCTTGGGTGAATTGTTAAAACTTTCACTACCTAGTACCATCTCTATGACCTCTTCTAGCCCCAATCCTTTGTGGTTAAATCAAGGTCAAAGGATAAAATTGAGTCTCTTATGCAAGACACTAAAAAAATGTTATTTAAAAATTAATGACACTATAACTTTTGAAAAACACAAACATCATTGCCACTAATTTCTTTAGAATATCTATTTTTTTTCATGATTTAATGGAAGCCCCATCAATTAAAATAAGCATAATGGAGCTCATACTTAATAGTAATTTTCTAAAATGCATCTAATGGCACTGGGCCTTGGAGTGTAATCCATTAGTTGCTGTAAAGTTGATAGCATTACATTAAGAAATGAATTACAACCAAAGAACAAGATTCTCAGAGTATTCCTCATTGAAATGTAGACATTATTGAAGGATGATAGATTGTACTCTGTTTTTTGGTATAGTGTTCCCTAAGATATTGTCAAAGCATAAAATAAAAGATTAAAAGAGTTGCTTGCCTCTTTATCCAGATGCTCTGAATAAAGGTGTGGCTGGAAAAGCAGTCAACATAACTTTTTTGTATCTCTTTTGACCTCACACTTCCTCAGTCAGGTGTTGTTATTTTTGTTTTATATTGGAAAATATTTCAGATAGTTTTATGAGTGATTTCTCTTTCCCCCCACATAATAATGATGGGAACACTTTAACTTACAGAGAAATAAATATGGGAACAATAACTGTTGGAGCAGCAAGCTCAGAGTGTGCAGGAGTCTGGGGAAGTTCTGCCCAAGGGGAACTTTGTTCTCAATATTAGCTTTCTTTCATTTAAAAATCTAAAGTGAGAGTATCAGTAGTGTCCAGGGAACTTAAAGAGAAAAATTGCTGGCTCAATAATTATTATTTTTAAAAACCATGTTAGATTTTAGAGACCTTTAGCTTGATTATTTACTTTTCTGACATCAAACAGTTCTGGGGAATACATAATAAACTATATTTTGAACCTTATGGTACAATGACAAAATAACTATTTTATTTCTGAAACATTTGAAAATACATCCAATATACTTGTTAAGACAAAATTCTATATCTACAAATATTAAAGTCTCAGAAATAGTTTTGGTGAGAAGCAGTGAGGAGACCTGGCTGGAAAGGTGAAGAGAGAAAGAGAATTAGCATCCCAGTATCTCACTCTGCCAGCTGCCCTAATGCACAGTTTATTTATGTTAATGTCTATATTTCTCACAAACAATTCCACGAGGTGGGTATTATCTTTATTTTACAGTTGATAGAATTGAGGTTCATTAAAGTTAATTAACTTGCCCAAGGTATTATCGTTGTGAATGTCAACGATCTCATTTGATTTCAAAAGCTGTGCTTCCTAACACCATGCTGTTTTCTGCATCAGATTATATACCTCTGCTGGAATTTTAAAGCACATACTACACATTTCTTCTCTGAGAATCAAATCACCATCATTTGATTTTAACATAAGTATAGCAAAGGCCCCAAAACATAAGCCTGTCATTGTTAAACTACTTTGGATTTGGGAATCATAGGGCATACCTGGCAGTTTAGTCTGATTGAGTGTTTGATATACTTGGGAGACATGAGGAATGGAATGTTAGAGGTTGGTGAGTGGTCACCAGGAATCACCAGGAACCTGTTGCTTATTGGCAGGGTGGGAATAGGATGAGGCAAATAAGGCCTTAGTCTCAGGTGTAAAACCAAGGAGGTATCCAAAACTCAGTAATAAAGATAAATAATATTTTATTCCAATTTTAAAAACTAAAAGAACAAATTACAGGTCAGCCACCCCTAGTTTTATAAATAACACAAGGACTCTGAGTTACAAACTGCATATATAGTGACATTCCTTTATCTTTTAGAGGTGTAAAGAAAAAGGACTAACTCTGAGTCAAATCGGAATGAAGGATAACCTACTGGGTCTAGGTACCCTATTTTGGGGACCAAGGGACAATATTTTCTCTGATCCCACCTAGGGGAGTCTCCTGCTTTCTTAGGGTAGGAACTTGACCTAGGATGACAAAGTGTCTTAGTCTGCTCATATTACCCAGGTTTTAGCACTGAAAGGAGTGCATCCCTGAGAACCCCTCTGTCCTGGGTAAACTTCTGGTCATCCTAACAGAGAAGATATACTTAGAGTCACATTGTAAGAAAAATGAGAATAACATGGAAAATTTGTTTGGAGATGGTTCTTAGACTTCAGCATAAGTAGAAGAAGAATGTTTTAGTTTAAATTTTACTATTAAGTTAGAGTCATGCAACCTGGGTGATGCCACAGGTGATGTAATCTGTATGTCCTTAGGCTAGGCCAGCTTGGGAACAGGGCATGAGGAATCAAAGTCTTGGGTCCTTCAACTCCCTTCCAAACCTGTTACTTATTCCTGGAGTCCCTGGGAGACATTGCATTTGCAATCCAGGGCAAGTCCTTGTAAACTCCAGTGTTTTCCATGGATATTGGATGGATGACCATAACTGTGACTGAGGGTTTGGAGTTTCCAAGGCAGGCAGATCAGCTATTGTCAACACTTCTTGCAGGGTGGGTGACCTCTGCTTTATTTAGTCACGCACCCAAAATGAAATTGCTTCCAAATCTCTCATCTTTTCAATGTGTTCCCTCCAGTTAGATTTAAATAGAAGTCTAATGGATTCCCTCCACCCCGGAACCATTTAAGCCAGAGAAACTGAAGTTTCAGAGACCCTTGAGTAGATATGCATTAATTTTTAATTATTTTTCTTAAATAAGATTCTGGGATCTATGCCCTGGTCTGAATTGTGCTCCCTCTATTCACACATTGGAGCTCTAACTTCCAATGTATTTGGAGATAAGGCTTTTTATAAAGTAGAAGAGGATCCTAATCTAAAAGGGATGGTGATCTTATAGAAGAGGAAAAGATAGCTCTTTTTCTTCCCTTCCCTCTCTCTTTCTCCCCGCACTGCATCAAGTGAATAATCATCTGTCTGTAAGCCAGGAAGAGAGCCCTCACCCAAAATCAACTAGCGTCACAGTCTTGAACTTCTGGACTCCAGAACTGTCTGAAAATAAATTTGTACTATTAAAACCACACAATCTATGGCTTTTTGTTATGGCAGCTCAAGTGGACTAATAGAGTCTATTTTGTCCATGAACTTTTGTGTGTGTGTGTGTATGTGTGTGTGTGTGTATGTGCATGTGCATGTGTGGTGCTGGGGACTGAACCTAGGGCCTTGTGCATGCTAGGCAAGCACTTTACCAACTGAGCATATCCGCGCCTGCCCCTCCCCACCCCCAGCCCTGTCTATGAACTTTTATTTAGAAAATCAGGAATGGAAATTAGAATTTGTATCTCTATCTTCCTCAACCCCATATTAGAGTGACAACTAATAGCCTAGAAGAAATATCAATCCAAAGATGCATACTTTTAGATCTGGAGATTAATAGCAATTTAGCAACTAGGAAGCTATTGCAAGCATCAGGAATGTTTATGAGAAGAGAATAAAAGCCAAAAGGTAAAAAACAAGTTCCTTTGAGCAAACCAAATGAAACAAATCTCTAGATATGATGGGGGATGGTGTTCTGAATGGAATGGCGGTGGTGGCAGCATAGCTCAATGGTTAAAAGCATGGACTCTGGACTTAAAACCTGGATCCACTACTTGTTATCTGTAGCTTAATCTTTCTTTGTGTCAGTAACTCATCTATATGATGGAGAAAGAACAGTTGTGCATATACAGAATAAATTTTATAAAATATAGGAAGTGTTTAGAACAATGCCTGTTGCACAGTAAATGTGAAATGAAGATTATGTATTTAGTTTATAATAAGATGGTTTCAGTATTCCCTAAATGAATGGCATTCTTATTTGTCCAAAGTACATTTGGCGCTACCCTGTGCCTTGTACTCATAACCAAAGTATCCTTATGTCGCATGAGTTTTATCTTCTAAATATTCCTTAGTCTATGTCCCTCCATCTCTATCATAAAGCATAAGTTTTCTAAGAGAAGTAAAGTATTTTTCCTAGCTTCCCGGGGAAGCTAGGAAAAATACTTTACTTCTCTTAGAAACTCTTTGCAATGGACATGGAGTTTTACAGTTAACTATGATAGCCTTTGAATTCATCTTGTTTTGCCTTTTCCTCCCCACAATTTGTATCCTATATCTCAGGAAGAGTGGGCTTTTCAAAAGGCATATCTGAATATATTGTTCTTTTCTCTCCACACCACTTCTCCAGCTTGAACCCCTTAAAGTTTCTCATTACATATGATATGAAAATCAACTCTGACATTTATTAACCTTCCCTTTTTTCTTCTACAGTTTGCCCCCTCACTCCTTGAATCTCAGACGTTTGGATTCTTTTTTTTTTCAGTTCCCAGGATATTCTATGTTCCCTCCAACAATATTGTCATTGCAAATGGTCTTCTCTCCATTCTTAATGCTCTCCCTGAAACTCTGCCCACTTTTAACTGGTTAGCAGCAGTTGTCTCATTGTAACTCAGCTCATGCATTTTTTTCCTAAGGGATTTAATGGTGACTCTCTCCCTTTCCTAAATATAGGAAGATTTCTTTGTTATTTGCTCCATATCCTTTGATAGATTATAAATTCCATGAAAAATTATGTCTATTTTTTGATCACAATCATACCTCTAATACCTAGGAGAGTGCTTGGCTCATAGATGATGCTCAATTAGTATTTATTGAATACATGAACTAATAAAGCAATGACCTTTGGGATAGGGCTCCATTTTGCTGATGAATATTATCTTTACTCTTATTCTGACACAATACGTTAACTCTTCCTTCAGTACAATATGGCCTGGGCATCATGGGCTATGAATCTTAAATCATATTAAGTTATTTATTAATATTGAAATAACTTTTTTTTGTACTGGGGATCAAACCCAGGGGTGCTTAACCAGGGACCCACATTCTCAAACCTTTTTTTAATGTTTTAATTTCAGACAGGGTCTTGCTAAGTTGCTTAAAGACTCACTAAATTGCTAAGGTTGGCCTCGAAGTTGGAATCTTTCTGCCTCAGCTTCCTGAGTTGCTGGGATTACAGGTATGTACCACCACGCCTTGCAAATCTATATTTACCTAATATTAACTACAGTATTCAGACTTTATCAAAATGCCTGAATACAAAGAAATACTTCCAAACAGCCTACTGAGGGCAAAAAAGTTTCTCCATTGAGTCTTAGACTCATAAGAATTCTTAAATTAAAATTTAGTTTCACTGAAAGAAAGAATTCCTGGAGCTACAAACATTCCATTCATCTAAAAAGTCATGACACTAATCGTGAGGAGTTCAGAAAGTAAGGTTTAATTGAAGATAGTTTTTTTTTTGTTTTTACTTTTATGTACTATTTATTCCATGGCTATGAGAAAAAGATATTATTTATTGAGGACCACTTAGAAAAACATCAAATAAAAAATATGTTGTTTTTGTCCTGAAAGGCATTATGGTGTCACAAAGTTCATTTTCAAATGTGGAAATGGAGACTAAAGAGATTATTTAATAAGGTAGTCCCACTGATACTGATAAAACTAAGTTTCAATGTTCTGAAACTTTTGACTTCAAAGTGCATGCTACTGTTGTGCCATGTGGTCCTGCTTTCCATGGCAGCTTGTCCTCTGCCCAACTGGCCAGGAGATAGTTGATGCCCTGTAAGAGGATTGCTTAGGTACTGTACAGGTTTTAGATTTCATTCTTTCTCCCTCCCTCTCTCCCTCCCTCCTTTCCACCTTCCCTTCTAGAGAAATTACTTGAGTTGCTTAAGGTGAGTTTTCTCTTACTTGCCCAACATTGAGCCATATGTGTATGAGTTTTTAATATATTATCCAGAGTTCCATGACATTGAGAAACACTTAAAAGTGAGGTAGATTTAATTCTTCATGCGTAAAGAAGAAAAAAAACCCACTAGCATTCAAATTCTTTGATATTGAAATCATTTTCCACATCACCCCACCTGAAACCCTAAATAAAAGTTGCATGTGCAGGCACTTCAAACCTCCACACATAAACCCTTCCATTTAGATATTTATTTAATTCTACTCCTGGAGTAAGGAATGCATTACAATTTGGGTAAATAATGATTGCATTGTTCCCTTCTCATATAATTTACTGGGGATTGGCACATCTTAGAGTAAATTGCAAAGACCGGAATTGGATTGAAGTGAAGTGCAGCTGTTACACTCCTGTGTACAAACAGCTTCCAAATAACAGTCTAAAATAGTCTTCCAACAGTGTTCAGTGATCTTGCCAGCAATTTTTCTCATTGCCCTGGGACATAATTCAGCTGAGCTAGGAGGCTTAAACCCAAAAGAGTGTCTTTTACAACAGTTTAGTCAAAATTATTTTTAAAATACAGAAAATGGCCGTAAACTCTGTTATCTTAAAATTAAACTAATTTTAAATGGATGCATAAAACATAAAATTGTACATATTAATGGGAATACTGTGTGATGTTTTGATACATGTGCACATCATGTTGTTTAAGTCAGGTTAACATGTTTTTTTAAACATCAATTTCCTAAACTCTATAATTTTTATTCCATATGTGTCAGTCCCACACATCTCCTGGCATCCATCTAACATAAAATTGTTATTTTTCTAGCAGTGGTAATTTCATGTAAAATCTTAAATCTGACCCGAAATATTTTCTCTTGTCTTACTGATTATCTTTACATCAGTACCAACCATGGTGTTATACTAAGATAAAATTCAGTTGGTTCATGATCATACCAATAGCTCTATCTATATGTACAAAGAGACACACCTATATCCTGTTTGTTTAAACAGTTTAATTTCGTTGAACTGAAAAATGGATTGAATTATTCTCATTTTGTTTATGGGTATGTAGGCAGTGGGAGTAACAAGAAATAGCTACGATCTTAGTGATCACTATGGATTGCATTGCTGATGAGTTTAAAATAAAGTTTCATTATTTTAGCAAGTTAACTGAGAGTCCAGTGGGACCTCATTATTACATTAAGTGTTGTGTTTACAGAGATGAAAATTCTTTGTCATGCTGCCAAAGCACTCAGTTTCTTAAGGATATATCCATGCAAACAAGGAGAATTCAGTATTATGGTTGCTATAATAAATGTACATACAAAAATAATAGGGAAATAGAAAAGGATTACTTAATCCCACCTATAAAAAGAGAGTTTCACATGGAAAGCAATGAAAGGTGTTCAACATATTTTGTCAAGGGCAATAAGTCAGGGAAATCATTCTCATAGAGGGAATTAATACACAAAGATACAAAAGTTTGGATCACTTAGGATATTATGGATTTTTTCAGTAATTCAGGAAAGTATGAGCAAGGAAGTGGCAAGAGAACCCTGGATAAACAGGCCAAATCAGAGTGGGAAGAATTTTGTGTGCCATGCTTATAGGGTTAGATTTTCATGGCCTAAAGTAGTTGAGAACTTTTGAGAATCTTACACTTACGAGTTTCATCTTTTTGCATGAGAAATATCATTTTGTACCACTGAAAAATGAGAAATTATATCCCATCTATGTATGATATATCAAAGTACACAAATGTATTCTACTGTCATATATAACTAATTTTTTAAAAAATTAAAAAATAAATATTATTCTGACAGAAACATTGAAAATGGACTGGATGAGGACCAAACCAAGGCATGGAAACCTATCAAACCTATTATTAGACTATTGCAATAATATATGTTGGGAAGGATAAATGTCTGAACCAGAGAAGATGCCAGAAAGTTGAAGGGAGGGAATTATGACATGTCCTGGGATGGAAGCATAGATCGTGTTGGCAACAGGTTTGATATGGATGGATATTGGGACTGGATAGGAAAGAGTGAGCCTGGAAGCCAAGATGTCTTGAGTTTTTGTCTTATGTGATTAGAGAGCTGGTGGTATCATTTCCTAAGATAATAAATTTAGGAGGTGTATCAGGTGTGGGGAATGTTAAGATTCATTTTGAACATGATAAATGTAAGCTATGTGAGTGACTTTCCAGTTGCCATGTGAGTGTGCTATTGAGTATAGTGCCCTGGATCTAAGCAGGGATTTGGGTATGTGTCTTTGTTCATTTGAGATGCTATAACAAAATATCTGGGTAATTAAAAGACAACAGAAATTTGTTGCTCACAGTTCTGGAGGTTGGGAAATCCAAGATCAAGGAGCTAGCACATTTGCTATCTGGTCAGGGCTGCCTCTGCTTCAAGGATTGTGCCTTCCATTTATGTCCTCAGTAGAGAAGGGTGGGAACAAGTTTCCTCAGGCCTTCTTTATAAGGATTTTCATTCTATCTAGGAAAGTGGAACCTTCATGACCTAGTCACCCCTGAAGATCTCACATCTTAATAGTATTGCATTTAGCATCAGGTTTCAACATGTGAATTTAGGGGTGGAGGGGTCACAAACATTCAAACCATAGTATAAATTATAAAGAAGTTTATAGATGATAGTTGAAAAGATAAACAAAATTGTCCAGCAAACATGGAGCAAGAATAAAAGGCAAAGGGCAGAGATATGAAATACACCAACATTCAGGAAAATGATAGAAGTGGAGAATCCCATAAGTGGAACTGAAAATGAGCCAGTTAAGAAGGAAGAGGAAGATCAACAGGCCTGGTATCACTGAAACCAACACAGTACTATTTATTTTTCAACAGCATTGAAGACAGCATCTCCCAAAAAGCTTCAAATATTGCCTAGACAACCTCTATAGTTTCTTACTTCTACACTTTTCTTTCTCTTGAAATGTCCTCTCCAATCATAGCTTAAATTACAACTCCTCTGTGAAGCCTTCTTTGATCATCGTATCAGTAAGTTACCCTGGATACTTGTGACCAAATCCCTGGTGGCATTACTCAGAAATCCACTTTTTTTTTAAAAAAAATTTTCTTTGATATATATACCTTTGTTTTATTTATTTATATGTTGCTGAGAATTGAACCCAGTGCCTCACATATGCTAGGCAAGCACTCTACCAATAAGCTACAACCTCAGCCCCAGAAATTAACTTTTTAATTACGTACCCATTGTATTTACCTAAATCAGAGACAATGTGTTTTAATGCAGTGTGTTTAGTCTGTGGTAGGTATATAAGGCTGGTTCTGCTAGAAGCAGAGTCTGAGACAAGGATTCTGGTGCACATAATTCTTAAGCAAGTCTCTCTCTCTCTTTCTGGTCTCAAGAATTCTTGTCTTGGCCTATTAGTCCCCAGAAGCTGGGGACTAAGTTGAACCATAAAGTTGTCCTTCCTTGAGGCAAGGATTCTGTGGCTTTTGTACTCCTGAATCACATAATGCCAAACCTTTAGAGAAGGTCCCAGCCTTGGAAACAGGCAAATGAAGGGTGTGACCATAAAGGGACATTAGTAGTGTCTATGCTGGTCGGTAGCATTTGTGATTGCTTTGAATATTCTGGCTCCTGGCTCCTGTGGTCTTTAGCTTGAGGACTATGGTAGAAAGAAACCATCTCCATCTCTTCCTTCCTCTCTGCGTCTCCCTGTTCATATCCACTTGTTTATTCAAAATTAAAAAAAATTGGAAAATTTATCCTATTGAGAAAAAAATATTTAAGAAGAAAGTAAGCATAAATCCAAAGTCTATCATGTTAAGATCATCATTTTTAACAACCCAGAACATTTTCTTCATTTTAAGATCATTTGGTAAAAATTGGGAACGGAACCACCAACATACCCAGATATCCCTCTCTTCGGTCTATACCCAAAGGACTTAAAAACAGCATACTACAGGGACAGCCACATCAATATTTATAGCAGCACAGTTCACAATAGCTAAACTGTGGAACCAACCTAGATGTCCTTCAATAGATGAATGGATAAAAAAATGTTTCATTTATATACAATGGAATATAACTCAGCAATAAAAGAGAATAAAATCATGGCATTTGCAGGTAAAAGGATTGAGTTAGATAATGCTAAGTGAAGTTAGCCAATCCCCAAAAAACCAAATGCTAATGTTTTCTTTGATATAAGGAGGCTGATTCATCGTGGGATAGGGAGAGGGAGCATGGGAGGAATAGACGAACTCTAGATAGGGCAGAGGAGTTGGAGAAGAAGGGAGGGGCCATGGGGTTATAAATGATCGTGAAATGTGATGATCATTATTATCCAAAGTACATGTATGAAGACACGAATTGGTGAATATACTAGGTATACAACCAGAGATATGAAAAATTATGCTCTATATGTGTAATAAGAATTGTAATGCATTCTGTCATATATAAATAAAAAAAGATCATCCCATAAATTAAATAAAAAGTCATTTTACTTCTTCTACACAACACTTTGCTATTATTAAATTTATGATTAGGTAAAATTTTATTATGTAATTCAACTATATTTATCGTTACCATTCCCTTAATTTTGAGCTTTTAAGTTTTTCTATATTTTTGATACTTTAATAACATTTTGCATAAAATGCTTCCCCCACAAGGCTGGGGTTGTGGCTCAGTGGTAAAGTGTTTGCCTAACATGTGTGAGGCACTGGGTCTGACCCTCAGCACCACATAAAAATAAATAAATAAATAAATAAATAAATAAATAAGTAAAATAAAGGTATTGTGTCCAACTACAACTAAAAATATATTTAAAAATGCTTTCCCCACAGTTAGATTATCTCCTTAGACTAAATTCCTAAAAATGGAATCACTGGGATAAAAGTCATGACAATTTTAAAGTCCTTGATAGATATTGGAAATTGCTTTTGTGACAGGCTATGCAGTTTAGACTTCCACCAGCAATTTATGAGAGTACCATTCCCCTATACAGTACTACATCAGGGCAGTACACTGTTTTCTTTAAAATTAATTCCTCACCAGGTAGGGGAACTGTGACCACGGACAGAAAAGGCCCAGTGGCCCGCGGCGGGGCAGAGCTTCCAATCACTCCTGCAAGGTAGGCGGGCCTGCGACCCACCTGCAGAATAGGAGCAGCGACCTGCTGAGAGGCAGAGCCGCCCCCTCCCCCTGCACCGGCAAGGTAGAGGGAACTGTGACCACGCACAGAGCAGGCCCAGCGGCCTGCTGAGGGGCAGAGCCACCCCCCACCCCCCGCCCCTGCCAGGTGACCACCGACAGAAAAGGCCCAGTGGCCCGCGGTGGGACAGAGCTTCCAATCACTCCTGCAAGGTGGGCGGGCCTGCGACCCACCGGCAGAAGAGGAGCAGCGACCTGCTGAGAGGCAGAGCCGCCCCCTCCCCCTGCGCCGGCAAAGTAGAGGGAACTGTGACCACGCACAGAGCAGGCCCAGCGGCCTGCTGAGGGGCAGAGCCGCCCCCCACCCCCCGCGCCTGCCAGATAGGGGAACTGTGACCACGGACAGAAAAGGCCCAGTGGCCCGCGGCGGGACAGAGCTTCCAATCACTCCTGCAAGGTAGGCGGGCCTGCGACCCACCGGCAGAGGAGGAGCAGCGACCTGCTGAGAGGCAGAGTCGCCCCCTCCCCCTGCGCCAGCAAAGTAGAGGGAACTGTGACCACGCACAGAGCAGGCCCAGCGGCCTGCTGAGGGGCAGAGCCACCCCCCATCCCCCGCCCCTGCCAGGTGACCACCGACAGAAAAGGCCCAGTGGCCCGCGGTGGGACAGAGCTTCCAATCACTCCTGCAAGGTAGGCGGGCCTGCGACCCACCTGCAGAAGAGGAGCAGCGGCCTGCTGAGAGGCAGAGCCGTCCCCTCCCCCTGCACCGGCAAGGTAGAGGGAACTGTGACCACGCACAGAGCAGGCCCAGCGGCCTGCTGAGGGGCAGAGCCGCCCCCCACCCCTCGCGCCTGCCAGGTAGGGGAACTGTGACCATGGACAGAGCAGGCCCAGCGGCCTGCTGAGGGGCAGAGCCACCCCCCACCCCACGCCCCTGCCAGGTGACCACCGACAGAAAAGGCCCAGTGGCCCGCGGTGGGACAGAGCTTCCAATCACTCCTGCAAGGTAGGCGGGCCTGCGACCCACCGGCAGAAGAGGAGCAGCGACCTGCTGAGAGGCAGAGCCGCCCCCTCCCCCTGCACCGGCAAGGTAGAGGGAACTGTGACCACGCACAGAGCAGGCCCAGCGGCCTGCTGAGGGGCAGAGCCGCCCCCCACCACTCGCGCCTGCCAGGTAGGGGAACTGTGACCACGGACAGAAAAGGCCCAGTGGCCCGCGGCGGGACAGAGCTTCCAATCACTCCTGCAAGGTAGGCAGACCTGCGACCCACTGGCAGTACAGCCCCAGAGGCCTGCAGAGGGGCAGTGCCGCTGCCTGCACCTGCAAAGTAGACAGAACTGTGACCACCCACAGAACAAGCCTAGCGGCCCACAGAGGGACAGAGCCGCCGCCCGCGCCTGCGAGGGAGACTTTGCAACTATACAAGACCAATATAAATATATAGGGGGAAAATTCAATAACACAACAGTTTCACTAAGTAGAAAGGAACGCAAACAGTATGAAGAGACAAGGAAAGAAAGGACCACAAGCAATGCAGGTCAACTCAACATTAGAAGAGGTAATAGCTGCAGCAGATGGAATGTCAGATAAAGAATTCAGGATATACATGCTTCAGATGATCTGGAGTCTCAAGGAAGACATCAGACAGCAAAATCAGACAATGAAAGATCACTTCAACAATGAATTACATAAACAAATCCAAGAAGCAAAAGATCAACTACACAGGGAAATAGAGGTTATAAAAAACAAACAAACAGAAATCCTAGAAATGCAGGAAGCAATAAGCCAACTTAAAAACTCAATTGAGAATACTACCAGCAGAGTAGAACACTTAGAAGACAGAACATCAGACAATGAAGATAAAGTATTTCAACTTGAAAAGAACATAGACAGCTCAGCAAGACTGTTAAGAAACCATGAGCAGAACATCCAAGAAATATGGGATAACATCAAGAGACCAAATTTAAGAGTCATTGGGATACAGGAAGGGACAGAGTTTCAAACCAAAGGATTGAGCAATCTATTCAATGAAATAATACGAGAAAACTTCCCAGACTTGAAGAATGAGACAGAACCCCAAATCCTAGAAGCCTACAGGACGCCGAATGTGCAAAATCATAAGAGACCCACACCTAGACACATTATAATGAAGATGCCCAACATACAGAATAAGGAGAGAATTTTAAAAGCTACAAGAGAAAGGAAGCAGATCACATTTAGGGGTAAGCCAATCAGGATAACAGCTGATCTTTCAACACAGACTCTGAAAGCTAGAAGATCCTGGAATAACATATTTCAAACACTGAAAGAAAATGGGTTCCAACCAAGAATTGTGTTTCCAGCGAAATTAAGCTTCAGGATGGAAGATGAAATTAAAACCTTCCACGATAAACAAAAGTTAAAAGAATTTGCAGCTAGAAAACCATCTCTTCAAAACATCCTTGGCAAAACATTACAGGAAGAGGAAATGGAAAATAACAATGAAAACCAACAGTGGGAGGTAGGACACTAAAGGGGGGAAAATAATCAAAGAGGAAAACAAACCATGTTTAGTAACATAAATAAACAAATATGGCTGGAAGAACAACCCATATCTCAATAATAACCCTAAATGTTAATGGCTTAAACTCACCAATCAAGAGACACAGGCTAGTAGAATGGGTCACAAAACAAGACCCAACAATATGCTGCCTACAGGAGACGCATTTGATAGGAAAAGACATACATAGGCTGAAGGTGAAAGGTTGGGAAAAATCATATCACTCATATGGACTTCGGAAACAAGCAGGAGTATCCATACTCATATCAAATAAAATAGATTTCAAGCCAAAGTTAATCAAAAGGGATAAAGAGGGATACTACATACTGCTCAAGGGAACCATACACCAACAAGACATAACAATCATAAATATATATGCCCCAAACAATGGTGCAGCTATGTTCATCAAACAAACTCTTCTCAAGTTCAAGAGTCTAATAGACCACCATACAATAATCATGGGAGACTTCAACACACCTCTATCACCACTGGACAGATCTTCCAAACAAAAGTTGAATAAGGAAACTATAGAACTCAATAACACAATTAATAACCTAGACTTAATTGACATATATAGAGTATACCACCCAACATCAAGCAGTTACACTTTTTTCTCAGCAGCACATGGATCCTTCTCAAAAATAGATCATATATTATGTCACAGGGAAACTCTTAGACAATATAAAGGAGTAGAGATAATACCATGCATCCTATCTGATCATAATGGAATGGAACTGAAAATCAACGATAAAAGAAGGAAGGGAAAAGAATACATCACTTGGAGAATGAACAATAGGTTACTGAATGATCAATGGGTTATAGAAGACATCAAGGAAGAAATTAAAAAATTCTTAGAGATTAATGAAAACACAGACACAACATATCGGAATCTATGGGACACATTGAAAGCAGTTCTAAGAGGAAAATTCATTGCTTGGAGTTCATTCCTTAAAAAAAGAAAAAACCAACAAATAAATGATCTCATACTTCATCTCAAAATCCTTGAAAAAGAAGAGCAAAACAACAGCAAAAGAAGTAGAAGGCAAGAAATAATTAAAATCAGAGCTGAAATTAATGAAATCGAAACAAAAGAAACAATTGAAAAAATTGACAAAACTAAAAGTTGGTTCTTTGAAAAAATAAACAAAATCGACAGACCCTTAGCCATGCTAGCGAAGAGAAGAAGAGAGAGAACTCAAATTACTAACATACGGGATGATAGAGGCAATATCACAACAGACACTTCAGAAATACAGAAGATAATCAAAAATTATTTTGAATCCTTATACTCCAATAAATTAGAAGATAGTGAAGGCATAGATAAATTTCTTAAGTCATATGATCTGCCCAGATTGAGTCAGGAGGATATAGACAACCTAAACAGACCAATATCAATTGAGGAAATAGAAGAAACCATCAAAAGACTACCAACTAAGAAAAGCCCAGGACCAGATGGGTATACAGCAGAGTTTTACAAAACCTTTAAAGAGGAACTAATACCAATACTTTTCAAGCTACTTCGGGAAATAGAAAAAGAGGGAGAACTTCCAAATTCATTCTACGAGGCCAACATCACCCTGATACCTAAACCAGACAAAGACACTTCAAAGAAAGAAAACTACAGACCAATATCTCTAATGAACCTAGATGCAAAAATCCTCAATAAAATTCTGGCCACTCGGATACAAAAACTTATCAAAAAAATTGTGCACCATGATCAAGTAGGATTCATCCCTGGGATGCAAGGCTGGTTCAATATACGGAAATCAATAAATGTTATTCATCACATCAATAGACTTAAAAATAAGAATCATATGATCATCTCGATAGATGCGGAAAAAGCATTTGACAAAGTACAGCATCCCTTTATGTTCAAAACTCTAGAAAAACTAGGGATAACAGGAACATACCTCAATATTGTAAAAGCAATCTATGCTAAGCCTCAGGCTAGCATCATTCTGAATGGAGAAAAATTGAAGGCATTCCCTCTAAAATCTGGAACAAGACAGGGATGCCCTCTCTCTCCACTTCTGTTCAACATAGTTCTCGAAACACTGGCCAGAGCAATTAGACAGACGAAAGAAATTAAAGGCATCAAAATAGGAAAAGAAGAACTTAAATTATCACTATTTGCAGATGACATGATTCTATACCTAGCAGACCCAAAAGGGTCTACAAAGAAACTATTAGAGCTAATAAATGAATTCAGCAAAGTGGCAGGATATAAAATCAACACGCATAAATCAAAGGCATTCCTGTATATCAGCGACAAATCCTCTGAAATGGAAATGAGGACAACCACTCCATTCACAATATCTTCAAAAAAAATAAAATACTTGGGAATCAACCTAACAAAAGAGGTGAAAGACTTATACAATGAAAACTACAGAACCCTAAAGAGAGAAATAGAAGAAGATCTTAGAAGATGGAAAAATATACCCTGTTCATGGATAGGCAGAACTAACATCATCAAAATGGCGATATTACCAAAAGTTCTCTACAGGTTTAATGCAATGCCAATCAAAATCCCAACGGCATTTCTTGTAGAAATAGAAAGAGCAATCATGAAATTCATATGGAAAAACAAAAGACCCAGAATAGCAAAAACAATGCTAAGCAGGAAGGGTGAATCAGGCGGTATAGCGATACCAGACTTCAAACTATACTACAGAGCAATAGTAACAAAAACAGCATGGTACTGGTACCAAAACAGGCGGGTGGACCAATGGTACAGAATAGAGGACACAGAAACCAATCCACAAAACTACAACTACCTTATATTTGATAAAGGGGCTAAAAGCATGCAATGGAGGAAGGATAGCATCTTCAACAAATGGTGCTGGGAAAACTGGAAATCCATATGCAACAAAATGAAACTGAATCCCTTTCTCTCGCCATGCACAAAAGTAAATTCAAAATGGATCAAGGAGCTTGATATCAAATCAGAGACACGCCGTCTGATAGAAGAAAAAGTTGGCTACGATCTACATACTGTGGGGTCGGGCTCCAAATTCCTCAATAGGACACCCATAGCACAAAAGTTAATAACTAGAATCAACAAATGGGACTTACTCAAACTAAAAAGTTTTTTCTCAGCAAAAGAAACAATAAGAGAGGTAAATAGAGAGCCTACATCCTGGGAACAAATCTTTACTCCTCACACTTCAGATAGAGCCCTAATATCCAGAGTATACAAAGAACTCAAAAAATTAGACAATAAGAGAACAAACAACCCAATCAACAAATGGGCCAAGGACCTGAACAGACACTTCTCAGAGGAGGACATACAATCAATCAACAAGTACATGAAAAAATGCTCACCATCTCTAGCTGTCAGAGAAATGCAAATCAAAACCACCCTAAGATACCATCTCACTCCAGTTAGATTGGCAGCCATTATGAAGTCAAACAACAACAAGTGCTGGCGAGGATGTGGGGAAAAGGGTACACTTGTACATTGCTGGTGGGACTGCAAATTGGTGCAGCCAATTTGGAAAGCAGTATGGAGATTTCTTGGAAAGCTGGGAATGGAACCACCATTTGACCCAGCTATTCCCCTTCTCGGTCTATTCCCGAAAGACCTAAAAAGAGCATGCTACAGGGACACTGCTACATCTATGTTCATAGCAGCACAATTCACAATAGCTAGACTGTGGAACCAACCTAGATGCCCTTCAATGGATGAATGGATAAAAAAAATGTGGCATTTATACACAATGGAGTATTACTCTGCATTAAAAAATGACAAAATCATAGAATTTACAGGGAAATGGATGGCATTAGAGCAGATTATGCTAAGTGAAGCTAGCCAATCCCTAAAAAACAAATGCCAAATGTCTTCTTTGATATAAGGAGAGTAACTAAGAACAGAGTAGGGTCGAAGAGCAGGAGAAGAAGATTAACATTAAACAGGGATGAGAGGTGGGAGGGAAAGGGAGAGAGAAGGGAAAATGCATGGAAATGGAAGGAGACCCTCAGAGTTATACAAAAGTACATACAAGAGGAAGTGAGGGGAAGGGGAAAAATAATATAAGGGGGACAAATGAATGTCAGTAGAGGGAGCAGAGAGAGAAGAGGGGAGGGGAGGGGAGGGGAGGGGAGGGGAGGGGAGGGGAGGGGGGATAGTAGAGGATAGGAAAGGCAGCAGAATACAACAGACACTAGTATGGCAATATGTAAATCAATGGATGTGTAACTGATGTGATTCTGCAATCTGTATATGGGGTAAAAATGGGAGCTCATAACCCACTTGAATCAAATTGTGAAATATGATATATCAAGAACTATGTAATGTTTTGAACAGCCAACAATAAAAAATTTAAAAAAATAAATAAATAAATAAATAAATAAATACATAACAAAAAAAAAAAAAAAAAAAAAAAAAAAAAATTAATTCCTCAATTCCCTTTATTGCAGACAACCATGGAATCACATTTCTTGTATTCCCTTCCAGGGATGCACTATATGTGCTTATGATATTTTTCATATATCGAAGTCTTTAAGGTTTCTAAATACACTCACTGTATAGTTGAATCTGCTAATATTTTACAGGATTTTTTTTTCTTGTGGCTTTCAAGATACCCCAGCTTTTATTTTTCTTCGTCCTTTACCATTGACTAACTGGTTAATATCATTATTTTGGCTGAAGAAGAACCATATTGATTTTTAAAATTGGACAAAGAAAACTTTGTAGAGTGTTTGCGTTGGTTCAATTTATTTCTTTCTTCTCAGGGTAGCCTGTAGGATGATCAAACACAATATATGCCTTGGATTTTCAAAACAATAAAAAAGAGAAAATATCAACTTGATCTCCTCTGAGTGAAGGGCATCCAAAGCAATCCATGCCAATTGCTCAAAGGCTTGAAAAGTGATGAGGATTCTAACGACTGCCATTAGAGAATACAGTGTTTCCAGTAAAGGAGGATATGTGTGTATGTGTGTGTGTGGGGAGTATGAATCAGAATGAAACAAACTATCGCTAGAAGCTAGGTAAGAATAGACAACTATAGTTTCTGAGTTCTCCAAACTGCCAATTAATAGCCTCGACTTAGAAAAGCATGTAAGCTCTCTCAAATTCCCTCCATTTGCTAAATTCCAGTGACATGTGCTTCTATCATATACTGATTGCATACACAGAACCCTTCCAGACTTCAGTAGTGTTGTTTCCTTTTTGTTCATTCTTCTTAAAACATTCTTTCTTTCTTTCTTTCTTTTTTTTTTGGCTAGGTGTGGTGGTGTACTCCTGTAAGCCTAGGGGCTCCGGAGGCTGAGGAAGAAGGATCACAAGTTCAAATCCAGCCTCAGTAACTTAGTGAGGCCCTAAGTAACTTAGCAAGATCTTATTTCAAAATAAAAAATAAAAATGGCTGGGGATGCGGTTCAGTGGTAAAGTGCCCTGGATTCAATCCTTGGTGCCAAACAAAAACAAAAATGAAACAAAAACATCTTTTTTTTCTTTCCATATTTTTATTGGTACATTATAGTTGTACATATGATGGGATTTATTGTTATGTATGAATACATACACACAATATAACACTATAATTTGGTAAATATCACTCCCTAGGACATTCCCCTGTCTCCCCACCTCCAATCCCTTGGTTCCTTTTTCTTCTACCCATCTCCCTTTGATTTTCATGAGATCCCTTCACCCCACCTTTCTTTTCTTTCTTTCTCTCCAATTTTCATGTATGAGAGAACACATACAACCTTTGACCATCTATTTGGCTTATTTCACTTAACATAATAATTTCTAGTTCCATCCATTTTCCTGCAAATGACATAATTTTATTTTTCTTTATGAATGTGCAAAACTCCATTGTGTATATATACACCACATTTTGAAAAAATTTGTTCATCTGCTGATGGACATCTCCGCTGGTTCCATAAATTGGACTGGGATGCATGCATCACTGTAGTATGATGACTTTAATTCTTTAGGATAAATATCAAGGAGTGGCATAACTGGGTCATATGGTGGCTCCATGACTAGTCTTTTTTTTTTTTTTTTTTTTGCTGGGGATTGAATCCAGGACACTTTACCCCTGAGCCACATCCCCAACTATTTTTATTTTTTATTTTGAGACAGAATCTTGCTAAGTTACTTAGGGCCTCACTAAATTGCTGAGGCTGGTCTTGAACTTGTGATCCTTCTGCCTCAGGCTCTCAAATTGCTGGGATTACAGGTGTGTGCCACTTGGTCCAGCTTTATGACTAGTCTTTTGAGGAATTTCCATATTGATTTTGATAATGGTTGTACTAATTTACACTTCTAGCAACACTGTAAGAGTTTTCTTTTTTCTCCACATCCTCTCCAGCATTTATTGTTGTTTGTTGTCTGGACAACTGTCATTCTGACTGGAGTGAGATGAAGTCTTCTTGTAGTTTTGATTTTCATTTCCCTAATTGATAATGTTGTTGAACATTTTTTCATATATTTGTTGGCCATTTGTATTTTTTCTTTTGAGGAGTGTTTGTTTAATTTACTTGACCATTTATTAATTGAGTTATTTGGGTTTTTGGTGTTATTTGAGTTTTTTTTTTATGTAGTCTAGATATTAATCTTTCATCAGAGAGTAGCAAACAAAGATTTTCTCCCATTCTGAAAATTCTCTCTTCACTCCTATTTGTTTCCTTTGCTGGGCAGAAACTTTTAACCCATTTACTAATTCTTGGCATTATTTTCTGAGACTTAGAGGTCCTACTGAGAAAGTCATTGACTCTGCCTACACGGTGGAGTGTTTACCCTATGTTTTCTCCTAAGAATTGCATATTCTGATCTAATTCCTGGGTCTTTGGTCCATTTTCAGTTGATTTTTGTTCCAGGTGAGAGATAAGGGTCTAGTCTCATTGTTTTACATATGGATAATTGGTTTGCCCTGAATCATTTGTTAAGGAGACTGTCTTTTCTTCAATGTATGTTTTTGGCATCTTTATCAAGAATCACATAACTGTATCTCTGTCCGTATCTTCTATTCTGTACCATTGGTCTATGTATCTGTTTTTATGCCAGTACCATGCAATTTTTGTTACTATAGCCCTTTAGTATGATTTGAAGTCAAGTATTGTGATGTCTCCAGTATTGTTTTTTAGGCTTAGAATTGCTTTGGCTATTGTGTGTCTTTTATTCTTCCAAGTGAATTTTAGAACTATTTTTTCTAGTTCTGTGAAGAATGTCATTAGCATTTTGATGGGGATTGCTTTGAATCTGTATATTGATTTTGATAGTGTGGCCACTTTGACAATATTAATTTTGCATATCCATGAACATGGGAAGTTCTTCCATCTTTTGAGATCTTCTTCAATTTTTTTCTTGAATATTCTATCATTTAAAACATTCTTTTAAGGTATTTTGACGTTCAACTTCAAAAACAAGCAATCAAAACTAAACAGAAGCCTGAATAAATTAACCTAAAGCTAGATATATATGATGCCAGAATTTGAATAAAATGAATGAAAAGTTATTATTAAAATGTGCTATAAAGGCAGTGTAAAATAGGTGTTAGAAAATAATTACAACCATTAAAAAAATTTGCCCTAAAAATCATGTTCTAAATATTTTTTAATAATTTTAGTCTAACTTGTTTTTATTTTGTTAAAATTTCTCAAAAAAATCTAAATCATTCCTAGTACAAACCTGGCAAAACACTAAATGATAGTTTTATCTGAAAAATATGAATTAAAATAAATAGAGTCTGAACTGAGGAAGAGAATTTAACAGGGAACATGATTATTCTTCTGTCTTAGAGACAGTGCAAGATTTACTTTTCCCTGGGATAAGAGGTGGGAGAAGGAATAGATGAATACTGGGATGAAAATATGTCCTGATTCCCATAATAAAAGAAAATCCATAAACATCTTGAAATGGACTTGACTTTTAAATTTATGTGATCTGTGCATTGGGTTCATGAGGTTCTCCATTTTCTTGCAGTGAAATAAGAATAGGGACCCACTCAGTTTTCTCTCTTGGTAATGGTTGCTTTGCCGGGGGGGAACTGGATGAATAACATAGAAGGATTTCCTAGCAGAATAACAATTTAGAAGGATTTTGATGAGACCAGGGATTAGAACTCAAGAACAAACTGAACTACTGGGAGAAACTTTTAACACAAATTTAGTGGGTGGGTAGGAGGGGCTCACACTTTGCAAAATGTGTAATGTTGCAAAGTAACAAAAGAGGAAAAAGATTGAAGGAGAATAGCAAAAGATAGGACAGTAAGAGCATTGTTCTATGATGTAACACCTAAGAAATAGTCAAATATCCAGTGAAAAGAAATTCTAGGCATTGGAACAAAAACTTAAACCTTGCTTTAAAAATATACAGAACAAGCTTACTCTTGATAGTTTTAGTAAGAATCATAGTGTTAGATGTGGTGTTTTTAGGTAAGACGTTGTTTTCTGAGCTCCTCTCCTTCTATTCTCCCTTGACTCAGATCTCTCCAGACACAGTGTCTGTCTGGTGTTCTCAAACATGCCAGGAAAGCTCCAACTGGGGGCTTTGGCACTGTGGATTTCTTTCACAGAATACCCTTTTCCAGATATTCTTTTAGTAATTCCTTTATCCTTCAAGTCTTTGCTCAGAAGTCACTTTCCCACAGAGACCTCTCTGTTTGATGAAGCAACTAGCCTTCTCCTTTCAGCCCAGATGGCAATCCCTTCCCTGAAATCCTCCCCATCCCTTTTACACTGTTCTATTTCTGTTTTCCCCATAGTGCTTCTGATCTTCTAACATATAGTGCATTTTAGTTATTTTCAACATTTATTATTTATGATCTGTTACCTTTCCCGTCATCCTCCTTCCACCCACCTTCCGTTGTTAGATAGATTGCTAAGCTCGAAAATGGCAAAGATTTTTTTTATTGATATGCCCAAACACCTAGCATAGTTCATAGCATGTGAAAGGTACAAAAGGTATTCACTAAGTGCTTATCATGTGAATAAATGAAGGCTTATGTGATCCACATTAATTGGGAAGTACATATCAGCTAAAGAAGCCAACAGATTTTTCATATCTATCTGCCTTTGCTGCAGGTGGGAGGTGCAGAAACAGGAAGCCAAATAGACTAAGGGTGTGTTTTGTTTCCTGGGAGAACTATTTTGAAACTGGTCTTTTAACTATCCCGTTCATGGTGTTTCCTGAGATTATCTTGCATTTGGATGAGAATTCAATTTTTTTTTCTCGAAGGTCTGTGTTATATGTTAGCTCACTTTAATCCCTAATTTACAATAAGGAAACAAAAGACCATAAAGGCAAAAACTTGCCCAATGTCTCACATTCGGTAAAATATAATTGCACAGGAGGATACCCAGGTTTTTTGATTCCAGAAGCTCGATCATCACACAGAGAAGACAGCAGGACAATGCCACGAAAGACAGAAGACAAGTGTGTGTGTGTGTGTGTGTGTGTGTGTGTAAGAGAGAGAGAGAATGGTGTGTGTGTGTATGTGTGTGTGTGTGTCTGCCCATGCACCTGAGTGAAGTGGTGATGTTTGTCCATAGACCAAGATCAGAGGACAAAAACAAGAGACAGTGTTGGAGATAAAGGAGAACATTGTTATTTGCAATGAACTTCATTTTATGGCTCAACATTCAAAACCTGTTTTAAAAACCTAAAGTGAAATCTAAAGTATATTTCAGTGTTCATTTATGCCTCATATATCAAATAATTTAGACTTTATAAATGGATTCATTAGTATTTTCTGCTTCTTATCATTAACTATAATACACATGGAAGATTATCAACCCTCTGAAGTTTAGTCATTATTTTCCAATAATTCTTAGCTCTCTAACTACAAATTCTCAATATTAGATAGGAATTTTTTTTTGCTTTTTGTTAACATATTTATCAGATATTTTATTTCTGGGCTTCAAAACTGTTAACTATAAAGCTATTATTTTAAGTGTCAACTTTCAATCATTTAGCTGTTTTATTTCTATTTTTTCCCCAGCAGCTGTTCTGTTGTCTAGAAATTGTTCCTTCTATGTTTAAAATTAAAACAGCAAGTACAAAATAAAAAGGTCATATGTAAAAGAGGATGGTGAAGTCATAAGAACATGAGGGCTGTGCTCCAAGAAATTAAGATGTATGCTTTAAACTAATAAGTAAACTGCTGCTTTAAAATGCCTCAAGGTCGGCTGCCTGCACGCCGCCCCTGCGACAGGGCGGATAGCCTCCCCGCCACGCAGCGCAGAGGTCCAGACCCGCCAGCCGCTGCCCGCGCGACTCGGCGACTGTCGGCTGCCTGCACGCCGCCCCTGCGTCAGGGCGGATAGCCTCCCCGCCACGCAGCGCAGAGGTCCAGACCCGCCAGCCGCTGCCCGCGCGACTCGGCGACTGCCGGCTGCCTGCACGCCGCCCCTGCGTCAGGGCGGATAGCCTCCCCGCCACGCAGCGCAGAGGTCCAGACCCGCCAGCCGCTGCCCGCGCGACTCGGCGACTGTCGGCTGCCTGCACGCCGCCCCTGCGTCAGGGCGGATAGCCTCCCCGCCACGCAGCGCAGAGGTCCAGACCCGCCAGCCGCTGCCCGCGCGACTCGGCGACTGTCGGCTGCCTGCACGCCGCCCCTGCGTCAGGGCGGATAGCCTCCGAGGCGCAGCGCAGCAGGAGTGGTGCAGGGACTCTAGGAAGAGGTCTCTCGCCAAGCCTTCATGAAATAGCAAACCGGGAGCTGAAACCAACCAGAGACAGACCAGTCCCACCCCTCCCTTCGGACACTCTGGCAAGGAGCCTGGGGCCTGCCATAGCAGAGTGGTGACATCACCAGAGTTCCGCCGACAGAATTCCTTCCCAGCGGAATCCACATTAGCAGGTGTGTGACTCCCACCCCCTCCAGATACAAGCAGCCAGGAAACCACCGGGGGCGTGTCTGTAGGGAAGCAGAGGGGACTCCAGATCCCCACCTCCCCTTAACACCAGCGGCGACACCCAAGATCTTAGCCGCCAGTTTCTGGGGGCGTGCCCACCAAAGGGGTCCTGAAAAATTTAACTGTTGGTTCCCAGATCACCCCACCACAGCACTGGGGCTTAATTGAATGACAGAGAGGGTGTTCATCCTTCGGGATATAGGACACGCGGTGGGGCTGCAAGTGTAATCAGATCCTTGGGGAACCGCCTCTGGTGAACAGGACCTGGCTGGCTGGCTGGGAGGAGGAACAGGGGGAGGGGCCGGATAAGTGAAAGGGCTCTGGACTAACAGGATTGAGAGACTCCCAGGAGCCACCGTACAGGGATTTCTGTCAGCACATAGAGGGCAGAAGCTCAGCTCAGAGGGCACAGCTCCGCCTATTGGAAGAGAAGAAAATGGGATTCAGCCATAGAGCAGGGGATGCCAGCATGGCAGAGATCTGATGTCATCGGAGAGCGGCCGAGGAGAAAACTTCATCGGTGCCAGCGGCGACGGAAACAGTTGGTCCCCTGGTAGGGAGGGTGAGTCACAGATACCCGAGTCTCTCTCGCTTTGTCGTTGAGCCAGAGGCGAGGAGAGGGGCCGCCGCCCACTCCCGCAAGGTAGGAAGACCTGCGACCAACCTGCAGATCAGGCCCAGCGGTCTGCAGGCGTGGTAAGAGGGGCAGGGCAGAGCCACCGCCCGCGCTGGCAAGGTAAGCAGACCTGCGACAGACCTGTGGATCAGGCCCAGCGGCCTGCCAGCGTGGTACACACTCCACCCCAACTGGAGTAGGGGCAGAGCAGAGCCTTAGCCCGCGCCCAGATCAGGCCCAGCGGCTCGCCTGTGTGGTGGTCAAGTGACCCCAATTGGAGTGGGGGCGGAGCGGAACTGACACCCTTGCCCACAAGGTGGGCAGACCTGCGACCAACCTGCAGATCAGGCCTAGCGGTCCCCGGGCGTGGTAGGAGGGGCAGGGCAGAGCCTTCGCCCCCACCTGCAAGGTAGGCAGACCTGCGACAGAACAGCGGATCAGGCCCAGGGGTCCGCGGGCGTGGTAGACACCTCACACCAATTGGAGGAGGGGCAGAGCAGAGCCCCTGCCCGCACCTGCAAGGGAGAATTTTCAACTATACAAGAGCAACATAAATATATAGGGGGGGGAAAAATTTCAAAAACACAACAGTTTCACCAAGAAGAAAGAAACGCAAGCAGTATGAAAAGACAAGGAAAGAAAGGATTACAAGCAATGCAGGTCAGCTCAACTTTAGAAGAGGTAACAGCTGCAGCAGATGGAATGTCAGATAAAGAATTCAGGATATATATGCTTCAGATGATCTGGAGTATCAAGGAAGAAATTAGACAGCAAAATCAGACAATGAAAGATCACTTCGACAAGGAATTACACAAACAAATCCAGGAAGCAAAGGATCAACTATACAGGGAGATAGAGGTTATAAAAAACAAACAAACAGAAATCCTAGAAATGCAGGAAGCAATAAACCAACTTAAAAACTCAATTGAGAGTACTACCAGCAGAGTAGAACACTTAGAAGATAGAACATCAGACAATGAAGACAAAGTATTTCAACTTGAAAAGAACATAGACAGCTCAGCAAGACTGTTAAGAAACCATGAGCAGAACATCCAAGAAATATGGGATAACATTAAGAGACCAAACTTAAGAGTCATTGGGATACAGGAAGGTATAGAACTCCATACCAAAGGAATGAGCAATTTATTTAATGAAATAATACGAGAAAACTTCCCAGACTTGAAGAATGAGACAGAATCCCAAATTCTAGAAGCCTACAGGACGCCGAATGTGCAAAATTATAAGAGATCCACACCTAGACACATTATAATGAAGATGCCCAACATACAGAATAAGGAGAGAATTTTAAAAGCTACAAGAGAAAGGAAGCAGATTACATTTAGGGGCAAGCCAATCAGGATAACAGCTGATCTTTCAACACAGACTCTGAAAGCTAGAAGATCCTGGAATAACATATTTCAAACACTGAAAGAAAATGGGTTCCAACCAAGAATTGTGTATCCAGCGAAATTAAGCTTCAGGATGGAAGATGAAATTAAAACCTTCCACGACAAACAAAAGTTAAAAGAATATGCAGCTAGAAAACCATCTCTTCAAAACATCCTCAGCAAAACATTACAGGAAGAGGAAATGGAAAATAACAATGAAAACCAACAGTGGGAGGTAGGACAGTAAAGGGGGGGGAATAATCAAAGAGGAAAACAAACCATGTTTAGTAACATAAATAAACAAATATGGCTGGAACAACAACCCATATCTCAATAATAACCCTAAATGTTAATGGCTTAAACTCACCAATTAAGAGACACAGGCTAGTAGAATGGATCTCAAAACAAGACCCAACAATATGCTGCCTACAGGAGACGCATTTGATAGGAAAAGACATACATAGGCTGAAGGTGAAAGGTTGGGAAAAATCATATCACTCATATGGACTTCGGAAAAAAGCAGGAGTGTCCATACTCATATCAAATAAAATAGATTTCAAGCCAAAGTTAATCAAAAGGGATAAAGAGGGACACTACATACTGCTTAAGGGAACCATACACCAACAAGACATAACAATCATAAATATATATGCCCCAAACAATGGCGCAGCTATGTTCATCAAACAAACTCTTCTCAAGTTCAAGAGTCTAATAGACCACCATACAATAATCATGGGAGACTTCAACACACCTCTCTCGCCACTGGACAGATCTTCCAAACAAAAGTTGAATAAGGAAACTATAGAACTCAATAACACAATTAATAACCTAGACTTAATTGACATATATAGAATATACCACCCAACATCAAGCAGTTACACTTTTTTCTCAGCAGCACATGGATCCTTCTCAAAAATAGATCATATATTATGTCACAGGGCAACGCTTAGACAATATAAAGGAGTAGAGATAATACCATGCATCCTATCTGACCATAATGGAATGAAACTGAAAATCAACGATAAAAGAAGGAAGGAAAAAGCATACATCACTTGGAGAATGAACAATAGGTTACTGAATGATCAATGGGTTATAGAAGACATCAAGGAGGAAATTAAAAAATTCTTAGAGATTAATGAAAACACAGACACAACATATCGGAATCTGTGGGACACATTGAAAGCAGTTCTAAGAGGAAAATTCATTGCTTGGAGTTCATTCCTTAAAAAAAGAAAAAACCAACAAATAAATGATCTCATGCTTCATCTCAAAATCCTAGAAAAAGAAGAGCAAAACAACAGCAAAAGAAGTAGAAGGCAAGAAATAATTAAAATCAGAGCTGAAATTAATGAAATCGAAACAAAAGAAACAATTGAAAAAATTGACAAAACTAAAAGTTGGTTCTTTGAAAAAATAAACAAAATCGACAGACCCTTAGCGATGCTAGCGAAGAGAAGAAGAGAGAGAACTCAAATTACTAGCATACGGGATGAAAAAGGCAATATCACAACAGACACTTCAGAAATACAGAAGATAATCAAAAATTATTTTGAATCCTTATACTCCAATAAATTAGAAGATAGTGAAGGCATCGATAAATTTCTGAAGTCATATGATCTGCCCAGATTGAGTCAGGAGGATATAGACAACCTAAACAGACCAATATCAATCAAGGAAATAGAAGAAACCATCAAAAGACTACCAACTAAGAAAAGCCCAGGACCGGATGGGTATACAGCAGAATTTTACAAAACCTTTAAAGAGGAACTAATACCAATACTTTTCAAGCTACTTCAGGAAATAGAAAAAGAGGGAGAACTTCCAAATTCATTCTACGAGGCCAACATCACCCTGATACCTAAACCAGACAAAGACACTTCAAAGAAAGAAAACTTCAGACCAATATCTCTAATGAACCTAGATGCAAAAATCCTCAATAAAATTCTGGCGAATCGGATACAAAAACATATCAAAAAAATTGTGCACCATGATCAAGTAGGATTCATCCCTGGGATGCAAGGCTGGTTCAATATACGGAAATCAATAAATGTTATTCACCACATCAATAGACTTAAAAATAAGAACCATATGATCATCTCGATAGATGCGGAAAAAGCATTCGACAAAGTACAGCATCCCTTTATGTTCAAAACTCTAGAAAAACTAGGGATAACAGGAACATACCTCAATATTGTAAAAGCAATCTATGCTAAGCCTCAGGCTAGCATCACTCTGAATGGAGAAAAATTGAAGGCATTCCCTCTAAAATCTGGAACAAGACAGGGATGCCCTCTCTCACCACTTCTGTTCAACATAGTTCTCGAAACACTGGCCACAGCAATTAGACAGACGAAAGAAATTAAAGGCATAAAAATAGGAAAAGAAGAACTTAAATTATCACTATTTGCAGATGATATGATTCTATACCTAGCAGACCCAAAAGGCTCTACAAAGAAACTATTAGAGCTAATAAATGAATTCAGCAAAGTGGCAGGATATAAAATCAACACGCATAAATCAAAGGCATTCCTGTATATCAGCGACAAATCCTCTGAAATGGAAGTGAGGACAACCACTCCATTCAAAATATCTTCAAAAAAAATAAAATACTTGGGAATCAACCTAACAAAAGAGGTGAAAGACTTATACAATGAAAACTACAGAACCCTAAAGAGAGAAATAGAAGAAGATCTTAGAAGATGGAAAAATATACCCTGTTCATGGATAGGCAGAACTAACATCATCAAAATGGCGATATTACCAAAAGTTCTCTATAGGTTTAATGCAATGCCAATCAAAATCCCAAAGGCATTTCTTGTAGAAATAGAGAAAGCAATCATGAAATTCATATGGAAAAATAAAAGACCTAGAATAGCAAAAACAATGCTAAGCAGGAAGTGTGAATCAGGCGGTATAGCGATACCAGACTTCAAACTATACTACAGAGCAATAGTAACAAAAACAGCATGGTACTGGTACCAAAACAGGCGGGTGGACCAATGGTACAGAATAGAGGACACAGAAACCAATCCACAAAACTACAACTATCTTATATTTGATAAAGGGGCTAAAAGCATGCAATGGAGGAAGGATAGCATCTTCAACAAATGGTGCTGGGAAAACTGGAAATCCATATGCAACAAAATGAAACTGAATCCCTTTCTCTCGCCATGCACAAAAGTGAATTCAAAATGGATCAAGGAGCTTGATATCAAATCAGAGACACGCCGTCTGATAGAAGAAAAAGTTGGCTACGATCTACATACTGTGGGGTCTGGCTCCAAATTCCTCAATAGGACACCCATAGCACAAAAGTTAATAACTAGAATCAACAAATGGGACTTACTCAAACTAAAAAGTTTTTTCTCAGCTAAAGAAACAATAAGAGAGGTAAATAGAGAGCCTACATCCTGGGAACAAATCTTTACTCCTCACACTTCAGACAGAGCCCTAATATCCAGAGTATACAAAGAACTCCAAAAATTAGACAATAAGAGAACAAACAACCCAATCAACAAATGGGCCAAGGACCTGAACAGACACTTCTCAGAGGAGGACATACAATCAATCAACAAGTACATGAAAAAATGCTCACCATCTCTAGCAGTCAGAGAAATGCAAATCAAAACCACCCTAAGATACCATCTCACTCCAGTAAGATTGGCAGCCATCATGAAGTCAAACAACAACAAGTGCTGGCGAGGATGTGGGGAAAAGGGTACACTTGTACATTGCTGGTGGGACTGCAAATTGGTGCAGCCAATTTGGAAAGCAGTATGGAGATTTCTTGGAAAGCTGGGAATGGAGCCACCATTTGACCCAGCTATTCCCCTTCTTGGTCTATTCCCTAAAGACCTAAAAAGAGCATGCTACAGGGACACTGCTACATCGATGTTCATAGCAGCTCAATTCACAATAGCAAGACTTTGGAACCAACCCAGATGCCCTTCAATAGACGAATGGATTAAAAAATTGTGGCATTTATACACAATGGAGTATTACTCTGCATTAAAAAATGACAAAATCATAGAATTTGCAGGGAAATGGATGGCACTAGAGCAGATTATGCTAAGTGAAGCTAGCCAATCCCTAAAAAGCAAATGCCTAATGTCTCCTTTGATATAAGGAGAGTAACTAAGAACAGAGTAGGGACGAAGAGCATGAGAAGAAGATTAACATTAAACAGAGATGAGAGGTGGGAGGGAAAGGGAGAGAAAAGGGAAATTGCATGGAAATGGAAGGAGACCCTCAGGGTTATACAAAAGAACATACAAGAGGGAATGAGGGGAAAGGGAAAAATAATACAAGGGGGAGAAATGAAGGTCAATAGGGGGGGTAGAGAGAGAAGAAGGGTGGGGAGGGGAGGGGAGGGAGGAGGGGAGATAGTAGAGGATAGGAAAGGCAGCAGAACACAACAGACACTAGTATGGCAATATGTAAATCAATGGATGTGTAATTGATGTGATTCTGCAATCTGTATATGGGCTAAAAATGGGAGTTCATAACTCACTTGAAGCAAAGTGTGAAAGATGATATATCAAGAACTATGTAATGTTTTGAACAACCAACAATAAAAAAAAAAAAAAAAAAATGCCTCAAGGTCACTGGGTTGATTTTTGGCACTGCATATAAATAAATAAAATAAAGGTCCATTGACAACTAAAAAAAATACTTAAATCTAATAAAACATTGCAGAGTAAAAGAGGGAACAAGGTTGGTTAAGTACATAAAATTGTTGAAGCTGAATGATACAGGGGGTTCATTACAGTATTTTTTTTTTTTGTATATCTTTCTTAAAAAAAATTTGAAACCCTGCTTTCATGGAGCCTAGTAAGTCATCACCCTCTTACATTTCAAGCATTGCACTGGTAACTAAATGTTAAATGTTATATTTTCAAGTTATATGAATCTGTTTAAATGTTTTAGTTATGACTTACGGGTCTCAATTAATTTTGAGGATATTCTGACGACCATATGAAAATCCTATGACAAGGACACTCGCCAGGGCTCCCAAAAAGATATTTTATAGGAGCACACTAATAATACAGGTTGTTATAAAATGTTTCTTTAGCCTTTGAACATATCCCAATTTTACCAATGTTACAGAAACTAAGAACCTGAGCTGGCCTGAGCTGGATTTCTAAGAACCAGGTCTGATGGGAGAGTGGAGAAGAACCACAGGGCATGTTGGAAAGAAGAACCAAAGACAGTATTCTTGAATAAAGCTTCAGGAACTAAAGCACAAATCCATAAAGGAGAACAAACCCCAGTCTGAAGTAAAAGACCTGACTGTAATCAGGATTAATGTAACATGTTTGGAAGAGCAAAAATGAAATGGCATCTAGAGACACTGTTGGAGTCATCATGATATGAAAGGAAGTAACTCATGATCCGATGTTCTTGGTAGGTAGCTAGTTCAGAAATTGTGACAAGGCTGACATTTTTAGAAAAAGTGGAGACTGATGGTCATCAACAAGGTAATCATATTGTCCTGAGAAAGATGTGAGACAACTCAAAGCACCACACTGGTTTTACTTTAGTTCATTTAATTTTCTTCCATTTATTTGGTTCAGGCTCAGGATAAATTATCTGCCCAAATTGATTTACATGTTTATCCTCCTCATGTAATTAAGAATTCAATGTCAGGGACCATACCTTATTCAAGTTTGTCAATGATTATTTGCTGAAAGAAAGAAAGAAAGAAAGAAAGAAAGAAAGAAAGAAAGAAAGAAAGAAAGGAAGGAAGGAAGGAAGGAAGGAAGGAAGGAAGGAAGGAAGGAAGAAAGAATTATGTTGACAAATGATAGGAGGGATCACTTGACACACCCCAGCCTGAAGAAGACAGGCTGCTTGCGGATTTATATGAATTGGCAATTAAAACCCACTTCCCAAGCTTGCAGATGTGAAGTTGGCTACAAAGCTCAACACACAGGCTTTGTTGAATTTTATAGGGACAAAAATAAATTTCATGATACATTCTCTCAGAAAAAGCAGGAATAGCCCTATTTTCATTCTTGTTCACGTTATTGACTGTATAGAGGTTGAAGGCTAGAAACATCTATTCACATGGTTTAAGAGAAAGTCTTAAGATTCTGTGTCCCAAACTGTTTCCACTCTTTTCCATGACTATGCCTATAAATATTTTCAATACCCAAAATGGCACTAATTGACTAAAGAATACAAATATAAGGGGACCTGACTCTAAACTCATAATATGCTTTCTATGGTTTTCCTTCCCAAACTGCACACCAAAGTAGGAAAGACAAACTTCCTAGATAGAACAGATTTACAAAGGAATGAAAGAGCCCTTACTGAAAACTCCAGTCTCTTAAGCTCCTATTTGGGAAACACATTATAATGAAGTTCCTAATGGTAAGGAACTGACTATAGGGCAGATGTGAGCACAGAGGTTGCTTTGGGAAATAGAGATGTTGGATATCTTTGGATTGAACAGAAAGCAGATGGATATGTTTTCTTCTGGATCCCTATTTCTTTTGGAAATAGTAGATATTTTGTTCTATTCTTTTAAATAATTAATTGTGGGCTTTGAGGGCAGATGACCTTATCCAAATTTCAATTCACAAATTTGTCATATGCCCAAGAAATTTCTGCATTTGATCAACAAGCATAAGCACAAAAATCAAAATAATATACATTTTGAATTTTTGCAACACACAGAAATCTCAGTAGAAATGCTGTTATACATATATGTTTTGATAAGTAACAAAGTTCAAAGGTTTTATATTTTATTCACCCAAGAAATTAAAAAGAAACTCTCTGAAGAAGTTTGTGACAAGTGAAACTTCTAGGAGGAAAGGGAATACATATCTCCCATTTTCAATTATACAGTGAACATCTATGCAAACCCTAAATGTGGAAGAACACAAATAAAGCCTTGGGTGATTAAAATGTTACTGATTATAGCACAAAAGAGATAAGAGGTATGCTTGCTTAATTAATTGCTTTTTAATTATTAGGAAAACAGAACATTCCATAAAACATATGTCAGTATTTTTCTTAGTAGTTATTTAGAATATTTTTGTTCTAATAAAGATTTGTTTACAAATCTTTATTAATTGAATGTTATTCATTGGTCTAAAGATACACAGTTGGAGATTAGAATATATTAATTTATATGCAGGAAAGTGGAACATATTAGTTCAGTCTACTTGTGACATAAATTAATTTGAAAAGCAATAAACTTTGAAACATATCCACAAATAAATAAAATAAAAATGTATTATTTCAGCAAAAATTTATCATACTCAGAAAATAAAATAAATGGGTATAAAATAGAAATATATATAAGCTGGGGATTAATCATTCAGTTTTCAAAAGGGATTCTTTACTTTGAGAAAGTATTTCACTTATTTGTTTAATATAGAATTTGCTTTACAAATACTTTATTTGTTAATACCTTCAAAGGATGTTAGCTCAATGCAAGATATTCTTGTGTTGAGCCAGGTGACATATGTATAAAAAAATTCTTGAATGACATTCGGAAGTATTTCAAAACTGCATGTGTCAATTTTAAGTGTATATTTTACTTTCAGTAAGAGTGATAATAAAAATAGTAAAAATAAATTTTAATGGCCTGTCAAAAGTACTATTTTTTAAATACACTATATAAGTATATGGAGTTGATTTTATAGTAAACATTGCAGGTAAATTTTGAGAATAAATGTATAGGTTTCACTGAAACTATTAAATGATAATGGATGTTATACTTCTCATTATCATTCTGTTTAAATCCCTTTTCAGTATGTTTTTATTTCTTGCCATAGATTTAATCTCATCTAAAATCAAATCCATCTTCTTCCCAATTCTGTCACCAAATCTAAATCCTGCCCTACCTTTATGACAGCTCTTCATACCTATACAAATTCCACACTGCTTATCTTTTAAAGTGATCAACTTGTCTGACAAACCAGATTGGAGGAGGATGGTAGAAGGCAGGAATGGAGCATTAAATGTCTTTGTAACATGCTGAATATCAACTCCAACCCTGCCTAAGGAAAAAGCAAGTAGCGTTTATGAGATGTTTGTGAATGACTCTAAGTTTAAACTTTCAAGGTATGGGCAGAGAAAGGAAGGTGGGAAAGATGAAGATTAGATTTTTAGGGCTCCAAAAATATATGGCTAAAGGATTGTCAACATACCTGATAATCAGTCATACAAAATAATAGTAGCTTTGTCCAAGACCCAGGAAAAACTCAGAGTAATAAATCTATCTTTTTATACTTTACAATAAAGAAAATATTTGAGAGAGCATCCAGTAGGAGGCCCATTAAGTACCACTAGCCCTGAGCAGACAGTTCAATGCAGCTGAGGGTTCTATAGTAATAATTGATTTGTGTTATTCTAGGCAACTCCCCCATCTTACTCTCTGCTCAACTTCATCTTCAGATGCAAACAGCCTTAGGAACATCATCTCTCCAACATTGTCCTTCTCTGATGTGGGCCATTGAGCAGGATCCATGCTCACACATTCCTCTTGGGAGTGAAATACATTCAAATCCTCAAAGACCACCAGCTCCTCAGAGTCAGCTTTGAAACACAGAGACACAGTCTCCTGTTTCTGCTGGACTCTTCTCTGGGCAGAAGCTTCATGAAGGGACGAGATTGCACTCTGTTCTGAAGGCTTGACCTCACATCCTTCGTAATAACCAAGGTCTCCTTGACCTTCTCACTGGGCTGCACTAGGCTTGGCTTGGGAAAGAAGGTAAGGAAGTGCTCCAGCACCAGCTGGTGGATGGTCTTGGGTCCAGTAGTGGCATCTCAAAGGAGGTCTTGGCCCATCTTGGAGTCTGGAGGAACTCAGTATAAAGGACTGCTTTGGCCTTGGGAATATGGGAACCACTTTTGCAGCCATCATGCCTTGCAATAAAAGACCACACTTGTTTCTGGGGGATTCTAGAGCCACCTCTTATGGAAGAAAATCTGCCAGATAGCAAAGCTCTTGGACCCCTTTCACCCCCAGGAGCTGGCTGAGGACGGCTGACAGACCAGGAAACCAGCAAGAGAAGGGGAGAGATCAGCAACTATTCCCTTTTCAGTACTTTTTGCTACCCTTGCTCCTGTTTTTTTGGTCTCCATTACTTCTGTATCTTCTCTTCCTAACCATTTTCCCCCCTCTTCTTTCATTTCTTTCATACCATATATCCACGGTGGTACCAGGTTTATACCAGATATCCATGGTGGTACCAGGTTTTCCAACATTGCTATTGCTCAGTTAGCATATGTTATATTCAAGTCTTAGTAATATATATACATATATATATATATATATATATATATATATATATAGAGAGAGAGAGAGAGAGAGAGAGAGAGAGAGAGATTAGAATATAGAAATATGGCCCATGGAACTTCTACATTACCCAACTCAGTGAACACCTCAAAATGCCTGCTATAAGAGCTTACCTACAAACCAAACATATTTTAACTTCCTTATATTTATTTGCCTTAACAGAGATTCCTTAAAGCTTGACCTTATTTTCAAAGGATCAATCTAAATGCTGACTGCAAACTCAGAAAATAAGTCCTATAAAGGCATGTGAATAATACTAATATATCAGATCAGATGGATAAAACAATTCACATGACTTCTAGATATGGTTATCTGCAACATGCCTGAAAGTATGATTTGGTTAAAACACACACACACACACATACACACACACACACTACTTAAAGTAGGACAGGATCTCCAAATAAAGGAAAAATACAATGCCCTAGAAGAAATAAGTTCTACAATAGTGCTATCTTTTTCTCCCTCAAAATAAGGCCTATCACTATTTAGTAAAATAGTCATTGTTACCTTTTTCCTTGTCAGCTATGTTATCATCCATGTTATTTGAGTCAAAGAATGAAGCATAAATTAATGAACAAGTATAAAAGTTTTCTCCAATTTGGCAAGTGGGAGTAACAGTACCACTGTCCTGGATTTGCAAACGCCAGTTCCTGATTATAGTGGTACCGGCCACTTGTGATGTCACACTAAAACAGCACATATTTTTATATGGAGGATATTTAAAAAAAATTTTTAAATGGTAGTTAATGATATAATCCCTCATGTACTACATGATTCAGGAGTTTGAGTGTCTTTTTTTTCTTAGCCACTTTTTAGATTTACTTGAATTAGATAAAAAGAAAAATTAGATGTAGAATATTTATGATTGAAATTATATCACTTTCTTATAAATCAATAGAACCAAATATTAAGTTTAAAAACAGGAAATGGAGTTAATTTTTTAAAAATCTGGTTAGGGATATACAGAAAATATTGTAGTATAACATTTCTTTTTAGTGTAGCCCATTTCTTAAAGAAATCAATGTGTTTGTCTCAGTTACTTACAATCTCAGAATTTCAGGTCCCTTCTCTACTTGGTTAGTGGTGCTGTGTTAACTGGGCTACAAATGTCTGTTTATAGGGAAAGACTGGATAACTGAGCACTTTTCTCTTTGCTTGGGATTGCTATGACTTTTCCTCATGTTTCTATTCAATTCACTAAACAAGAACATTGGAGGAAATATAGTAGGTACCTGTAGATTTATTTTGGGAAAACAAACACCCTCTTGTCTGTAAGCAAAGGAGGTGCATTTTAAACAGTACAACTTGATACTGGTTTCCCTTTATAGAGCCCAAGAAAAGGGAAGATGTCTCAATTACTTCCATTTGTTCCTGAGTTATTCAAAAGTTGAAATGTTCAATGTCGTGCAACTTGTTAGAAGCTCAAGTAAAACCAAAGCCTCAGCCTTCTAGTTCCAGTTCAGTGTCTTGTGCTCTCTTCCACTGTTACCTATTCACTTGATTATCTGTGATATTCACTACTTTCAGTGCGTAGATACGTAAACTACTTTTGGAGTTTTCAAACAAAATCAAATTTACACTCAAACATTTTTGGTATCATGAATAGCAATAACAGTTGAATTTATGAATGAAGGAGCACTTCACAATGTTCATTTATTCCCTTTTTATTTGTAGAGGGAAGGGAAAAATTCTGTCACACGAGTTCTATTGTTCCTTCTAGTATTAATAACCTCTGAATGCATGAATCATACAAGTACACATTGGTATGCAGCAAATGGCAAGATAAATGCCTTTGTAAATTTAAAACTTTGTTATAAATTCCTTTAGTGCACATTTACTACTGAAAGAATAGAATAACAATATCTGCCACAGCTGAAATGAGTATTTATTCTCCCTTTAATGTTGCCGTATCTTGTATCTTCCTGCCCCCACTATTTTCCCCTCTCACTCCCCATCAATTTGTATAATGTGCTCTGTCCATAAATGTGGTGTGGTGGAATCAAAAGAATACAAGCTTTGGCATGAGATAGAAATAGGATTTGAATCCAGGTGTGGGGCTTTGAACTATTTAATTAACCTTTCTCTGGGTCTCAACTTCATCCACTTTACTAACATAAGCCAGCAGAGTCTGGTATGAGGATCAGTGATCATGAATGCAAAATGCCTAGTACAGTGTTGTGAATGTTGTGATGATAGTAATGAAAGCTCTCAGAATTCTTTTTTTTTTTTTAAACTGGGGATTGAAGCCAGGGGTGCTTTACCACTGAGCTACATCCCTAACCCTTTTCATTTTTTGAGATAGGTTCTCACTAATTTCCTTAGGCCCTCACTAAGTTTCTGGCCTTGAATTTGTAATCTTCCTGCCTCAGCCTCCTCAGTCGCTGTGACTACAGGTGTGAGCCACTACCCTCCCTGCTCAGATTCTTAGTATATCATTTTTTATAATGAAGTACCTGAGGCATTTAATTTATAAGAGAAAATACATTAGTTTTATTTTGGTTTATGTTTCTGGAGGTCGCAGTCCACGATCTAGTTAACCCCATTTCTTTGGACCTCTGGTAAGAAAGACACATCATGGTGAGAGCACATGGTGGAACAAACAGCTCACTTCAAGAATGAGACAGGTTGGTCAGGGTCCCACAATCCTTCTTGGGAGCATGTCCTCAATGGTCCAGCAACCTTCCACTAGGCCTTATCTTCTAATGGTCCACAGCATCTCCCAGTACCAGCCATCCTGGGAATCTACACATGGACCTTTGTGGGACACTCCCTATATTCAAACTACAGCAGGTGTGTTGTAGCATTACTTCCTATAGGCCTTATGACAATGGTGTCTTCTTGAGTTATTAAAGTACCTTAAAAATTTTTAAAAACCATGTTCTATGCTTCTTTTTGGTTTTAGATGAAAGTATGGTGGTACAAAATGTTGTATTTATTTAATAATGTATAATTGTGATTAGTTAAAATGAAGAGTTAATATTAATGTGTACCCAGCAGGCAGAAAGAGAACAAATAAAAAATAAATTATGATTAAAAAAATGAATCTCAGACAATGAACACTATGTCTGATACTCCTGAATTGAAAACTGGTGTGAAAGAAGGAATATAAAAACTGTAAAACAGAGATGGGAGTGTAGCTTAGTGGTAGGATGTGTGCCTAGCATGCACAAGTCCCTGGGTTCAATCCCCAGTATAAAAATATTTTTGTATTTTTGTTTAAATTATCTTTATTATGGGAAAATTTTCAATATGTAAAAAAATTTAAAAACCTGTTTAGTGACTCCCCATATGCACATCAATAATATTAATCGTTGGCCATCTTGTTTTATCTATGACTTTTCCTAATCCTCCTGTGCTGAATTATTTTAAAACAAATCCATATGACCCATCATTTCATCCATAGATGCTTCAATACGTACCACTAAAGGGTAAGAACTGTTTTACAAGACAAAGCAAAATTTAAATATTAATCTAACAAATTAACAATAATTCCTTCACATCATCTATTAACCATGTGTTTCTATGACGTTTCATTTAAAAAATCTGCCTTCTATATGACAATATAATGGTCATTTTTTTTTATTTAGAAGTGTAAGAATCTGTCACATGAAAATTATGAAGAAATTTGTATTTACAAAAAAAGTGTGACAGTTTTCCAACATTTCATCCTAAATTAGTCAGTGACAGTATAATATATTAAAAACACAAACTTTTGGACTGGGAGTGTGACTCAGTGTTGGTGTACTTGCCTAGCATGCATGAGGCCCTGTTTGATCTCCAGAGAATGCAAACAAAAATAAATTTTTAAAATGTTTGTTGCTCCCTTATGTTTTTGTTAATTGTTTACTCATGGCTTTTACTTAGTTTTTAATTGCTTTATCTTACTGACTTGGAAACATTCTACACAAAGCTGTACATGTCCTCAAATTTTTCACATTTTTGTCAGCATTGTTATAATGTTAAAACTTAAGTTTTTCATTCATTATTAGATTAGAACATTGGAGAAAAACAGCTTGTACCTGTTGATTTACTTGCAGTTTTGGTAGACATTATTTTCCCAGCTGCCTTCTAAGCCCAGTCATTATGCCTTTGACATGTATTTTGCAAATATTTTTCTTCTTGTCATTTATTTTCTGCCTTTGTTCACAGTAACCTTTTTTGGTGCCAAAATTTCCCTATCTCAGGATGAATGTAAGTAATTTACTAATTTTGTTCTTATACCTTTATCTTTTTTATTTAAAGTTTTAAATCAAAATTATTGTAATATAAGGCATTGGTCAGGTTTTAACATTTATGCCAAAGTTGGAAGCCAATTGTTTCACTACATTTGGATAGACTGTTCTTTTCCCAGTGAGTCGATATGCCTTATTATCTAATAAAATATTTTATAAATTTTAAAACATACATGTTTAAAAATGTGTGTGTATTCATAGGTGGATGGCAAAAACAGGGACCTAAGAAAGTGAGATAAGTTTTAACTGAGAATTGATGTTTTATATCAGATTGAAGGTGTACTTCACTGAAAATATAGAAAATGAAAGGAAACTCTTAATATTTTTAGTGAGTAAGCAATGAAAAATGGTTTAAGTGAAGAGATAAAAAGATAAAAAAATTTTCACATATCACAAATCTGCAAGAGATTTATTTTCTAGAGAGCAGAATTGGCTCTTCTGAGTTTACCTACATGTACAATTTCTATGCCTTTCATTTATTTAACATTTATTTGGTCCTTACAAAATGTGTTAGGCATTTTGCTAATGATACAGGAATGAATATGACACAGCCTATGCCCCTAAGGAGTTCATATTTTCATCGACTGTACTTTTTACATTGGGTTGTAATTGCCTGTTTATGGACCTAATTCCTTCCTGCTCTATGAACTTTTTAGGACAGTGCCCTTCATTTGTTCATGTTCTAATCCCTAGTGTTTAGAATAGTTCTTGACACATAGTAGCTGCTGATCAATGGGTATTTGTTAAGTTCCCTGGGAGTAGAATCCCATTATTTCCAGGGTCATTCATACCCAAAGCCATCTGCCAAGAGGAGATAACTGCCTTCTATGGAGCATTCATTGTCACAAATCAGTGATGTTTTCTGCCCCTACTCAGTCTCCTTTCAATGTTGCCATGCCAGATAACTTCCCTTTCTCCTACAAATCCACTTGCTACCTTTGTCCACCCTGCCTTTTCTCTCCCAGGGCTGACTTGTTTCCTTCATATCAGTAGATTGCAGCTCTCCCAGTGTTCTGGTTGGGTTTTGCCAATGGGAAGTTCCATAGAAGATGGGAGGGAAGAGATAAAGGTCAGAGTATTTCTTGTTCTGCTTTCCTTCCTGTGAGGTTTCCTCAGGCTGGGTAGGTTCCTTCCACAGAAAGTCTTTAGTTCTTTCTCTTAAGGCAGCCTGATGGACTTACTCTGCTTTCCTTTTGGTTCCCAATAATTCTTTTTTTCATCCCTTCATGCCTATGGTGATGGCTAACTGGTAGCTAATGGCCCTGGGTTCTTGATGATTCATCATGGTTTCAAATACATGCTTCATCTACATCTTTTTGAACAATCTCTTTGCAAATGAAACCTCTTCAAATTATACTATTTAAATGTGCCTTTGATTTGTTTGCTATAAATATTTCATTATATTATTACTCTTACTACTATTACTGCATTTTAAAAAAAATTAATTGTAGGTGGACACAATACCTTTATTTAATTTATTTATATATGGTGCTGAGAATCAAACCCAGGGCCTCACACGTGTTAGGTGAATGCTCTACTGCTAAGCCACAACCCCAGCCAACTACTATTGCATTTTATGGAGAAAAAGCGTGTGTTAGGATAACCAATAGAGACAGGTGGCAATGGAAGTGTGGTTGTGCATCTTCAGGAAGTCATTTTTATGTTTGAAGGTCTCTTATAGTCTGAAAAGTTGTCCCGAATACTGGAGTGACCATTTGGCTGAAGACTCAGTGAATATAAAACAGATAAAACGGACACCTCTAAAAATAAATGTGCTCAGAAGTTACAATGATCAGTTAGTAAGTTACAGTGAATCAATGTTTTGTTTTGTTTTACACTTATTTTACTCAACCATTAACCACACCTGTACTAAGACTCTGCAGTTTTCATTTTTTGACAATTTGTCAAGAAAACTTATTAACTATTAGTATCTGGAGGCGGTAATATCCATCCCTAATGAAGAAGTCTGGCTATACATATTAGTTGAGTTACAAAAACTCTTTGTAGATTCCAAGAGAATGAAATAAATCACAATTTCTTTTTCTTTTTTTGTATGTGAGGGGTAAGTACTGGTGTTTGAACGCAGGGGCACTCAACCACTGAGCCACATACCCAGCCCTATTTATTTTTTTATTTAGAGATAGGATCCCACTGAGTTGCTTAGTGCCTCACTGTTGCTGAGGCTGGTTTTGAAATGCTGAGGCTGTTTCAGCCTTCTGAGCCACTGGGATTTCAGGTGTATGCCACTGCAATCACAATTTCTTGATTTTGGTCACTTGATACATTGAAGTGGATAATTCTAGTGTTTGGCAGTGTGTTTATCTTTACATTATATATAAGGTAATATATAAACAGGCATATTCTAGACATTTGAAAGTATTTCATTTATTTTTCTACCTGATAAGTTTTTATGACAACCAAGTACATGATGGACTTTACACTAGTTAGGAATGAGAAATGAATATGACATGAACATTTTATTCAAGGTACTGAAATGAAGATTAAGGGATTATAAAAATGAACTTCATGGGGTTGGGGTTGTGGCTCAGTGGCAGAGCACTCACCTAACAAGTGTAAGGCCCTGGGTTTGATCCTCAGCACCATATAAACATAAATAAAATAAAGGCATTGTGTCCAACTACAACTAAAAAAATAAATATTTAAAAAAATGAACTTCATTAAAGGTAAAATTTCTTTTCCTTTCTTTTATAAAGACATAGGAAGAATACTTTACTTTCATTATGAGCTTTTTGAAGCAATTGTTCCAGGAATAGTACAAGGGAATCACAGAGATTGGACCCGAAGCTATAAGTGGTTATTGGGGTTTTCCACAGTGATCAATGTGTATGAATTAACCTCCTCTACGTTCTGAGACTTTTTTGTTAGTATTAATATTTTATAATGTTATCAAAGTTGTAAAACCACTCTGTGTAGCAAGTTTAGATGGAATTAACTATAGGATTCATTTTTTTTTTTTTTTTTTTGGTGTAAGAAAGATATACATCATACAAAGATTCATGGAGAGGAGCCCTTCTGGGTTTGGAGCCAAGGAAGGCATAAGACTTTTTTTGTTGTGTATGTGTGTATAAGCTGTTAAAATAACTGCAATAGGTGCTTCGTGTCACCCTAACATCCCTGACGTTGCAATAATTTTTCTACACATTGAATGACTGTATTCCTTTGAAGCCATGCTACAGCTTTATCATTCCCCACTGAATAAACTTTGGTAGTAGGTGTCATGTGCTGGGGAGCTAACGAACTCTTGTGCTTTTAAGTCACTATTTAATTCATGACTTTGCTCTTAGTCTTTTCTCCTTTCATTTCCTCATGGCACTCCACTTCATTAATAATAGAAAAGTCTTCAGTCTTAACACACTTCATTTTTATGCACTGTTCTTTCAACTGGCATTTGCTGATATTCCTTCCAAGCTGTTTCTATTTATGATGATACCATTATGCTTTAAAAAGGTATCCTTTTTAAAAGCAGGGAAGGAACATTTTAATAAGTCCTATACCAGGAAGAATGTTTTAATTTTTATGCAGTTTAGATAGACCAAAGAATGGATTTAAAATAAAAAAATATTTTATTTTTAGTAGGGTTCCTAGGATGCTGATTATTTAATCTAGGTAGAAGGGTGTAGGCACTATTGGTGAGTTAAATTTTCCCACTTTCTATCATTTACTGTTCTGTCCAGGTCCTACATTTGCTAATTGGCATGGGTTCATAAGTTTTATAAATAAAAATTAATTTTTTTTATAAAAGAAAATTCCCTAGACGATGCTTATGAACAAAAGCAAAAATGTAATGTTAAATCTCAAAAGAAAATGTATCATAAACTTAAGGATTTAAAATTCTAAATTAACATTTTTTTCTCCATTTTATGAGAAGTGTCTTCACTTGTACCTCCACAAAAGACAGTCCTGTTTTTAATATGTTGAGGGCTTGGGTTAATTAAAGAATAATTTTAAAGCACACCGAAAAGATTCAATGGCTTTTTTTGTGATAATTCTGCAAGAAACAGGCATGTGTATATCAGAAGACTAGATTCATTACTCGACTGTAACTGTTTTCTCATTGTATTTTATATACTGCCAAATAATGCTATTATTTGAGATACTTGAGATGGTCCTGAATATTTACTATGCATTTTGTTGCCAAGGAGCAGCAGAAGAGTGCAATGGCCCGAGTGCCCAGTGAGTGCCTTTCCTCCTGAAGGCTTCATGGAAGGGATACTCTTTCCTTGCCACACCTTGTGCTGAAACTGATCCTCACTCATGTAAGTGTTCAAGCTATGCTAATGGACCACACACATTCAAAAATCAGTGCAATTGGGCTTTCCATTTTATAAAAGTTACAGGTGAATAAATAAAATGTCAAGACTTTTGGTAAAGAGCATTCTTAAACTTCAACTACTTTAAATATTATTAAAGATGATTAATACCTAAACTTCATTCAAGACCCACAGACATGTCTTCTTTTTCAAAACAGAGAGACGAAGCTTGTTTTTTTCCCAATCTGGTTCTTAAATTAACTTGGCTGGGGAAATGATTATAAATAATTAATCAAGAAATGATGTTCACATTTTTTGAAAGTATACATTTTTGTCCAGAACTTAATGCTTTAATTTTAGGAGAGTAGTCTTTAAAGAGTCTTTAAAGAGAAGCCAAATGTGTCTTTACAAATCCAAAGATTTGATTTTCTTTGTCTCATTAATATGTTCCTGGCATTAAGAAAAGCATCCTATTCTAGGTAACTTCTTACTAATGGCCTCACAAAACTCCTTGTCATCTGCATTCCCTCCCTGTGTCCACTGTAAGTGATAATTTGGCAAACAAGTTATTTGTTCTTTACAAAAATATAATCCTCCCCCAGGAAAGAACATATTTATCTTTAAGAATTTATATTTTATATTGTAAGTTTATTTTTTGTTATAAGATTCCATTAATTTTACATTTTAAAGAAAAAGTATTTTATTAATTAGAAAAGAGTATCTAGTTATAAATTGAATAATTGCTATAATCTAATACTTTACCAGCTAGTAACTACAAAATGAGATTGTGCTTTCTTTTAATTCCAAAACTGTCATAGTGTGAGTTTCTACCAGCCTAATCACTGGAAATTAGTCTTACGCTTTTGAGAGTTTCCCCGGGTACTGCCTCCCATATGTTCAGGAGCAGGTGGTCTCCTCATTACATTGCCATCTCCGCTGTTGGCCATCCTCATGAGACCACTAACCATATGGACTCAGTTCTGTTTTCCTCTAAGAATGACATCCACTGCTACTGTCTTTCTGATCTGAAGCAAGCCTGACACTTGCTTTTCTCCTCTCTAACTCCCCATAGCACAATTGAGACCAGGTTAAAATGTTAGCTAGACTATTAAAGGTTCAGGCCTTATGGAAGGAAAGTGCAACAAAGAAAGTAACTTATTGCTATAAAAGTGGCTACTATTAGAGTACCCAGAACCTGGGATCTCTTCCTGGTTCAGCTTCAGGTTGGCTGGTATCTCCTACTGGGATTGCCCTGACACATCCACTGCTAGCAGCTTCTTCTAAACTCCGAGGTTCAAAGTGAAGATTCCTGTTCAACACAATCCAGTATATACATATATATACTCTTCAAAGAAAACTCCCCACCTAGCTGTTGAGTTGTGATCTTGCCTTAGGAGCCATGGAAAGACATCAAAACACCATAGCCCAATAGGGCTTTTTGTTTGTTTATTTGTGTTTTTTCCTACAGCAATGCCTTATTTGAGTGCAGTAATCCAGACCAGAGTGTGTTGGCTTAGCCAGTCCAACTCCTTTGCTGTAGTTTGAAAGAAGGATTGAGTCTGTAGGAACTTTCCATCCTATCTCTGCTTTATATCTCAAGTATTCGTTGAATGCAATAGATTACTCTGCAAATACGCAGTAATTGATATGTATAGTATGGCTTAAATCCAGTTTGTGAAAAAAGACGTTTTCTAAAAATATAATTATATTAAAAAAATTTTCCTCAACTTTCCATTTAAAAGCATTTACACTGGAGTGTTTTACTTGGGGTCTCTGTGTGTGTTCTTTTTCTGAAGCAATGGGTTGATACTATCCTTTTATTTTTTTTTAAACAAAGGACTTCCACTGAGAATGTAGGACTTTCTTATATCATTATTTTTCTTTTTCTTTTGGTGCTGGGGATTGAACTCAAGGCCTTCTAAAAGTTAAGCACATACTGTACTACAGACCCATACTTTAAAACTTTAAAAGTGGCACTTTAGGGGTCTTGTGAGTATTGTCAGTGGCAGAGACAATGATGTGAAGAGGAGGCTACCAAGTTAAAGAATCCTAAGCTTTACAATCTAGAGTACCATATAAAAACAGAATGTTAAGGGCTACCTTAGAACAACACCTTTTTTACTAGACAAGCCTCAGTTGGATGGGGGGCTGGCTTCTAGTCTCAGCTCTGAACTGCTGCTGCACGTTGGGTCAGACCTGTAGCAAGGATCCCATTCTGGGGCCTAGTCTGGAGATCAGTGGCTATTGAAGCATGATCTTCTCGTAGTAGATCCCCAGAGATCAGAGGGTCACCCTAACTACACATGCATATTTCAAAATTATGCTTGAGTCATGTCCAGTAACATCCATTAGTCAAAGGAAGACAGATGGTCAAACTCCATGTAATGGTCAGGAAATTCACTTAGTCCTTCCTCCACAAGGATGTGGCCAAGGGTGTGGATGTATAATTCTGCTACACAGGAGCAGATAATTCTGTCCATTGATTCACTTTTCTTTTCTGGATGACTACAGATGTTGCCTAGTTCTCTACACAATTCTCTTTTGTCTAATATTATTCCATATCACCATTATTTATAACTGAGATTACTACTCCCTGCTTAAACCAATACTTTCAATATAGGAAAGAGTTAAACATTTTAATAATCCAATGAGTTCATCTTGTTTGTTTGTTTATTTATTTATTTTTGAGACATATTCCCATTATGCTGCCCAGGTTGACTTTCAACTCTAGAACTCAAATGAGACCCTCCTGCCTCAGACTCCCTAGTAGCTAGAAATACAGGCACATGCCACTATGTCTAGCTTACTATGATTAATTTTTATTATATTTAAAAATCTCCCTTGCTTGTTCTATCTGCCTTTTCCTTCTAAAGTTATGCTTTCATCCAGCTATTACAACTTTGAACATCTAAACATTTTTAAGACTAATGATTTAAGATGCATGCTAGTTTTGTCTTCTAGAAACTTGTGTTATTTATCCAACAAAAATTATTAAGTGTATACAGGGTGCCAGGCACTCAGCAAGAAGGGATAGATTAGAGAAAAAAAAATTACTATTTGTCCTTTCCTTTAGAGAGCTCACAGTAGAGTATGGACCAGACTCTGCCACCTGTGTCTGCAGTGAACTTGCTGTTATTCTGTAGGTATAGTTTTGATCACCTATTCCTTTCTTGTTCTTTCCCTATCGGGAGTTAATTTGTTCCTTTTTAATATTTGCAAAGCACTTTGCACCATTGAGTTTAAATAATCTTTTGAGATACAAAATAATGCTTTTTTTTCTTTTGTTGTTTCTCTATTCTTTGCCTAGGGCTGTTTTTGGAAAAGAAGCCCCCCTCCCTCCTGAACAAACAAAATACAATAAAACATAAAGCTATTGAGGACATTTTTAACATATGACCCTAGGAAAAATATCAAGATAAAATGGTATGCAACTGGAGGTGGAGAATTCAGGGGAAAGTGGTCGAGAACAAAGGGCCTTTCTTTCAGAAGACAAAGATTCCCTTGGCCTGGGTAAAAAGAAACAGAAAGAAATCTGGAGGTCCTAAGAGCAGAGAGGACTTATGTACTCTGTCTAAGCATGATGGTGTCAGTAATAATAATAGTAACAATAGTAGCAATGATACACATAGCAGCTAACTCTCACTGAATACCTACTATGTGCAAGTATTACACTCAGCACTTCATATTAAATTATTTCATTTTGTGCTCACAATGACCATATCAGTTAGGAAAAATATATGTCTTCTTTGAAGATGAAGATATGAAGCTTAATTTTTTTTATGCTTAATTTTTTAAAAAAATCTTTTCCCCAGGTCACATAGATATGGCATGACCAGGATGTGAGTGCAAGTGAAACCCAAATCAGTCCCTGCAAACTCTCAATCATTCTCTCTCTCTACAACTAGGCTTCTCATCAAAGAAGATCCAGCGCCTGGGGAACTTAGAGAAAGCAGTCTGTGACTATAAAAATGTTTCTTGTTTCTCCTGTAGGACAAGGAGTGGTTAAAGCTCCCTGATCCCAAGGAATCCTGCAGATAGGTAAAACAAAGAATGAGAAGAGGCAAACCTCTCTACCTTTGTTCCTTTCTCATTCCTGTGACACAGGTGAGAGGATGGGAGGAAAGACCAAAGAAGTACTGCTATAGTTTGGATCTGAAATGTCCACCAAAGGCCCATGTGTTAAAGCCTTGTTCCACAGCATATGGCACTATTGGGAGTTGGAGCCTAGTGGGATGGAATGTTCTCCAATTATTGGAGCATGACCTTGAAAGTGATAATGGGACTCCCGCCTCTTTGTCTTGTTCATTCCACAGCATAAGGTGATTGGCTTTGCTTTACCATGTGTTGCCACCATAGTGTGCTGTTTTGGCCTAGACTCAAGGCAATTGAGCCAATTGATTATGGCCTGAAACCTCCAAAACTATAAGTCAAAATAATACTTTTCTCTTTATAAGTTGATTATTTCAGGTATTTGTTAGAATAATTGAAAGCTGACTAACACAATCACCAAGGCCAATTTTCTACTGACCTGGAAGATGGGGTTTGATGTAAAAAAAAAAAAATTAAGCATAATTACAGAAAATAATTAGTACATTTCTTGTACATGTAAGTTTGTAAGGTGAGATTGAGACCTATCATATAGATTACCTTTGCATTGTAATTAGAGAATTTCCTGCAGATTACAGATAGTTAGAAGTTAGGAAATTTCTGTTATTTTTCCCCCACACACATAGTAATGTGCCAAGCATAAGCTGGTTGCATGGATTATTGAAACACTCTTAATAAGGTTTTCCTATTATTGTATTTTTCCCCAGTAAATTCTCTTTACACCCAATGCTAAAGTCTTTATTGTGAATATTAAGTCAATTAATATTTATAGCTTATACTTTAAATGCTCTTGCTTAGAAGTGTGTTTCTTTCTTTTTTTAATCCGTTATTCTTATTTCTTATCCTTCAGATATTTTTTTTTGATAATAAATCAGAGAATGTAACATGAAAACATTTTAGACAAGATGTTTGTTAACTACACTATGAAATTTCCAAGGGCAAAGGGCACTTATGCCCTGTAACCACAATGACTGCAGAATTCATCAAGAAATCAATGTTGATGAGTAGGAAGGAGAAATACAGAATCCTTAGAGGAATGGTGCCAGAAATAATTGCAACAAATGACTAAGAGGCGGCCTCTTACCTGTCAAGAGTCAGATAGTCACACGCTGTCACCTCAGGAAAATCAGGCAAAGAATCATTTCTAGTGTTGGGCAGCATAATGAAAGTCAGCCATTGCTGGCTTCTGTGATGGTAATAGCTAACTAGTTAGCCTGCGGTCCTTCTTAGTCACTTCCTTTCTATTCCTCCTCCTCTTTGTGACTTCTCAGCTTCAGTCCTAGGAGCTCAACAATTTCACTAACCCCAAGTAGATTTTTTTTCCTACTGAATAAATATGGAAGCTTTCAGCATTATTTGAATTTATGGAGAACACTTATATCAGCAACTCCAAAGTATATGCATAAACTCACAAATCTGAAATGAAACTATGAGACATTTGAGGAAAAGCATAGGTTTCCCCTTCACAGTGAGCACATTCCCTCACCAACCATCCACTGCACATGCTGGACACTGACCAAGCAATGAAGCACTGCTAAAATCCACAGAATAGCTGGAGAGATAGGCATGCAAACAAACCCTATCCATAAGATACTCAACCCAAGAATAGAGGCACAGCTAAAGGTCCTTGAGAGCACAGACAGGGAAAGGAAATGTAGAAAACGAAGGAGGTTTCTAGAGAAGGGAACTTTCGAACTGGATTTTGAAGGATATTCAGGAGTTGCCAATTGACTTAGAGGGGAAACAGCACCCCAGAAAATGAACAATATTTAAAGACCCAGAATCATAAAAGAGTATGGCATATTTATGAATTGGAAAACAATTCCACGTGGATGATGTTGAGGTAGGATATGAAAAGACAGGAGTGAGAGACCGAGAAAGAGATCAAGTTTGTGATTGGTTTTATGTACCACGCTTACCAACTTAGAGATTGTTATAGGTTTACTGATAAATTCTGATGGCAGCTAATTATTATATTAACTGGTTGGGGACTGATATGAATATTCAACTTCTCTTCTCTGATGACAAAATAATGTTTAGTGGTGTGAGCTGCTGAACCTAGCAGGGACAAAACCTAACAAAACAGCCAGTTTTTACTAAATAGATTTGCATATGATAGATTCCCATGAATGTTCTTGACTTAATAAGGCGTGTATGTGTGTGTGTATGTGTGTGTGTGTTGACATTTGTTTCTATAATTTTACATAGAGAAAGGTGGGCTGGGGTGAAACATAACTTGGAACTCACTCAGGTACTAGAAATTCCTAGTTACGCCTCTTCTCGCTGATACATGGACTGAGTCGCCCTTCAGGTTCCTGTGAGAGGTGAGTAATAGGTATAGTATGTGAATGTTTCCTTGACCCACTCCTCCCTTAGTAAATGGGGAGTATTTTAGTTCAAGATAAGAAGGGAAGGATAGAGAAACCGGTATAAAAGATAAAATCCTTGAGAGAAAGTTCTTGTTAGTTTTTCTCAATGGGTTAATCATTTTTTTGTCAAAATTATTTAGCATGGCAGAGTGGTTACTGACTTCCATGGGCTTTAGAAGGCAGCTTTGAGGATTCTTATTGATTTTATTGTCCTATTGCTGATAGAAGGGCAGATGAGGAAAGGTCATGTTGCTATTTGGGGACAGTATGGACAATGTAATATGCAAATAAAGATCCAGAAAATCATTTTATGTTCTTACTGCCATCTTGGTGGGTCTCAGAATTACTGGTAATAAGAATACCACAGGGATGATTTTCAGGCAATTTTTAACCCAATTAAAAATAGAAAACTTGTATAAGACGTGTATGTGGGCAGAAGGAATAGTAAGAACAGGCAGGGCCTGGTCCACCCTTCCTTCCTTTGTAATCTGATATATAGTATCTTTTCTATTGTTTTCCAGTATAAATTTAAGTTCTTTGTATCTTGCAGTGTCTTAATATTCTGGACTGTGAGTGCTTTTATAAGAGGTTATTTAAATTTTAATTTTCTCCTGACTTAGTTCAGTAAATATCCCAATTTTAGAAATATCTTTAGCTTTGTGTTGAAATCTTTGTTTTTCTTTGCAAACCCAACATTATCTTCTAGCAGGTGCAGATTCTGTGCTTTTTGAGTTCTTAGTGAACATAAATCCCTGGTAGAGATACTTCTCATTCTCAGCATACCATCGACCTGATAATGATGCTTATAAAACAGAGAGATATTTTTCTAGGTTCCATGGTTAAGCATATATTTCAAGAAAGCCCACTGTTTATCAGGAAATGTGGAATCATTTATGGGTTTTTGTAGATATGGATGTATGTCTTTAAGTAAGTTTGCTAGCAATAAAAGTCAGTTTTTCTTTTAAATCGAAACACTTTGGTTGAAATGCAGTTCATAGAAAGTGTGTTATCATGTGAAATTTCTACATTCCCCTTTCTGTGCTTCTGAAGTCATTTGGTTATTAAAACATAATTTAAAATTATAATTTCTGGAGATGAGCATGACCAGGGAGGTGTTCCAGGGCAGATTTGCAAATAAATACACATTTTAGGTACAATTTAAAAAAACACATTCCTCAGTAACGACTTAAGATTCAACTGGGTGAGGGAAAAGAGAAAAAAAAAAAAACTAGTATTTTCTCGTATTTGCTTAGTCAGCCTCCTGATTTTCCAGAAGTAAGAAACTGCAAATAATGGAATCCTGATGCTTCTCCCCAACTCCCTCCTCTTTCTTTTTCTGTTTCTCTTTCTCTCAGTATTAGTAGAAGTTATGACATGGATATGGAATCCGAGGACAAAAAATGCTATGTTAACAAGTTTACCTTTAGTGTACCTTACAAACTTTTGGACAGTGATAAACCCCTTCTTTACAACTTGCCCTTGAAAGTTAAAAAAGCTATATATCCATATTAAACTAAATCTAAGCATAAACTCCTACCAATTACTCATGAGAAGCATGTTGAAGCTACCAGGCCCAACTCTGGATAGATGGGTCCTTCTGATTTCTTTCTCCACTCTGATTTGTATCCAGAGCTAGACTCTAACATCCTGACTGCTGCTAGATGTTTTCTTATGAATGCCTCTTTATCACCTAAAACTCTACTTGGCTAAAGTTAAATTGCAACTGTGGTTCCCTTTCTCAGCACAAGTCTCCTCATGTGGCTATACTTTCCTCAGTCAGTGCCAAGACCTATCAATGTTTCCCCTTCCTCTATTCATTCCTCCCTTCACCACTGACCCCCTTCCTCCTTTCCTCTTATTCCTGTGTGCATTTATTCAACCTGGACATATTAAGTGTTCTCTACCCAGATCTCTGAATACATTGGATTAATTAGAAGTGTAGGTATTTCCAGATGTAAAAACATTTCACAAAGGAAGAAAATCTAGGCGTTTATTTCCCTCATCATTAGCTTTATAACCCTCAGTCTCAAAAAAAAAAAAAAAAAGTGCTGCAGATGAGGGGATAAGATGAGCTCTGTAATTCTTTTGGTTTTTATGTTTTTCACTAGCTTTTCAGGCCAGCTGGCTAAGCAGGGACTATTTCTAGCCTAAAGGAAGCTCTAAGGAAGACCTTGTGATTTAGTTGCTAAGTAAGTATTTCTGCAGATGCTGTTATCTTTAGGTAATGATGCCCTACTTTACAAATGAAACGATACACTTATTTTGGAGTATTAGTTGGATTTTTGAAACTTTGAGCTTTCCAAAGTGGAACTCTGCTATTAACCACTGGTTGTCTAAAGACACTGAACTTCATTTGTACAACATTGCCCTTCATGATGTGCACATTTCTCAATAGCTTTATGACTCCCTTTGTGTCTGAGTGCCTATTAGGACTGAAATATCCTGACTTCCCAGTCAGAATGGAGAGTAGACTTCCTGGTCTAGTTTGTGACATATGAACTCCCAACTCCCTGAAGGTGCAGACATAGGACTTTTCCACACCTCAGAAAGCTACACACTGTGATATGGGTAACTTGGTCCCTTGTCACATGCACTTACTGCTCTTGAGAAGTTCTAGCTTGTGGAGAGATATAATAAACTTTCTGGTTTATCACCAGTGGTTATAATACTTTAAATATCTCAGATTACTTTGGGTTAAGCAGGATTGGAAAATATTATTATTTTTTGGCTGTGGGAGAAAATCATGAAAAATTTATTTTTAATCTCTCACTTGCCTTCTTTACTGCAACTCAAGTTTCATGTGCTTGTTCTTTCCTCTTTTGTTCTTTAGAAATCCCATTTTCTACCTTATATAGAAGCTAAGTGGTCTGTAAACAGAATTTCCTTGGTTCTCTCTCTTGATTTCTCTAGCCTCATTTGGGGAGCAAAACCAACCACCCCAGGTTCTGGGACACACAGTGGGGACATGAACATGCTATGGGAGTCAGACTTGTTTTAAAATACCAACTCTGATGTTGGCTGGCTACATAGTAAATTGGGAAAAGCATTTCACTTCTCTGAGTTTTAGTTTCTGAATATGTTTTTTTTTTTTAAATAGCAATATCTTTTTAATTTTATTTTATTTTTGTAGTTGTAGATGGACAGCAAGCCTTTATTTTGTTTATTTTCATGTGGTGCTGAGGATCAAACCCAGTGCCTTACAGATGATAGGCAACTACTCTGCTACTGAGCTACAGCCCTAACCCCGTGAATGTTTTAAGAATAAATTAAATAAATCATACACATAATTTAACACACTATTTAACTCAGAGTAGTGACAGACACACAAAAAATTAATTTTTGGCTTTACTTTCTCACTAGGTCTTTTTGTTTTTATTGTTTGTTGCTGTTACAGTCTGATAACTAGGTAATTGCTGATTTTCATGACTTTAATAATATTTTACAGATATGTTTCTAAGAATCTCAGAATTCTTAGCTGATGCTCACCCACCCACACACATGCTTGGAAAATGTGAAATGAATCCCACTCTTATGAAATTTTCTTATGAAGGGAGAGGGAGAACTAAAAAGTAGTCAAATTTGAGGTTGCAGAGAGGAAATGAAGGAGGTGGGAGTAGTCCCTGAAATTCTTGCTTTCCTTAGTACCATGATAAACATTATTAGATCATGTTCTCTTCTCTGAATATCTTATCAGCTATTTTGTTAGTATTTATCAAGTGTCCAGAGGGATGGCTTAACAATTTGTTTGGTCAAGGAAAAAAAAAACCCAGAAAATCATATGCTACTATAATATTTTAGAGCACAGTATATTGTGGTCCAACTAAGAAATGGAAAAAAAAACAACTCAGCAACAAAAATCAGTTAAATATATAGGCCTTCAAATCTACTAAAACATAAAGCTTGACACCAGCCCTCGCCTTTCTTTATCTTAAATTCCAAAGTGAAGTTTCATTTAATGTCCGTTATCAGCGGTTTTTGCACAATGTCCGACACATTTTCTGACTAATGATCATTTTTTGTCTTTATTAATTTTACTTTTTAATGAAAGTCTCAGTTTCTTTAAAGTCTTAGTATAAACCTACCCAAACTACATTAAAAACAACAAAAGTGGCTTCTCACTGCTGAACAGATAAATAATCCAATTTCTCTGACAAGTAAATGTGAAGTATGCAAAGAACCTAACCAGTATTTTGATAAACACTGTTGAAATACAACAAACTATCTTCACAATTTCTTTCTTTATTTTTTGCTATCACAAGGTTTTCTTATAAACAAATAAAAACCACATTAGTCAATACTGAGAAGTCATTCTCTTGTTCATTAACTGGGAATGTTAGACTGAATTTAGGTGCCTTAATTTTAGAAAACTGTTTTGCTAAAGCATGCCTCTAATCCCAGAAGCTCCAGAGGCTGAGGCAGGAGGATCCCGAGTTCAAAGCCAGCCTCAGCAAAAGTGAGGCACTAAGCAACTCAGTGAGACCCTGTCTCTAAATAACATACAAAATAGGGCTGGGGATGTGGCTCAATAGTCGAGTTCCCCTCAGTTCAATCTGCAGTACATCCCCCCTGGAAAAAAAAAAAAACACCTGCCTTGCTAAAATTTCCTTAACCTTTTTTACCTTCTTCATATGACATTTATTCATATTTTTTACTTCAATGATATAGAAATGAAAATATCTTTTGAGTCATTAGCCCACTTATATTTCTTAAGGGCTGTATGTACCTCCCCTCCAAAGTTCATATGTTGAAATCCTAAACCCCAGAATCTCAGCATGCAACTATATTTGAAAAAAAAGGCCTTTAAAAAGCTTTAAAGACCAATAAAATTATGGCATTTGCTGGTAAATGGATGGAGTTAGAGAATATTATGCTAAGTGAAATAAGCCAGTCCCCCCAAATCAAAGGTGGAATATTTTCTCTGATATGAGATTGTTAATTCACAATGTGGGGGGGCACTAAGGAAGAATAGAGTTACTTTATATTAGGTAGAGGGGAGTGTAGGGAGGGAAGGGGATATGAGGATAGGAAGGACAGTATAATGAAACAGACATTATTACCTTATGCACATATATGACTGCATGACCAATGTGATTCTACAACACGTACAATCAGAAAAATGAAAAATTATACCCTATTTATGTATGATATATCAAAGTGCATAAATGCATTCTGCTGTCATAATATAACTAATTAAAACAAATAAAAAATTATTTAAGGGTTGGGGTTGTGGCTCAGTGGCAGAGTGCTTGCCTCACACATTGGAAGCACTGGGTTCAATCTTCAGCACCACATAAAAATAAATAAACAAAATAAAGATCTTAAAAAATTATTTAAAAAAGTAATTAAGTAATAAATGAAGTCATTAGGTTGGATCCTAAAATAATATGACTGGTGTCCTTATAAGAAGAGGAGATAAGGACACATACCCACAGAGAAAAAAGACCAGATGGAGATAGCTATCTGCAGGCAAAGGAGAGAGGACTCAGAAGAAATAAATCTTGCAGATACTTTACCTTAGACTTCTGGCCTTGAAAATTATAAGAAAATAAACTTCTGTTGTTTAAGCCACCCAAACTATGGTACTTTGTTATGGTAGCCCTAGTAAACTACTACAGTATCTTAAATTTGGTAATACTATTATCTAACAGAGTTAAGGATTTCCAATATGAGTTTTTTCTTTTGTTGACATTCCATTTAATTTTTTAAAAAATATTTTCAAGGTGATTGGCAAACTTTCTGTGGATGCATATGTTAAATACCAACAAGTGTTCTATAATTCAGGTTGAAACATATCAAATTGACTTTTCCCTTTAATTATAGTGAGTTAATTAGATCTCACTGAATAGTTCAATACTGGGATAATTTTTCAATATTGGTTCTAGAATAACATCTTCCATATGCAATCCATCCCTAAGTCTTATTTCTTGTACCACATTTCTCATGAAACATGGTATCTTACTTCCTCATTTTCCTTTCCAACTTTGACTACCACAATTCAGACACTAATGTTTCTACTGGGATTATATAATAACTTCCCTTATGTCTCCCCCACCCCAACTAACTCTCTTTTCCTCCAAAATATTCATTACAGATTCAGAGTCAGAATTATGACATGAAAACCTTTTCATAGCAGATTTCTTCAACAATTCCCATTATTTATAGCATAAGATTTAAACTTTCCTCACAATACATTTCTATATTATTCATGATGATGTGGACCCCGTAGGCTTGTTTTTCTTTGTGTCTCTCCCCAACTTCCAAAGTTCCAACTTTGTGTTACTCATACTGAATTACGTGGAGGTTCTAACATGTTTTTTTCCCCTTTCCCAAATATTATTCCTATGTCTTTGCATGTGTTTTTCTTACTTCCTGTAAAACTTTCTCCAGTAGTCTCTGACAAACTTCTCATCTTTGACTCTTAGCTCAAATAATACTTAATTTCATGATGAGTTCAAATAGGCCTTCTGTGCTCCTAAAACATACTGTTCACAGCTCCATGACTATTTTCATGCTAGTTAAATGTCTTTCCATATTGATCTCTTTAGTCTTTGTTTCATGCCTTCATGTTATGGTGATTCAGTAACTATTTATTGAGTGAATACAAGAATACAAGAACATAAAATTGCTCAAAAGTGTACACGAAAACCCTATATTCGGCACAAAGTCACTACAAAAGTTTCCACACAATACAATTATGTTCACAGGCTTAGTTTCTTCACAGGAATAATGTTGCAATTGGAAGTTATATATTCTAGAAAAAAGACACAATACTAAGTAAATCATAGTTTTGACCACATGGGAAATGCAAAAACATGATCATTCTAAACTTATATGGTTAATGAATTATAACATTATGCTACAAGTTCTCTAAGGTAGAGTATATATATTCTAGATATATTTATCATTTAATATAACTACTGAATCACAAATTTGACATTAACTTTATTAAATCATCTAAAATAGATTTATAATTCCCAGAACACACACACAATAGCAATATATTTAAAATCAAAATTTTATAATTTGGGCTGGGGTTTTAGCTCAGTAGAAGAGCACTTGCCTAGCATGTGTGAGGCACTGGGTTTGATTCTCAGCACCAAATATAAATAAACAAAATAAAGTCCATCAACAATTAAAAATACTTTTTAAAAAATCTTATAATTCTATACTTGAAGTAATATCAAGCATTAACAAAACATTTATTGCTAAATGTCATTTTAATTTTTTAACAATAATTTATTTTGGAATTGGTATGGAGTTGACTTGAACCTCTTAGAGAAGTGCCTGAATTTGCATACACAATTGGTAGGGATGTAAATTAGAATACATATTTGAACACAATTTAGCTCTATGTTTTAAGATTCTTCAAATTGTTTTTAGAAGGTGGCCTAATATTTTCAATTGTGGGAGATGATCTTAAAAAATAAATCAGACTTTTAAAATAAGGCTTCCTGTACAAACATCACAGCACTATTTAAAATTAAAAAAATAAAAAATCAATAATAAACGTTTGGTTAAGAAGACATGGTTTTGATTCTATACTTAGAAGAACCAAAAATACTTCCAGAAAACTTACAGAATTAATAAATGAATCCAGCAAAGCAGCAGGATATAAAATCAACACCCATAAATGAATGCATTCCTATATCAGTGATGAATCCACTGAAAGAGAAGTGAGGAAAACAAACTCATTCACAATAGCCTCAAAAGAAAAAAAAAAGGCCCCAAACCCAAAATAACAAACAAACAAAACACTTGGGAATCAATCTAATAAAAGAGGTGAAAGACCTCTACAAGGAAAACTATAAAACATTAAAAAAGAAATTGAAGAAGACCTTAGAGGATGGAAAGATCTCCGGTATTCTTGAATAGGCAGAATTAACATTGCCAAAAGTGCAATATAGATTTAATGCAATTCCTATTAAATCCCCAATGATAGTCTTCATTAGAACTAGAGAAAAAGCAATCGTGAAGTTCATTTGGAAAAATAAGAGACCCTGTATAGTCAAAGCAATCCTTAGCAAGAAGAGGGAAGAAGGAGCATCACAATACCAGACCTTAAACTATACTACAGAGTCATAGTAACAAAAATTGCATGGTATTGGCACCAAAACACACATAGACTGATAGTACAGAACAGAAGACAGAGACAAACTCACATAAATACAGTTATCTCACAGTAGACAAAGGTGGCAAAAACATTCATTGAAGAAAAGATAGCCTTTTCAACAAATGGTGCTGGAAAAACTGGAAATCCATATGTAGCAAAATGATATTAAACACCTATCTCTCACCCTGCACAAAACTCAACTCAAAGTGGATTGAAGACAAGCACTAGAAGGGAGACCCTGTGTCTAATAGAAGAAAGTAGGCCCAAATCTTCACCATGTTGGCTTAGGACCTAACTTCCTTAACAGACCTCTACAGCTCAAGAAGTAAAAAAAAAAAAAAAAAAAAAAAAAAATCAATACATGAGATGGACTCACACTAAAAAGCTTCTTTTCAGTAAAGGAAACAATCAATAATGTGAAGAGAATGGGAGAAAATCTTTATCACATGTACCTCAGATAAAGCACTAATCTCTAGGATATATAAAGAACTTGAAAAAACTTAATGCCAAAACAAACAAACAAAAAAGAAAAAGCAAAAACCAAATAACATAATCAATAAATGGGTTAAGGAACTGTACAGACACTTCATAGAAGAAATACAATCAATTAACAAATATATTAAAAATGTCCAACATCTCTATGAACTAGAGACATGCAAATTAAAACAACACTGAGATTTCATCTGACCCTAGTCAGAATGGCAATCATCAAGAATACAAGCAACAATAAATGTTGGTGAGGATATGGGGGAAAAGGTACACTCAAACATTGCTGGTGGGATTGCAAACTGGTGCAACCATTACGGAAAACAGTATGGAGATTCCCCAGAAACCACTATTTGACCCAGCTATCCCATTCCTTGGTTTATGCCCAAAGGACTTAAAATCAGTATACTATAGTGATGTAGACACATCAGTATTTATAGCAGCTCAATTCATAATAGCTAAACTATGGAACCAACCTAGATGCCCTTCAACTGATGAATGGATTAAAAATGTTTTATATATGCATAATGTAATATTACTAAGCCTAAGAACAAAATTATGGCATTTGCAGGTAAATGGATGGAGCTGGAGAATGTCACGCTAAGCAAAATAAGCCAATCCCTCAAAAATAAAGGCTAAATGTTTTCTCTGATGTTCAGATACTAATTCACAATAGTAGGGTAGCTAGGGAAGAATAGAGGTGCTTTGGATTAGACAGAGGGGAGTAAAAGAGGGGAGAGGGTACAGAGGTAGGAAGAATAGTAGAATGAATTGGACATTGTTACCCTATGTGCATATATGATTACATGACTTATGTCATTCTACATCTTGTACAACCAGAAGAATGAGAAGTTATACTCCATTTATATATGGTATGTCAAAATCCATTCTACTGTCATGTATAACTAATTAGAACAAATAAAAAAATACATAGTTTATCTGTTCAAAAGAATATTTAACTGCCTTTAAAAATTTATAATAACATGGTAAAACATTAATGTTATAATATTGAAAAAGCAAGATATAAAAGTTATCAGTTAGAATGCAGTTATATCAAAATAATCTGAAGATAATATCTGGGAGAAAATTAAATTATTAATGGAGATAGTTGCTGAATTGTGAATAGTTTATATGTCCTACTTTTATTTTTATTTTTTATTTTTAGTTGTAGTTGAACACAATAATTTTATTTTACTTATTTATTTTTATGTGGTACTGAGTGCTAGGCAAGTGCTAGGCAAGTATTCTACCACTGAGTCACAACCCCAGCCTATGTCCTATTTTTATAACTGGAAATTTATCAATTTTGAAAATTATTATATTGATGTTAGCATTTACTCAGAATTCTATAGGCATAATAAGTAGTTACTTGTTGTGGATGGACTTTCTTTTACTGGTTTTTAAAAGTAAGTTCTTACTATCTTTCCTTGTACTCAGTTTAGTCCAATTTATAATAGCATTTTCTTGTATTGATAACTCTTGGTTTGGGGGTTCATTTTTTTTTGGGGGGGAGGGTACTGGGAATTGAACTCAGGGGCAATCAGCCACTGAGCCACATCACCAGCCCCTTTTTTGTATTTTATTTAGAGCACAGGGTGAGTTGCTTAGTGCCTCGCTTTTGCTGAGCTGGAAAAATTGAGATTTGAATTTGAGAGTCTCCTGTATCAGCTTCCTGAGCTGCTGGGATTACAGGCATGTACCAAGGCACCCAGCAGCTCTTGGCTTTATTGAGTGTACTTCACCTCACGAAAAGAACTCAGGCCATTTATTATCATTCTAAATAATACTGAATCTGTAAGGGGAATTTTCAATATGCAACTAAAAATATTTTAGAAACTTTCTAAAATAGTACTCGGAGAAGAAAAGATTGAAAATGACCTGCAATATACTGTCCTACACTCGGTTCTCTTCTGATTTTGGAAATGAACATTGAAAGGTCAAGTTTCTACCTTTTAGAGCAGTACTAGCATTCTCATTGAGGTCAGGGACAGTCTATGCCAGCTGTCAGTCCTTTCTTATTTCTTATTTTTAGTATTTCATTCTGGCTTCCCTTGGGATGCTTTTTATTGGTAGGACACAAACTTGTTCACGGTTGAACTCCTTGATCTTGTTTTCATATTTAGTCTTAACTAGGATAGTTCTTATTTTATCACTAAGTATTTGACTATACCATCTCAAAATACATTGATATTTGTCCTTCCAGCATTTCTACTAAAGAATTTTGAGTAAAATGACTTACTAAAAATATCCCATTCTTCTCTGAATCATTTTGAATGATCCTTTCTAAAGGAAGCATATTCCTCTAATCTGGAACTACTGATTCACAGAGGTTCCCTCTTCCTGTCATTTTTAGTGCCAACCTTAAAGTGCAAAGAAGTTAAACTCTTTATTTATAATTTGAAGTTGTTTTAATTCATGAAAAACATGAAAACGAAGATAAATACTTAAATACTGAAATGAGTGATTCCTTTTATTTGTCCCCTAAGTGTTAACTTCAACTATTTGCTTTTAATATCTTCATGGTGCTGAAACAAAACATGTACTTTAGAGGCAGAAAGCCACAGTTTTCTAATCCATGAAACAAAACGATCCCTATCCTGGGATCGTTTGTGGATCCAATGTAATTTTATGGTCTGCTGGAACTAGGATGAAACATTGAAAAGTGGCTGAATTCTGGGAGATTGCTTTTCACTTCATTGGTGAAAACACCTAGATGAATGAAGGAGTTCTGGGAAATGAAAAAAATAGAGACAGAATCAGATGGGCAACTGTGACATGATATATTGCTTAGCTACAAAAAAAAAACAGCCAAAAGAATGATGCAAAGACAGAAGAGAAAAATCAAAATTTAGATGGGCAAATTGAATGTGAGGGATGAAGATAAATGAGAAATGGCGAAAGAGGTATAAAAAGTGCTGAGAGAGAAGAGAAAACTGAGCAGGAGTTGATAAAAGAAGAAAAATTTCTACAACACTCAGTAATCACGAGTATGACTCATTTTGTCTGAAGAAAAGGATGAGCAATGGTGAATAGAGATGGTTAGAGAAGTTGATGGAGGATGTGGTCTTTCCTATGATGAGTTTGAGGGAATGTGTAAGACGGCTCTTGTTCTTGAAAACGTTCACTTACTTGTCCTCAAGATTCATATTTGATCCCCATCGCCTTTCATACTTCTTACTCACTAGAATAAGTCAAACATTCTTAAATGAATGAGTGTCTTGGATCCTCTAAAAGTAGACTCTAAGGGGAAGATTAAAGTGTAAGAATTTTGGAAGGTTAGGAAGACTCATTAGAAAGAGTAGGGAAATGAGCAAAAAAAGGAGAAAAAATCCAGGAAAAAGGATACCTTAATGAGTAGTTTTCAGGGTCTACCACTGGGGCTCATTTTCTGCTGGGGACCTCAGAGAGGCAATGTTGAATTCCCACTTTTTATTGGGTGAGAGCTGTTGCTGAGGAGAGGAAAAGTCACAGATGAAGTGTTTGTAGAAAGTGTAGTAAAGAGATCTTGAAGATAAATTAGTGCCTTAGTGGTGTTGCCCAGGACTCTGAAGATTTGTATGGCTACCTTTTGTGCTAGAATAAATGTATTTGTATCCTGGAGAACCTGTGAACTTTGTTGCCTTACTTCCCCTCTTCTTCCTTTCCTCTCCTCTTGTTTCCTACTCCTTTTATCTTTTCTTTGAAAAACATTTAATATAATCTTTTTTTTAATATTTATTTTTCAGTTTTTGATGGACACAACATCTTTATTTCATTTTTATGTGGTGCTTAGGATCGAACCCAGCACCCCGCGCATGCCAGACGAGCGCGTTACTGCTTGAGCCACATCCCCAGCCCCATTTAATATAATTTATCACTCCCCCATCATTCTCTTGTAGGATTTCTTTTAAAAATTCAGGTGACAGTGATGTTAAAAAAAAAGAATCTCCCAATTTAGAGGAAATTTGAGTTTTTTCCCCTCTAATTATGATATTTAAAAAAGTTTCTAGGATTTGTGAGCATTCAACCTAATTCCATGGTTTTCTGGCATTAATAGGAGCCTAAGGCAAGTGCAGAAGTCAGAATTTGGCCCAAAATACTCACTCAGAGAAATTAATTGCAGAGCATGTTACATTTACTGGATTGTGAATTTTAGTGTTCTTACTCTTTTCACAAAAATTTAAAAGTAATTACTTTTAAACAGAATTGCATCCTCACAAGAAGTGCCAATTTGTGTTATTTGTCAGTTCAAACTTTGAAGTATTAACAGATTGGAACAGAGCGTTTTATTGCTGCCTGCTCTTTGTCTCCATTTGGCCATGGGAAATGTGGAATACATTTTGTTACCAGGCTCCAGAATTTCAAATTTTATTCACTGGCTATTAAAAACATTTGGAATTTTAAAAAATACCTGTATCATGTGAATAACTTTTTAAAGTATTTTGACTGGACGTTGCCTCAGGAAAAGTTATTAAAAACATTGTTCTGGAAGTCAGTTGCCTAGGCTGGTTCAAGTTAAATGTATTTTTTCTATTTAGTTTTTCTTTTTACCTTTTTCTTTTCTTTTAATACTTGCAAATAAAATAGCATTTGCTAATTGTCAGCATATCACTAAAATAGGACATTTCTCAATAAATTTTCCTTTTTTAGAAATATTTTTTTCTTTCTTTTTTTAGTTGTAGATGGGCACAATACATTTATTTTTATTTTTATGTGTTGCTGAGGATCAAACCCAGTGCCTTCCATATACAAGGTGAGCACTCTACCACTGAGCGACAACCCCAGCCCTAATAAATTTTCTTTTTAACAACAGAAAATTTGTTCAATAATTTGATTCAATATATAATCAGTACATATTTTCTTTATTTTCCTATTTAAATGTTTAAATTTAAGTATTTTTACATAAATATTTCCATTTAAATATTTAAAATTTCCATATTTTGTAAAATTAAATGGTCATAAGTTTCTCAACTTGAATCCTAAATTAGAGAACCTTATTGTTCTCCATCTTTTTTATAAGTATATTATAATACTTTCTAATTAGCACATAAATCTATAAACCTGTATGATATCAACTTTAGAAGGAGTTAATATACAACTAGTAGTAGAGGTCATTTATACAGTGAGTTTACACAGAGTGTCTGAAAAAGCTTCTGTGGCCATATTAGAGATCAGAACTCCCTATAGCAACATGAAGAAATGTTATTCAATGCATGGTAACTGCTAACACTTTTCTAGGTTTATATTACACTTATTTAACATATAACTGCTTGCTAATTATAAATAATAGTTGAGTGTTAAAAAATTATTGTTGCAAAGAAGTTATAAGATAGAGAAACTACGGAAAATATTTTGGTGGAGGGTGCGTTTAGAAATAAGAAAAAAAAATTAATGCTAAGACTTCATTAGCCATGACCTTATCTGGGTGTTTCTTTCTAAGTGAAATAAACCCTATGACATCAACCCAAACTGTACATGTACAAAATTAATTAATTAATATTCAGAAAAGACATTGTTTAGAAAGATGTTTTAAATAATTACTTTTTTCCAAGTTCTATCAATTTTATTGAGTCATTAAATACCTTTTTTTTCCTGAAAACAGTTGTCACATTTACCCAGTTAGAATCATAGAATCATTGAAATTGGAGTCCTTAATTGAGCAGGAAAATATAGATGGCATTTCAAAAATTTCCTCCTTTATAGTTTAGAAGTATATTTTGAATAAACAGATGCCTGCATCCTATAAAAATTTAAATTATTCCCAAAAAGTGATACAATAAAAATTATTTTTCCTATTCTGACTGCTTGTTCCTTAGTTTCCTCCAAGAGACATCTGATATTAATTTCTTGTCTTCCAGAAATATCATGATTTCACAATAATATAAGCAAAACTACATGATCTATTATGTTTAAACAACCATTTATCTTTTCATACCCGTGGATTAACATATTGTACTCACAATGTTACCACTTACTTTTAAATTTCTTTTAGTTGCAGATGGACACAATACCTTTATTTTGTTTATTTATTTTTATGTGGTACTGAGGATTGAACCCAGTGCCTCACATGTGTGAGGCAAGTGCTCTTCCACTGAGCCACAACCCCAGCCCCTTATCACTTACTTCCAAAACAAAATATTTATTAGATACTATTTGATAATAATAAATTATAATTCTAACTCACTTTTATGAAATTTCATCACTTTTAAAAGCAACTGTATAGCATTACACTATATGGATATATTTGGCACATTCAGTATCTTGTTAGGCATTTGTTTTCAGGCTTTGCAGCAATGAACATTTTCATCAATCAACATTTTTTAAACATATATTTTTGCACTAAGGTAGGTGCACAGTTACAGAAAAATTCCTAAATATTTGGTTTCTTATTTTTATTTTTTAAAAACAATTTGATTTGATTTGTAATAAGCAAGTTGCCCTTCATATAGAATTTTATCAAATATTTTAATTTGGAAAAGCAATTTAAATTTTGTTTCTAAACCACTGAGTTGTCAGTTAGCCTAGGTAATTTTAAATTCTTTTTATTTAAATTTATTTATTTTTCCAAAATAAATGTAAAACTCCCTGATGACTATTATAATGTCTTCTTCATTTGGGTGTACCTCACTAACAAAAAGGCCTTCAAAACTCCTCCAACTGGTAAGAGAAGTGTTTGGCACTGCTATTTCTTTACAAAGTATAAATGGATAATTTCAGTGCTACTTTAGTGTTGACTTGCACCTCATATGATTAAGTTACTGTAAAAGACCTTGCCTTTGGGAAGAACTGGAAAATGAATAAATAATGCAAATGATCATATTTCAAATAATCATATTTCACTGGTGGTGTTGCTTTTATATTATTTTATAATTCTATTTTTGAAGACTTCTTTGAATGTCTATGGTAATTTTTATTTTAATAAAATTTTTTGGTTATCTTTTTCTCCTAATTTTTCTTCTCTAGTATTTGTATACTTGTCTTTTCAGATTTTCTTATTTCCTTCCTCTTCAAAAGACATTGTGGAATAAAAAATAAAACACCAACATCTTGTCAGCTATAATTCAAGTCCAAGCAGAAGGGTGGGTGGGCAAATGAGAGGTACTGTAAAAGAAATCTAAAACTATAAATAAAGCTTTGTTTGTTATGGTAGATAGCTCTTTAATGCAGCTAATTGAAACATGAAGACTAGGTTATTACAATAAGCTAAAAATCATTTAAAATCACTAAAAGAGCTGGGCACGGTGGTGCATGCCTTTAATCCCAGCGACTTGGAGGAAGAGACAGGAGGACTGTGAATTCAAAGCCAGTCTCAGCAAAAGTGAGGCACTAAGCAACTCAGTGAGACCCTTTCTCAAAATAAAATACAAAAAAGTTTGGGGATGTGGTTCAATGGTCAAGTGCCCCTGCGTTCAATACCCAGTACCAAAACAAACAAACAAACAAACAAATAAAAAACAAAAACAAAAATACCCCCCAAAACCCAAATAAACAAAACAAACAAACAAACAAACAAACAAAAACCACTAAAAGGAAATCGAATCTTTCCTTGTATAGATGCAGGCTGAATTATTAGACTTTGAAGATCAAGCTTAGGGATTAATACTAGCGGTGATTAGGACAGTGTGTCATTTTGTGACAATCCTGAACTAGTAGTAGCCTCAGGGTGTCATGAGATGACACACTGGTTCAGTGAAGTGAAATAATCTTTAATGACAACTCTGAATTACTCTGAAAAGTTAGTTTTCTAATGAGAACTAACTATTGAAAAAGCACTTGGCAAAGTAACAACAGATTTCCTTTCCTTTGCAAAGAGTATTTTTTTTTCTTTCTGCCAGCATTTAACACTCAAGCATTTATATTTAGGATATTATTAGTAGGCATAAAAATAAGAGAGAAAGAGAAACAGTGGGAAAGGTATGACTGAGAATATCATTTAGGCTCTAATGGCTATGCAGGATATGGGTATATTTTTTAAAAATTTGAATGCCATATGTATGGAATTGGGAAAATTTATTTTTGACATAGATATATCAGAATTGGCTCTCTGATCCACAAGCAATTTGAAAATGTTTCCTAAAGAAAAGGCTGTCACATTGTGCTCTGAAACCAATATAAAATGTCTCAGTCTCAATCATAGTTTCCATTCTGCTTTCAGAGACCTGATGAACAATTAACACTCAACAAAACAACCACAACTACTGTTCAAGGACTTTCAGAAAACTTGTATTCATTCAAGAAAAATTTATTGGAGGCTAAGGAAATTTAAATTTAAAGAACAAGACTAGTAAGATCCTCACTGTTTTCCCAATTGCATTCATGTTGGGAGATATAGGTTAATCAAGCATATATATTTATAATGTAATTTCAGATTATGCTTAGTTCTATAGGGAAAATAAAAGTGATGGAACAGAACATGCTTAGTGCGTGGGCATTGAGGAGAGGGTCAACATTAGTCAGTGAAAGCACCCTCAATAAGGACACTTGTGCTAAACCTGAATGATGAGGATTCAGCCACATGATTTGGAGAAAGGGCACTTTACATAGAAATAGCAAGTACAAAATCCTAAAGATGGGAAAGAATGTGTTATGTTCAAAGAAGAAAACAAACCACATGGTGAGGGCAGAAGAAACAATGGGACCAGAGAAATAAAGAGACCTGATTACCTATAACTTCAAAGTCATGGCTGATTGGATTTTTGTTCTAAGTACAACAGGAAGACATTGGAGCACTAGAAGCAGAGGAATGAAACAATTTTCATGATTCAGAATGATTCTATTTTCAACAGGATGAAGATGAAATTGCAGATGGGCAAACTAAAAGCAGAGAGACCCACCAAAGGTTTTTATTCTAGGGCAGATGTTTAACAGCAGTGTTGGGACTGAGGTGGTGGTACTATAGATGGTAAGGGTGATTGGACTCAGGATTCATTCTGGAGGCAGGGTCTCCTTGATGAGAGGTAGATAGGGGAAGTGAGAGGAAGGAAGGAATCAAGTATTACTCCTAGGATTTGCCCTGGGCAGCTGGTGAGACGGAAGCACACTTACAGAGAAAAGACTGTGGGAGACTAGTTTATGGGAGAGAAACTTAGAAGCTCTATTTTGAGTGTGGGAAGTTTATGGTGCCTATTTGAGGTCTAGGTTGATCTTGACTAAAAGGCTATCCGTAGTCTCAGCAAACTCAAGAGAGCTCTGTGGGTTATCAGCATAATTCTCTCATTCTTGCTTTCCTGAGTATTCTTAATTAGGGGAAACAGAAAAGAATTCACTTATTCATCTGGGAAATAATTAAACATCTATGCTTAAACATTTATACTAGACACTGTTCTAACAGATGTGGAGATGTGGAGAGAGAAATAAACATGATGGAGTTCTATTTGGTATTAACTTTTTTTTTTTCTTTCAGGTTTAGTTTCAAGAGTGTGGGCGAAAAATGGATGACTCATTTCCGTTCTTTACTAGCTAGTCCAAGGCTGGCAGTCAGTTTGGTCTCTGTTGTCTTTCTCGTCTCTGGTGCTCAGGAGAAACATTCAGAAATAGACTTAGTAGCCTGAATATACAATGTCACCTGCCAAAGCCCTTGAATACAAAAGTAATGAATACAAAATGAATGGTACTATTTATTTTTCCCTCTTGTTCATTATATCCTTTTATTCTTCTATCACCTATTATTTTATAAAGAATCAGAATAAAATAAAGGTCTTTGAGTTTGTGATGATTAATAAAAAGAATTAGATTCAGAAATAACTTAGTTGAAGTCTGTCAAAGAAACACCCAAACATTTCTGAGTAATTGGTTATTGAAGCTTTCCTGGAATTCCATAAAGGGCAAATTGGAAGTTTCTGAATCTGAGGAATTACCTGGTGCTTTTCAATACTGAAATGACAGATTTTTGATGCCACTGACTTAATGTAGGAACATTTCCTGGTTTTCTACTATGGAACATTGAGCCAAAGAGAGAAGCAGAGAAACTATTTATGCTTTGAACTAATTGTGGTCCTAATTAAAATTCAGGCAAACCAAATTTGAGACCATAAAGTCGAGTCAGCCTGACTGCTCAGCCAGCTTCCCTTAATATCCTGCACCCCCTCACCCATCCCTGAAACTGGTTCCTCCAGTTTGCATCTGAATGATGCTATCATCACAGTGAGCTGTGCCAAACTGAGATTACTCTATGCTGTAGTCATAGTCTGGTTTCCTGTCTGGTGAAAAATTATTTCATGGTGGTTAATAGCTCTGGCTTTAGTCAATTAAACTAGGATTTGAATTCTGGCACTGCCATTCATCTGCTGAATGACCTAGGGCAACACACTTATTCTTTCTGTGCCTCAATTTCCTCCTCTATGTTTACATGACAGACTTAAATGAGCAATTGTAGGTAAAGGACTCAGCACAGGGCCTATCATATGGCAGGCATTGTTCATACACCTAAAAGCTACTTAAGGGCCAGGTACTATTCTAAGCTCTGGGATAAAGCGAGGACAAGTTAAACTACATCCCTGCCTTCATGGATCTTATAATGAAATCCTTCATAACCTCAATCCCTTTGCTCATTTTGTCTATTTTCAGGATGACATTGGGCAAGTTATGCAGGCAAAAAATGGGTGTTTTATTATGTTCTTCTGTTTGTGTATGTTACAGCCAGAGCAAATATTGCCCACTTCAAGCCCAATCCAGCTTCACGAAGGACGTCTTCATGAGCAGAGGCCCCATGGTAGGGCTCTGCCCAGATCCCAGCCATGCCCGCCCACACTCTCCACTTACTCTGATTCTCACCCCTCCCTTCTCAGTCAGAAAGGCAACTGATAGAGTCTGTGCTACCAGGCTTAGAGCCGTAGCAGAGCTCTCACTGAGAGCTTGGTTGATTTTCCCAAAAATGAATCTTCAGAAGCAATATGCTATGATTTGTGGAATATTTGAGTAGAGGGCTGGGGAGAAGCTGCTGTGTCTGTGTTTATGATGTCGTGTTTGCTTATTAAACATAGATTATAAAATGATTTTCTTCTCCCCTGCCTTTCCATGGTTTCCTACTTTTCTCCATTTTTCTCCCTTTTACCTCCTATCTTTCTCTCTCTTTCTCATGTTTGTGTCATTCACGTTACACAAGATATCATATATTGTGAAGCCAAATTACATACCACATCTTTTGCAAGGTCACTCTCACCATTCCCAGTTGTAAGAAATCTCCCTCCTCTGCACCTTTGTGGACTTTCTCTATAGTGCTATCCATTTAAAGTTACTTAAACCTTTTTTGTCTGTATTCATAAACCTTATAATGCACATAGGAATGAACATGAAATAACCCAAGTGGGCAGCTAAGAGCTGAAGCCAGGCCAGGGCCTTTCAGTGGCTAAGACCTGAGGCTTTCCATTGTTTCTCCTTCCCTCCTTGTCTCCACCTTCCTTCCTTTCTTCAAGGTCAAATCAGGTTTAAATACTACACATAGAAATAATCATTGCAATACATAAATTATAATGGAATATAATTGTGTTATTCATATGATTATACAGGTTTTTATTTTTAAAAGTAATTTGTGATACACTATAGGTTTCTGGTAATGGGCTATTAAAGTTTTATGATGAGCAAGATCGTAAGTGTAAACCAGAGACTACACGTGTAAACTAATACATGCAAATGTAACTATTAGAAGTTTATTTGAGGACTTACTGACAAAATCCAGGGTGAATGGTTCTTTGGCCCCCATGGTACATACTTTGTGGCCCATAGTATCAGGTAAAGATACAACCAGTAATCAAAATATTAGATAAAAATGAGAGAAATCACAGGAGGATGAAAAGATACAGTGATAGAATTCTGAAAAAGGGCTGAGAATATTTTGGGGAATGGAGCTCATATTAGCTCAGATCCTGAACATAGAACTTGGCTGTTTTGGACTTTCATAGAATATATATATATATTCTATGAAATATATATATATATATATATATATATATATATATATATATATATATATATAGAGAGAGAGAGAGAGAGAGAGAGAGAAGAGAAACACATGAAGAGACCTAGAAAGATGCTCTCTTACAGGAAAATTGGATTTTTATCAAGATGCAGGAAAAGACTCAAGAGAGAGTACTGATAAGAACAAAGACAAGAGATTTAGCACTTTAACATCTTTGGAGCATCTCTACCCATAATGTCTGTCTCTGAGACCATGTTCCCTACATATCACTAATAAGAGGCTGCCCCAAATAACTGGTAACCCCCTGACCAGAAAGCTTATCTGTTAAGATAAGGAAGATAACAGAAATTTTGCAGAGAAAAGCAGAAACTAGGATCCTGTGGATCTTGAGAGATGAAAGGAGATGTATCAATTCCTTAACTACTTTAGTTCTCATGAATTATTGGTACTTTGCTATGGTTTCAGTAGACATATATTATTATTTAAAGTTTCCTTGATTTATATTCTACAAGACAGTTCACTTTATTTTATTTTATTATTTTTTTTGCAATGAAAAGGGTCTTGATGAGTACAAGAACCAATGTGTGTTAAAGCTGACAGAGGGGCTGGGTTTGTGGCTCAGTGGTAGAGCGCTTGCCTGGCACGTGTGGGGCACTGGGTTCAATCCTCAGCACCGAATAAAATAAATAAATAAAATAAAGGTATAAAAAGAAAGTTGACAGTCTCTTATTGTCCCAGGAACTTAAGCTCTTAGTCATGGATACAGAGAGAATTACATCTATTTCCTCACCCTAATTAATGTTGTTGAAGCTAGTTTTCCATTGACAGTAGGGAGGAGTGCTTGGATACTTATCCATCATTTGGGTTCACTTTGGGTTCAATCTAAGACAGTTCTTGATGAGGCCTGGATATAGATTGGTGGATCTATTCTTTAGAGTAAAGGCCAACCTGCTGAAGTAATGGGATCTTTCAAATACAATGACTTAAATAAGATTAAAGTTTGTCTCTTTTGTGATGATCCTAGTAACAGGTGAGTTCTTCTTAATGTCAGCTGCATTAGCTGTCCTTGTTCATATAGTTACTAGGACTATGATCATGTTCTAACCCACAGGAATGGAGAAAAGTCATGGTGCAGTGTCACCAAAGACTGAAGATAAAACCTGCATCTGTCCTACTACCTACAATCACATCCCGTTGAGCAAGACTCTGTTACTTGACCATATCCGTCTGCAACAAATGCTGGAATATGTACTGTCTAGCTGTGGGGCCACACATATTACAAAACAACATTTGGTATACTGCTATGAAAAGAAAGAAGAGGAAGCAATGACCTTTGGGTTTCAGACACCAGTTAGGAGAATATGTGGAGAGCAGGAGTCTGGATGGAGCACTAGCTCCAGAAAGATTAACACGGTTTGTTTTTTTCTCTTCCTTGAGTATTGACTGGGCTTGAACTTTATATTAATTTGTTCATACACAATTTTAATTTGCTCATTTATTTTTATGTGTATTATTTGTTGTTGAACACTGTATTTCTAATTCATTAAAAGGTGACTACAGGGGCTGGGGCTGGGGCTCACAGGTAGAGTGCTGGCCTAGCATGTGTGAAGCACTGGGTTCGATCCTCAGCACCACATAAAAATAAAATAAAGATGTTATGTCCACCTATAACTAAAAAATAAATATTTTCTAAATATCTTCAAAATATGATTACAAATTTAAATTAAATGACATTTTACTTTGATAAAACTAATAGTTTTATTGGTTTTACAGGGGTGTCATGAACTCTCTCTAAAAAAGAAATAGGCTGGTTGCTGCTGATCCAGTCCTCTGGATGCACCAGCAAAGAAAGTGTGTTTCACTCTGATAAGCCTCTGTAGATCAGAAATTGCTATTTCAAAGCAGAAAGAAATTCCAGCTAGTGGCTGCAGGTGGGGGATAAGTGTGGAATATGTGAAACAAACTTTTATAAAAAATATTTATGTGATAACTCTGCATGGGGGTCACGGTAGGGCAGGCATCAATCAAGCACAATAAAGACAATCAGACAAACCAAAGCATGTGAAGGACACAAGAACCCTGAGCTGAAAAAAATCAGACCTATTCATTTGTATAAACAGTATATCATATACTACCTTAAAAATCTAACTTTAAGATAGCAAAAATCCTCTTTCTCACATTCGTTTATTTTTTCTAGCTTGGATTTTTGAATAAGGAGAAGAATCACAATGCTCTGCTATGATCCCTTCCTTCAGGGGCTTAAGGTCCCACCATGTATTTGACAAGTTCACAGGATTGCCAAGCTCCTCTAATCAGACATGGTTTGCTTGAAATAGGACCTGAGAAGAAAGGTTCCTTGTGAGATCGTGGTGCAAAGATTCTCAAGAGAAGGAGGCGGCCACTGGGGAAAAGCAAGTGAGAAACTAGTTTAGAAACAATGTCATTTACCCTTCACAGCAAATTTGAAAATGGTCTTCTTGGAATCTTTCTGTATTCTAAGATCTGTTGTTGCTCTAACATTTAGAACTTTCTTGCCCTCTTGACCTTGTCTAAGTACACAGTGGTTCTAAACTATTCTCTGACCTTAGCATTTGGCAAAGATATTTAAAAACTATTTCCTTTGTAGAATGTTTCATTAGTCCCAGGCTCAACCTGATGATTACCTGCATTTGAATTTTCACTGGGCTTCTCCTACTCATTAGGCAGAACTTAATTTTATGACCAACTCTGTCCCAGGTTTTCCAAGCCAGGCTTTTACCCTGTTTTTATGAACTTTTGTGGTCCAAATTTATCCAACAGCACTGTGTAGGACAGACCTGAAAAATGGTATAGGAAATAGACGAGAAAGATCATTAGGAATTTAAGGTAATTTAATGGCAGAGGCAAGAGGTGTGTGTGTGTGTGTGTGTGTGTGTGTGTGTGTGTGTGAGTGTAATGGAGATTGATCCCAGGACCTTGCGTATACCAGATAAAGTGCTTCACCACTAAGACACATTCCCAGCCTAGGTGGAGGAGAGTTCTGAGCAAGGTCTTAAAGGATGAGGTTTGTCCACAGCTAATACCTTTGTGATGCTGTGGGGCAAAAACAGCTGACCATTCATGTGACCCACAGAAAACAGAGCTGGAAGTGTTTTGCAGAAAGTGTTGAGCTGACCTATGTCTGAACCTTGGTTCTTGCGCCTTAATAACTGTGTGTATTTTCTGCTTCCAATTTTGGATACCTCCCAGGATAACCACTTTTGAACTTCCTTGTTGACAGGCTTTGAGGGTCTTCGGAATGGTTAGAAGTTTTTAATATGTACCCCTAAGTCTGCTCTTTGGATCATAGCCAGCCCCTGGCTCTTGTTTGTATAACAATTAGTATTAACCCTGTATGCCTTTGAGTTTCATTTTTGCTCAGTCCTAAGTAGGAGTTAGATGAGATGAAGTGTAGGGAAGATGACGTTCTTTCATAGAGGAGACAGAGACATTCCAATACTAATCTTTAAATAGTCTGAAATCTTGTTGGATGAAGTAAAACAAGCACCAAGAGGAGACAAGTACGCAAACAAAAAATGCAAAGTATGAGCCATGAATTGCATTACAGCATTTGGTTTTACCATGTAATGCCTTTTTTAATATATATTGTTAACTAAATTAATTATTAACTAATTTCTGTCCTTTAGAAAGATGCCACACTTTTTAGAGCAAAATATCCATGGTTTAGCCAGCATATGGCGCCCTCTAGGTTAATTTTTCCAACTGTTCAACACATGGACCCTAAAATTCAGTTGAATATTTAGTTTTCAAGTTACTTTTGTTGATGAAAGTTATATCTGGAATTAAAAAATATTTGGCAAATTCATAAGGATCATTTTTATTATTTATTTATTTTGTGGTACTGGGGACTAAAGCCAGGACCTTGCACATGCTAGGCAAGCACTCTATCACTGAACTATATCCCCTGACTATAGAGATTCTCTTAAAACTAAAATTTGACAACTTTTTTTAGCATATGATGTCATGCTCCCTGTGTGTGGAGATGTGGAAATGGAAAACGTCTTTCTGGGAAAAACACTGACACCTGGAAGGCTTCTGTCAACTTCCAACAAAAGCACTGCACAAAACTGCAGATCAGATGCTATGCAAATATGTTTCCATTTAGTACACTCTATCAAGTACATTCTACCCTGCTATTTTGATACACCTTGGAAAATAATATTATCCATTTTTAGATATTTTCCTTCTACATGAATCCTTCTCATAAAAAGTTTTTCTCTGATAAACTTGCATAATGATCATTTATTAAAATAGCCATTTTATCTGTGAGATTTCCTCCTTCCAATCTTTACTGTGGTGTGTATTGCTGATGCTGTTTGTTATTTTCATCTTTATTTACCTTCTTGCTTCTTCTCTTGTATTTGACTCTGGACTCCTAGAAGATAGGTTTCATGTTAATTTCTCCCATTTCTTTGTAAGATCTCACTTAAAATTGATGCTCAAAGGAACAAATTGTGTTGCAACATGTTGTTTTAAAAATTTGTACTGTAAGCTCTTTGAGGTCAGAAAACAATAGTTTGTTCAAAATCCCCATCACCTATTATATTCCCAAGTCTGCAGAAGAACTCAATAAATGTCATATAAATCAATGGAAATTGTATCCAAATGGTACATTTCATCTTACATACCTGTTTTTTTAGTGCTTTCAAGAAAAGAAGAGATGTGTTCAGACAAACCAAAGCAACCACCTGGAATAGTCTCATTGTTTTCCTAATCCCAATGGAGATAGCTATATGATGTCGATAATAGATCATAAAGCTACAAAGAAAGATCTGGAACAGGTGTAAAATTTATATTTTACAGGGATAGAGTCTAAAAAGTGATTACACTTTTTTTATACTACTTCAATATTCATGTTTTAGAGACAAGTATAATATAAACAAGCTTGTTAACATTCTCAACTGGAAATATCACATTTAACTTGAAGCTTTTCAACCATTGTTATCTAAGGCAGATGGAAGAGAGTTATTTAAAGGTAACTATTTTTTGTATGTGATATTATGGGAACTATTTTAAGTGGGTTGATGCTGCCAACTGCCACATAGTTGAATCCACAGATGAATGTGAGATTTATACTGCACTATAGCTGATGACCTTCTATAAATTATAGTTCAAGAAGTCAATATGGTGAAATAGCAGAAAAAGGTTATGAAAGGAAAAAAAGTAAAAACAAACTAAGAAAAACTTTGATAATATAGGAGTGAGAGATAAATAAAGCCTTTTATTTTTTAGTTTTGTGATTTAATCAAAACTCCTGCAAGGGGCTGGGATTGTCACTCAGTGGTAGAGTGCTTGCCTAGCACACATGAGACATTAAGTTCCATCTCAGCACCACATTAAAAAACATAAATAGGGGCTGGGGATGTGGCTCAAGCGGTAGCGTGCTCGCCTGGCATGCGTGCGGCCCGGGTTCGATCCTCAGCACCACATACAAACAACGATGTTGTGTCCACCAAAAACTGAAAAATAAATATTAAAAAATTCTCTCTCTTCTTTCTAAAAAAAATAAATAAATACATAAATAAAATAAAGGCATTGTGTCCACCTACAACTAAAAAAAGAAAAAAAATGCTATCCCCTTATGAAAAAACAAAACAACAAAACCCAAAAATCTCCTGGAAGGATTGTTTCACTTATTATATACATCAAACACAAACACAAATTTGATGTATATAATAAGTGAAACAATCCAACAGTGGGCAACTGATTTTGGGGGTCTGTGTTAGAGACAAAATTAAGAGCCATGTAACAGAGCTCTTAGTCATCTTTGATGATGTCAAAAAGATAAAACACATGATCCCATTTTGTACATATCTAGTGGCTAATTTTTAAAAAACAAACAGGAGTCCTTTAGAAAAATGAATTAGAGAAGCAAGTCCATTATGTAAAAGTTAACTAAATTTGGTATAAAAGGAAAGGGAATTTTTAGAACCACAGATGCATGACAAGAAGATGGCCTAACAAAATGTCCTAAAATTTCAAAAGGAAATGATTTTACTTAATTTTGTCTTGAAATTAGCCAAAAATTTGTTTCAGAATTTTGGGTAGTAGGGAAATAATTTTTAGAATCACTTCTAAAGATCATAGGTGACTGTTCATATTATTATCCCATGAAGAAGCAGATTTTTAAAGTTCGATCTGAATTTTAACAAAATTGATATCTTTGTTCTTGAGCAATTATGCTTATATTAAATGGCAAAAGAGAGTGGTTTTCCATAAAGTAGGTGTGGGGTCATACTAGAGTAGAAATAATGGAATCCTAATGTATTACTGAGTGCTGCACAGCTGGGGAGTGAATAAGAACACACACTTCACATGGAGAAGAAAGAGGAGAAATCTTTTCATTCTGTTCTTTTATCAGTGCTATGACTTCATAACATAAATTCTAATCTGAACTTATTTTGTGATAAGCTTCTCTTTCCTAGTTCTCTTAATTTCTATCATTTTTTTCCAGTTCTTATCAAAGATGAAATCCAAAAATGTTAGTACTATTTTTACACCTCTTATAACTTAGTAATGATGAGCTACTAATTCAGTTAATTCTGTACTTTATGACAACTTTGTGCTCACTCACAACACAAGGAGGCTTGAGCCCAACTCTTTTGGAGAGTATGATTCAGTCAGACTGTGATAGCTGTGAAATCCGTTTTTACAAGCTCCTCAGGAAATTGTGGTGAAGATTTAGTCCGCTTCTCAAGGCCAGATGGGAACAGAGTTTCTGATCCATTCACTACCACATGTGCTTCCAGCTAGCAGTGGTGGCTGGTGGATGCTGGGAGTCCTGTTCTTTGTGGCCACTCCTTGCCTAGGGATAAGTTCCACACTATGACTTTCTGGTTAGAGCCCCTGTATTTCTCATGTTTACCCAAAAGAGCAATGGCCTGAGGGTATCTAGACTTATCTTGGTGTGTCAGCATCAGTCTTCTCTCAAAGTATACAGATCTTCACAGTAAGTCTATCTAAGGTGAGTTGATGTCCTCAGTAGGTACCAAAGCTCTCAAACTTTAACTTGCTATTAAAATCACCTGGAGGACTTACCGTTAATAGTTCTCTGGGCCCCAACTGCTGAGTTTTTAGATAATAAGTGTGACCGACCAAACTGTGTAGCCTCCAGATTCATATGTTGCAGTCCTACCCTCCAGTACCTTAGAATGTAACTGTTTTAGAGACAGAGCATTTAAAGAGGTAATTAAGGTGAGATGGGGTTATTTGGGTGGGCCCCAATCCAATATAACTGATGTTCAAATAAGAAGAGGAAGGGACACCAGGCACATCTGTGCACAGAGGAAAGGCCATGGACGTACACAACAGATGGTGGCCCTCTGCAAGACACCTAGTGAGCCCCTCAAGAGAAGATAAAGCTGCTGAAACCTTGACTTTGGACTTGTAATCTCTGTAACTGTATAAAAATAAATTTCTAAGTCACTCAATCTGTAGTATTTTGTTATGGTAGCCTTAGCAGACGAATACAGTATGTTTGGGGTGGTGGACTCAAGACTTCTAACAAGGTCCCAGATGCTGCTGCTGCTGGCCTGGGGACTACACATGGTGAACTATGAGGCAGGGAAATCTTTGTAGGATCTCTTTGTTTCACATAAAAACCCTCAAGAAACAGGTACACTGAACACCCAAAGTCATATAGTCATAAAGCTTCAGTTATGCCCACGTAAGTGGCCTCTCACTACTCACCTTACATGTTTGATTGACAACTTGCTGTTTCGACTGGCACAGAGAAGTTCTGAAAGTGGATTTTCTTGAAATTATTTTTCTTTAAAGTTGTAGCTTACAAGAATCTACTTTATGCTAAAATGTAGGATGACAGAATCAGGATGAAAAATGAAGAAATCTCTATAATTGACAGTACAATTCAATGTAACACAACAAACTGAACTGAGTTGCTACCAGATAATAATTGAATCAGCCCACTACCTCTTCCACTTTACACTTGTGTTTTAAAGTAGACTCTAATGTGTGAAAATAGAGCAAGTTTATGAATCATGAGAATCATATGATGTCTATGCTAAAAAGAACAACAATCAAGAAGACTTCTGAGCTATAATCCTAAAGATTTCAATTTAGTAGACTGAAAACCTTGAATTTTTTTTAATAAAGATATTTGGAAATTATAATGCTGACAGTGTGAATAACATTCTGTAAGAAATAGTGATCTTGAGAAACAAGTGATATGGAAATATAAAAGATTGGTGTCTGGAAAAATGGGGAGAGATTTGAGAAGTATAATATGGGGGGTGACTGATGACTTTAACTGGTCTTGGAAAACTATAATAAACTAATATAAATATAGCACTTCCCACCTTGAGTCAAACTAAATTCCTTCTTAAGTATTTAAATAGTCTCTCCATTCCCCTTATTTTTGAGAAGTTCAGTTTCTCTCTAAGACCCCAACTTTGAATTGAGAATAAAAGAGAACATATTACTTAAAAGAGAATGCAAAAACATAACAACAAGCAAAGGAGGTTATGGTAGAGTGGTAGGGAGAACACTAGTCTGGGTGTCTGGGGAATTGGGAATCTAGTTGGGGTTGTATTGTGTGTGTGTATGTGTGTGTGTATGTGTGCACGTGCGAGTGCAAGCATATGGGTATTGATCTCCCCCAGGGCCTTCATATGCTAAGCATATACTCTACTATCCCAGCTCCCGGGCTGTATCTTGATTCTGTTCCTGCTTATCTTTAGGGCTAGGGTAAGCTTAAGAACCAAGGTTCCTAGTTGTATAAAGATGGAATTAGATTAGATGGGATGTAAGGATTCATAAAATTTCAATATTTTATAATTTATCCAAAAGATGTTAATGAAATTATAAGGAGTGAAGACGGAGGATACCTGATATTGAATCCTTCTTAAATCATTAAATAACTGATGATAAGAGGTGATAATAACTGTAGATATTGGGATCACTAAAAGGGTACATAGTTTGATGTACTCCTTTCCATGAGGTCTTTAAACCTGTTGAAAAGCAAGATAAAGGAGATAAACACAGGGATATGTTTCACCTGATTTTTAATAGAGGCCTTGTTAGAAGATGTAGTATTTATTATCAGTAACCATGCTGAACTGAGACAGGCTTCCCAGGCAAGATTTAGGGTGTGGAAGAGCAGCACAAGCCTCTGTTCTTCATGATTTTTATGGACAAGCTTGCTCCTTGGATCTGAATGTGGAGTTATTCACTCTAAATTTACTAATCAGAGAAATCTTTCCCCAAAGGTGGAGTAGAGTGAGTAGAACATGGAAAGAGGCCAACACAGGGGATTCTGAACCTGGAAAAATCTCTCTGTCATGGGGAGATAAGCTTCATCTCCAACTTTCCTCACTATCTCATGACTTTGATGAATTTGACAAAAGAGAATCACTTACTCAAGGTCATGCATTTAGAAAGGGGCAGAGCCAGGACTGGAGCTTGATTGCAAGTGCTTCCAGAATCAGCTTGCATGATGGCTCTGTCAAAGCCTGGACTGCAGAGATGCCAGTTTGTGCAATGTGCATGTAAATCCACATGCTCATGCAGAGGAAAATTAAGTTCTGGTTCAAAGCCTGTGTTTCAACTTGTGATAAACAGCCCTCCCAGCAGCCATTTTCTTTGAATATATATTCATTTAGGTTTTTTTTAAATTAATTTTTTTAAATAAATGACAGCGGAAAGCATTACAATTCTTATTACATGTATACAAAGCACAATTTTTCATATCTCTGGTTGTATACAAAGTATATTCACACCAATTCGTGTCTTCATACATGTACTTTGGATAATGATGTCATACATGTACTTTGGATAATGATGTCTATCACATTCCACCATCCTTGATAATCCCCTGCCCCTTCCCTTTTCCTCCCATACCTCTGCCCTATCTAGAATTCATCTATTCATTTAGTTTTGAGGGAAGAAATACACCTCTAGCTTCTGATACCTGATCTCAGACCATCCTGCTAGGCCAGCAGATACTTCAGAATTACCTGGTATATTCCTGCTCTTGAAGAGTTGTATTGTTCTTTGGTTTCTCACAAATACCAGATTATTAAATTACTTTATTAAAACTCAAAAGTCTCTGGGCTGAATGCGCAGAGGCATGTGGTCTGTTAGCATCAGGCTGCTTCTTTCTAATTAAGATAAATCCAATATTCTTTAGAGTTTGGGAGGACTGTTTACCTTTAAATCTTACTAGAACTTTTGAATTTGAAAATTAGATGGAAAAAGAAGCTCATGAAAGTAAAATTTATATTCAATTCATATTCACACACATGTACAAAATGCTAGTAACAACAGATGCCTCTGCTTGCAGTAACAGATTTATCCTAAATCTGGATACAATGAACTCCTTTTATTTCCTTAAATAAGCAGATCTTTGGCCAGATTTGCTGGAATATTTTTCTCTTATGAGTTAACAAAATAAATTCAGTTTATATTTTAATTATGCAAAATAATGAAAATTGAATTCTTCATCATTTTACCCTTAGATATTATTTCTATATAATATTTTAACATTTAGATCACCAAACATTTAGAGAATTTCAGGTTTCAAACATTCAGAGATTACTAGAGATCATATTACTGTTAGGCTAATTAGTTTACTGATTATAGAATATGTATGAGGGGATTCTCACTGTTTTCTCTGGCTATATACTCATCAACATGTGATGACATTTTTTTTAATGTATGAAAGGCCGTAAGAGTTGGAAAAACAAGGAAAAATTGTATTATGTTGAAAACACTTGCTCACTGGTATATTCACACATTTTACATGGTCTCATTAAGTGAATTTTAGGTATAATTTTCCAAGAAATGTTGGAAATAATTTGACATTATCCTTTCTATCTTATAGGTAACACTAATTTGCTTCCAACTAAATCATATAGTTTAAAAGGGCAGCATTTCATATAAGGGTCTTAGCAAGTACCTGATTATTGATTACCAGTTATACTCTTTACTAGCTTTTCCCAGAAATTGCTATTCTTTTCCTTTTACTAGGGAAGTCAATTAGTTTTTTTTTCCTTTTCCAAAACTTTGCTTAAATGTTTAATTTGGAAAAGATTCTATGTCTTTTCAGTGATGTGCCATTTTTTTCAGTTCTTACATTTAACAATTACACTTTTAAAAATGTATTAATTCTTTTTAGTTATTATAGCATTAGAATTCATTTTCACAAAATTATAAAGCATGGAATATAATTTGCTCTAATTCAGTACCAGTACCTCCCCTTTCCCTTCTCCCTGTTCCTGTTCCCTTCCCTCTACTCTATTGATCTTTCTGCTCTTTATATTTTTTTTCAATTAGTGCCTTGAGAATATATATAATGGTGAGATTCACTGTGGTGTTCACGTAAGTATATTGGAAAGTTAAGTCAGATTCATTCCACTGACTGTTCTTCCCTTATATTGTCCCACCTCCTTCCCCCTCCCATCCCCTTTGTCTACTTCACTGATATTTCTTCTATTTTGATGAAATTTCCTCTGCTTTTATGACCCAGTTAACAATTATACTTTAAGTGAATAAAGCCAGTTGTGTGTTTAAACCTGTTGTCTTGATATTTTAACATCCCTTTTCTGACTATTGGAAGTTAACTGTTAAAGAAATTGATTTGTTTTGATAAACTTAATACATCAAATGGAGTCACTTGTTCATTCATTTTTAGAGTTATTTAGCACCTACTGTGTGGAAGGTATTGTAACTACCATAGAAATGATAGTAATAGGGTCATTAATCATTTATCTCAACAATGTTAAGGGAGAGGATCTGGGACCATACGCATATGGCAGGCCTTTATAAATTACTTCCTGAATCAGATGATTATCTGATATGCCCTAATTTAAATGATAGCTTGGTGCTCCTGAACATTGTTTATTAAAATTTTCTATTGTCATTTGTATTGTTTTCCCCATACAACTTAAAGAGTAATTGTTATCTATGCTTATGGAATTCAGTAAATTTTGTTCACAAGTGGAGATGGTGAAGATAATGAGTATACACTGTGTAAAATGGGTAGTTCCTAAAGTAATTAGCAATCTAATGGCAATATTATATGTCACAACAGATCATTTCTAGAGGCAACTAAAAATTCTATTAATAAATTACATTTTTATCATATCATTTTCGAATAAACATCAGTGGAGTAATGGAACCAAGGCATAGAGATTTTTTATATGTGATGCTCAGGAAGAACAAGAGGAAATGACAATGCTGGATCAGCTCACTAAATTCACAGCATGAAGTCAGTGAGTCTTTCTCCACATTTATAAGGGAGAAAAGGTGTGATTATGCAGCATGAATTGTTTACATTCTTCTCTGAGTTAATTGGAGTCATGTGTACCAGGTTGGGGTTGGTACACAGAAAGGGACAACTGGAGAACTTTGCTCTAGTTCTACATTACTGCTCCCATAAGACTAGGTTAAGCCACTTTTCCCTAAGATTGGCACCAGATTTTAAGTAGTATCATGCTCAATTTCCATAGCACCTGTTTTGCAAATAGAGGAAAGAAGTCAAAATTAGTGCCGCAATAAAAAAATAAAAATTCTTTACCATGATCCGCAAAACTACAATGAACTCTTTCCAGCCAACTGTGTTACTACATCTCCTGTAACTCTTTTTCATTTAGTCTTCATGCCATTTCTCAGACTTTACAAGGTCTTTCTGGCCTCAGGGACTTTGTACTTACTGTTTTTTTTTTAAATACTTTTTTTAGTTGTTGATAGACCTTTTTATTTTAAATATTTATATGTGGTGCTGAGAATCAAACCCAGTGCCTCACACATGCCAGGAAAGTATGCTACCACTGAGCCACAGCCACAGACCCATTTTTTTTTTTTAAAATCTGAAACTCCCTCTTCATATCTCCCTGTGATTCTCTTGTGTTGAGGTTCCTGTTCAAGCATCACTCCCTAGTATATCCTTAGTATAACCATCCCTTATTACTATTAAAAATAATAATTCCTTGGCTTCCTAGTCACTTTGTTCTAGTGCAAACCCAGGCTTATTTGACATCAGATCTAGTCCTTGCCTATCTATCAATGGCTGTTTGACTGTGGAGCTGACTCCTGCAGCCTCCATGTCCCAGGCAGGCAAGTCATCTGACTTTTTGCTGCACTTGGCCAATGGGTGGCATCGATGCAGCCACTGAAGAACTCAACTTCCCCCTCTTTGTCTGGAGTGACATCTCTAATAATGCCTGTGTTTTCTCTGTGGCTGTCTTCTCTGTGGCAGTGTATCTCTATCAGATGCACCTCCATCAGGTACACTGCAGTTCTAACTTCCTCCAGATGACCCTAGAACCTAGAATCTGGTAACATGGCCTCTTTCCCTTTTCCCTTCAACCTAGCGCTGATAATGACATTCTGCTTTTGCTAATCTCTGGGAAGTGTCACTATCCTATTTGACTCTTCAACTCTTCTACACTGTCTAATATACTCTTATTTCTGTTTACTTTCTTTAGAATACTTACCACTATATGTAGTTACTTTTGTTATTATCTGTATTGTTTGTACTGTGCTGTACTATCACCATTTTACCTTAGTAGAATGTAAGATTCAAGAAGACATACTCTTTGTCTTATTTATCACTATATCACCAGTATCTAGCATATGGTAGTTTCTCAGTTAACATTTTTAGAGTATATATGAATGGATGCATTTCTGAAGGTTTTTCAATATGATACCAGTAATGGTGTTTTTTTTTTTTTCAAGAGAGAGAGAGAGAGAGAGAGAGAGAGAGAATTTTTTTTTTGTAGATGGACACAACACAATGCCTTTATTTTTATGTGGTGCTGAGAATCGAACCCGGGTCCCGCCCGTGCTAGGCGAGCGCTCTACCACTGAGCCACAATCCCAGCCCCAAATAATGGTGTTCTTATATCAATTAATTCTTTAAACACTGAACATAGTGCAAACGTCATTACTTTTGTTTTTCTAATCCAAATGGAAATTAGGGCATTTTAATTTGCTCTAGAAGAGGGTGAGAAAAAGAACATAAGAAGTTTGATATTGAGATTCAGAGTTCTAAAGCTGGATCAAGACTTTTACAAATCCAAATGGATTATTCCTATAAGGCTGTGGTGCCCTCATTACTAACAAAGTGGTCTTTTATATATTGCTGTGTATATACTTTCATATCATAATCTTAATAAGGCATGGATGATGGATTAATTTACCAATGCTGTTACTTGGATGGTTTCAACAAACACTTTGCCCACAAACTTCTTTGTGGGCAAAATGCTCATATCACTTTGTGTCCAAATGATATCCTAATGGATATCAGACAAGTTTTTTTCTTTTGATGGCATTATTTTTAATGATGTTACTATTGAAGAAGTTTTTAGTTTTTCTTAAGACAATGCTCCCTTACATGCTTGTATGGTTTTGTGGATTATTTAAGACCCCAAAATATTAAAATTAAAAGGTAATCTTTGTAAGTAGCAGTAGAAAATCAAATCCTGGTCTACTATATTAATCTATGAATAAATTTATACATCTTCCTCTCTATTCATTGTTACATACTTATTAGTAAAGATTTCTGCCCAGTATCCAATTCAAAAATATTTTATGTACTTTTAATAACATAATTCTTCACAAAATAAAGTTAATGAATAATTGTGACAATTAGAACAAGAGTAAATAATGAATGGTAAAAGAAGTTGGATATAAATTTAGTAGGCAAAAGCATGTTATAAGATTCTTAATAGTGTAGAGGTAGGCCAATAATTGGTTCTGAGTTTTCTGCTACCAACACAGAAAGAGTCTGATGAATTACAAGTTCATAATATCTATATGGCTAACATGAAAATTAATCAGGATAAGCTAAAGTTTTTTAGGTCCCAAGATCTGAAAGAACTTTTTAGTGCATTCTCAGAGTGGGCATACCACTTGTCTCTATAAAGAAGAGTCTCTAATATTGCTTGGTTAGGAAAACACACATGAAACGTGAGATAGAATTCCAGACACAGTGAAACAAAAGAAGTGGAAAGTAGAGCCTGTCATTGTGCCAAGACAGATGGGCGGAAGGCATGCCTCAGAGGAGAAGACTGGCAGAGACCATCTAGGGAAGACTTCTGACTGGATAGGTAAGGCATCTGGGCTCAGAATGGGTTAAATAGCTTTCCCAAAGGCTTGAAGTGTGTACAAAATGCCAAGGTTTAGACTCTAATCAAAATTTCTGACTTCATAGTCAGTGTTCTTCCAACAAACATAACTCCACCAGAAGATTTCTAGAACTCATAAATGAATTCAGCAAAGTAGCAGGGTAAATTAACATTTATAAATCAAGCGTGTTTCTATACATCAGTGATGAATCAGCTGAAAGAGAAATTAAGAAAACCATCCCATTCACAATAGTCTCAAAAAACAAAAACAAAAGAAACAACAACAAGCTGGGAATCAATCTAACAAAAGAGGTAAAAGACCTCTACAATGAAAACTACAGAATGCTAAAGAAAGAAATTGAGGAAAATTGGAGAAGATGAAAAGACCTCCAATGTTCTCCAATAGGCAGAATTAAAATTGTAAAAATGGCCATACTACCAAAAGTTCTATACAGATTCAATGAACTTTTCATCAAAATTCAAATTAATTTCTTCACAGAAATAGAAAAAGCAGTCATGAAATTCATTTGGAAAAATAAGAAACCCAGAATAGTCAAAGCAACCCTTAGAGAGAAAAGTGAAACAGGAGGTGTCATAATACCAGACCTAAAATTATACTATAGAGCTATAATAACAAAAACAGTATGATATTGGCTCCCAAACAGGTAAGAATACCAATGGAACACATTAGAAGACACAGAGACAAACACACAAAAATACAGTTACCTTATTCTAGATAAAGTTACCAAAAATATACTTTGGAAAAAAGATAGCCTCTTTAACAAATGGTGCTGGGAGAACTGGAAATCCTTATGTAGTAGAATGAAATTTAACTCCTATCTCACCCTGTACAAAATTCAACTCAAAGTGGATCAAGGACCTAGGTAGTAGGACAGAAACCCTGCACATACTAGAAGAAAATGTAGGCCCAGCACTGCAACATTTGGCTCAGGAACTGATTTCCTTAACAAGACTCCTAAAGCACAAGAAGTAAAATCAAAGATCAATAAATGGGATAGATTCAAACTAAAAAGTTCTTTCACAACAAAGGAAACATCAAAGAGTGTGAAGAGAGAGCCTAAGGAATGGGAGAACATTTTTACCACCTGCACCTCAGATACAGCATTAATTTCCAGGGTATATAAAGAACTTTAAAAAAAGAAAAAGAACCCAATCAATATATGGGCAAAGGAACTGAACAGATACTTCACAGAAGAAGAAATATGAATGGTCAACAAATATATGAAAAAATGTTCAACATCTTTAGCAATCAGAAAAATGCAAATCAAAACCACTCTAAGATTTCATCTCACTCCAATCAGAATGGCAATTATCAAAAATCAAAGTTATAATAAATGTTGGTGATAATGTGGGAAAAAAGGTACACTTATACATTATGGGTGGGAGGACTGCAAATTGGTGCAACCAGCTCTGGAAAGCAGTATAGAGATTCCTCAAAAAACTTTGAATGGAACCACCACTTGACCCTGTTATCCCAATTCTTAGTATATATCCCATGGATTTAAAATCAGGATACTAAAGTGATGCAGCGATATTAATGTTTATACCAGCATAAGTCACAATGGCTTAGCTATGATCCAACCTAGGAGCCCTTCAACAGATGAATGGATAAATAAAATGTGGTATCAGAATATTTAAATAAAATCGCAAGAATGGTAGTTTTTGGTTATAGGACTATGAGAACTATGAGGTTATTTTTTGGATTATAGGATTATCAGCTTTTTTCTACTATTTTTCATTTTTTTCTAATGTCCTGGGTACTTTTATTGTTCCATTAGAAAGAAAAGGTAAATCATTTAAAAAATTTTAAGAACCAATAAAACAAAGGATTGAGCAGAATAGCACTTATAGTTCCAGGAACTAAAAACAGACATTAACAGTTGGCAAACACTTTTCCTTCAAAAGTTCAAGTTTTTTTTTTTCCATAGAATTTTCTATTTTGCATGGACATAGTCATTAGTTATTCAGTTTTTTAAAATTGCAAAAATAGTCATTCCCTTTAAAAATAAACTGTACAGAAACATAGAGCAAAGAGTGAATATGTATGTGTATGTATATATTTCTATTAGGAGAAAATGAGTATATATTTTATGAAGCCATATGATATATTTCTCCATACTTAAGCATGAGTGATCATATCTGTTCCAAAATATTATTCCACAAAGTTAATAATGGTAAAACACTTACCTCCTTCTCCAACATGAAGTCTTCTGCTCTGAGATTCTTTTCAAATGTGTTTCTTTTGCCATATTGCATATTTGTCTTTCTATAGACTGGAATGTAGTCAATTCACTTTTTGTCATCTTTGAATAGAAGTCCACTAGAGGCTATGTAATTAATGTCATTCTGTAAGTAAAGCAATGATGGTTTTTAAAAAGAAAAAAACGTCACACACACACACAGTGGAATTTTACTTAGACATAAAAAAAGAATGATTTTTATGACATTTGCCAGCAAATGGATGAATTTGCAGACTACCATGCTAAATGAAATAAGCCATTCCCCCAAAGCAAAAGGTTGAATGATTTCTCTGATATGTGAAAGCTAACCCACAATAAGGGTTTGGGGACTGAGGGGATGAATGTTCAGTGAATTAGACAAAGGTGAATGGAAGAAAGGGGGAATGAGAAAAGGAAAGAGAGCAGCATGAATCTAACAATTTTCCCACATACATGTATGTAAACATCACAGTGAATCCCACCATCATGTAAATCCACAAGAATGGGATCCTAAATAGAATAAGATATATTTCATGCTTGTATATTTATATCAAAATGGAATCTACTGTGATGTATAACTAAAAAGAATCAATAAAAAATAAAGCCTAACTTTATCCAGTTTAATGAATCAATGAATATGGCAGGATATGGACAGAACCTAGGCTTTGAGTCAGCAAGCTGGCAGGAAATAAAGATCTCATATGCCAGTGAGTTCAGGGGTTAGTGTGGTAATATAAGAAAGGAAGTGGATGTTGAATTAAATCAAATAGGTATTCTAAGCTGTCTACCAATTGTGTGACCTAGACAAAGTACTCATTATTTCAGAGATTCCATTTCTTCTTCTGTAAAGTAGGAATGATGACACACATCTTGAAGAATTATTTCAAGGATGCAGAAATGTGTGGATAGTAGTTGGCAGATAGTAGGTGCTCAGTAAAATTAGCCTTTAATGTAATTATGATTATTATCAAATCAAAGAAGTAATTAAGAAAGAAGATCATTTGATGCATATAGAACTTAAAGATCAGGATAAATATGAAATAAAATAGAAAATAATAATTCACAAATCATAAAGGGCAAGTTTCTTGTTTTTCAGATCACAAAGCCAAAGGCAAAGAAAACAGTAGAGACAAGTGAGCAGGGTAAGACATTCTATTTCCCAGAAATTTGTGCACCATTATGTTGAATCCAGAGCTTTCAATTTGCTTCCTTCTAGCCCAGAAGCATGTCCCAGTACTAGGCCTATTGGGCAGAATGATACTCATTAAAGTGGAAATAAGAGCAGATCTTGCAAGAGCAGAATGCTATTGCAAATTTCATTAAAGAAACAACTATGCATTCTACCGATGTTGGGTACAAATAACATTTACAATTAACCATGGAGGCTGGTGGCAGAACTGTTCAACTGTTGTGTGCTATATGCATCATTAGAGTCCAGCTGTTCATAAAATGCCAGATGAAGAAAGCAATGACAGAGAAGGAACAGTACAAACGAAGCACTCTGTTCTTTCATCATTTTAAATCTAAACGGATTGATTTTGTAGTACTTACCGTGTATAATGTCAAGAAATTTGATTGCACTTTAAATAGAAAAACATCTTCATGTATATTATTTCTCAAATCAACTTGTTAATTTTTTTTTAGCCTTGCTATTTCTATTTTTGAGATGAGGAAACAGAACTTCACATAGAATCAAAAAATGTTATGACTAAGCATTATAAAATCAGTTCCTGAAATTCTTAGTTTGTCAACCAGAACCTCTACAAGTAGTCCCTCACCTCTCTTCAGATTTATTTTTACTTCTTTCCTCAGAAACTATGTATTTGAATCTAACCTACTACTGCCAAAATCATTTAAAATACTGAATCCTATTTATATAAATTTCCTTTCTTTTTATAGACTCTTCCCATATTTTCTTAGATCAATAAATTATGTTATTTATATTCACTTTGGTAATTGAATTGTTTTTGCATTAATGACTTTTACCATTTTCTTTTCACAGTGCCAAATGTGTTAAGTTCTGAGTAATTTTGAGAAAAGGGAAAACAGAATTCCTGCCTTCTTTGAACTTTTGGTAATGTGAGAGATATCTAAAAGATACATTTATATAAAGTAAATATATAATTTCATATTATGATAGTCCTCATGAAGCAAAATAAAAGCACATTAATGAAAGGGTAACAGGGAGACCTAATTAGATTCAGGAAGAGGAACCTTTCTGAAGAAGTAATTTGTAAGCTGAGAGAAGTTTGACTTTTTTTGCACTTATTTGCCTACTTGTATTCCCCTATATTTAGAAGGCATTCCCCTGCTGAATCTAAGTTCCTATATGCTTGTTCATTTTTATCATATTTAAAGGATCTGGCATAGACCTAGCCTGTTGGACTGGCTCAGGATGTGTTCAGCTGATCTGGATGGGGAGGTAAGGGTAACCATCCTCTTCACTCTTCTTTGTTTAAACAAAATTTGACTTTTAGGACAAGCATCTAGTACTTCTCTTCTGGGACTGATGAAAAATCCTAACAAACAACATGGAGGAATGAGTCTAAATCTAGATCCTAACAGTAGGAGACCAGCTGTCTGTCAAACAGGACATGTAGCTGGGTGAGCCCTGCTGGAGGGAAGCCTGTTCCTCTCTGCACAAAGGAAACTGAACTCGTTCTCTCTCCCAGCAGTGTAAGCCCTGAGGCATTTTTGGAAGAATGATAATTATTGTCTTTAAGTAATTCCACATAAGAATGAGGTACTGAGACAAAACTGAAGTAAAAGAAACTTATAGAAAAGAAGAATGCTACTAAAATGGAGAAAAATTTAAAGTGGCAACATTTCTGCTATGGCCAGACAGAAAAATACTTTTTTTTTTTTTTTAGCATATTAAAAAAAATTCTTAATGATTTGTTTGGACTGAATAGAAAATTAACATTATTTCCTTTTATTCCTCGTGTCCAGAAAAATCTTAAGTGGGTACTCTGGAGTTGCAACACATTGTGATCTTTCTTAAGACATTTTTTCTAATTAATGACATTGCTTCCTTAGGTGTGAGCTCTACAATTTAAATAGCAGCCTATGTTCAGATGTACCTCATACCATGTCACTTTATTAGAAGAGCAATCTGACATTTTTTTGACAGCTAATGTCTTGTGGCTGAATTAGTGACACCTTTAAAAAGAACTCATTATCAGCTTAGTGAACAAAATATGCACTACACAATAGTACAGAATTATAATTTTCAATGTCAGTGATTTTTTGTCTGTATGGGTAGGATGGATTGGGGATCGGCTAAAGCCATTTTAAATACATGATATTCCAGGAGATTAACAAATTTACACTGAGATTCCCTCAATTCTTTTCGACATGAACTAACTCTTCATTTCTCATGACTAGTACCACTCTGAGAAAAATTAAGAAAAAAAAACTGAGCCAGTCTCATGAGTGAGAATTCATCTTTTGAGGAACAAAGTATCATGAATAAACATGCAGACATCTTTTACAAACATCATCAACAGAATTCCTGTGAGCATTAAGGGTGAATGAAATATGGATTGTGCTGTGTGGTCTTAATTCTCAAAAGTTCTTTATGTTTCTGTGACATTGCAGTCAAATTCACATCCTGTGAGAAGTCAGCAAATGGCAAAAAAACAAAAACCAGAATGGAAAGAGGTTAGAAGAACAGCATCCTGCAAGCTGACCTAAGGACATTTTTAGACAAACAATCCTAATCACCAACAGCCGGTGGCAGATTATTTACACATCTCTAGTGCTGGTTATTATATGGATGCCTGAAATTATTTCAGCTATGGAAAGGTGAAATTGTGACGGTGTCAGGTTGAAACCTCATTTGAGAGAATCCCACATTCCACCGAGACTAATGACTGGAAATTCAGACTTGATGAGAGAAGGGACAAGAAGTGAGAACATGACAAAGCTGCACTGGCACCGGCGGAGCTGTTATTTTTCAGAAGAACCTTTGGAAACCAGTCACTTATATTTAACTCCACTTCAGCATATCCAAGTTATGGGATTTCATACCATTGATGTGGAGACGTACTATTTTTAAACTTCTAATATCTCCATCAGAATTGTTTTCACTCAGTGAGTTGAAAAGATTTTGGAAATAACACTGAGATATATTATGTGAAGATTCTATTTTTTATATAATATGCAAAAATTTAAAAAAGGTGAATATTTTCTTTGTTATTCTCTACCAAGACTTTTTTCCCTAATTTCGATGTGTGGTAGTGTTGGTGGCCTGGCATTGGGAAGCAGTGCTCGTTTATCTGTCAGGCTAGGGAGACAACATTTTTCAACTTTTCTACTTGTTTGGTATCCATGAAAACTTTAGTATGGATAATTATAAATATTACTATTGTTCTAGGGAGTAACCTAGTATTGTGGTATGGATATGAGATATCCCCCAAAAGCTCACATGTGAGGCAATGTAAGAAGGTTCAGAGGAAAGTCTAAACCCAATGAGTGAATTAATTAATCCCTGATGGCATTAATTGAAGTGATAGAATGTGGTTGGAGGAAGTCAGAATTGGGGCGTGACTATGGGGTATATTTTGGACCTGGCGAATGGAGTCTCTCTCTGCTTCCTGATCATCATATGAGCTGCTTCCCTCTCCCACACTCTCTCCCATGATATTCTGCCTCACCTTGAGCCTCGGAATGGAGCTGCCTTTCTATAGACTGAGACCTTTGAAACTGTGAGCCCTCAAATAAACTCTTCCTCCTCTAAAGTTGTTCTGGTCAGATCCTTTAGTTACAGCAGTGAGAAAGCTGACTAAAACACCCTGGGAACACTACAAATCCTTCTGAATGTAGATTTTCCAAATCTGGTTGATTACCAAACCTTATCCCTCTGATCTCATACACAGATTACCCAATACTCACCTCCTTACCAACCTTACTGTCAAGACTTCAGCTACTGTCATAAGTCTGGCTCACTTTTTACTTGAATTTCTTGGATAAACCTCCCCTGGAATCTTTGTCTCCTGCTGCATTCTCCTGTTTCTTTCTACACATTAATGAAAATTATATAACTGCATTTCAAAAATGCAGATCTAATCATGTCATAACATAGAATACTTCAATGGCTTTCTTTAACTTCCAGTATAAAATTCAAAGTCCTTCAATTGTATCTAAGACTCTTCCTGTGGATCAGCAAGGTTGAAATAGTTGTTATTTCCACATACCATGGTGCCTAGAATTTTATACTTGTTGCCTTTGCTCTAACCTTCCTTCTCTAAAACACAAACAAATTCCACTAACTTTTACTGGTCCTGATCACTCAACTGAAATAGAGGTTCCTCTGGGAACCCTTTTATGCACCATAATAAATTTAGTTTATCTTACTTTCGCCTCAATAACACAAACTTCATTTCTTTCCAAACATCTAGATTCTATTTTTTCTTTTTTTTCTAAAAAATATACATTCTTTTAGTTGTCCCATGACCTTTGTTATTTATTTATTTATATGTAGTGGAGAATGAAACCCAGTGCCTCACACATGCTAGGCAAGCGCTCTACCACTAAGCCACAACCCCAGCCCTAGATTCTGTTTTGGTGTTAGTTTGGGAATAATTTCAACATTGATGTGTAAGTTTCTTGAGATAGTGATTGTGTCTTATTTACTTTTAGACCTTTAACAACATGTCAAGCAACATAATAAACATGCCATAAAAGTTTGTTGAAAAGATAAGTGTCTAAAGCTTACGTGCAACTAATTCTAAGTACATTTATAGTTTGAAAGAGATCAAAGATTTATATTAAGAAAATGGATCTTGAAAAGTTGGATGAGTTATCAGTTTCCTTCTTAAGAACTTCTTGGATTTCATTCCCTGCCCCCAACAGACTGCAGTGGTGTAGGTGCTACCTGTCCAAAGCCCCTTAGGTCTACTGTGCTCATAGAAATTATCTCCTACTATAAGAATTACTTGTTGGTTTTCCTGTTTCACCCACTATTTAATGAGCTACTGGAGGACAAGAAGCTTGTTCTGGCATCTTCTATTCTCTCATATTCTGTTCTCAGAGATAACCATAATTCTTAGCACAAAGTACTTAATCAATGAATTTGGATAAATAATACTGACACTTTGAAGCAGATTTATATTAAGAAAATGGATATGCAGTGGTGCATACCTGTAATCCCAGCAATTTGGGAACCCGAGGCAGGAGGATTGCAAATTCAAAACCAGCCTCAGCAACTTACAGAGAATTTCAGAAACTTAGTGAGACCCTGTCTCCAAAAAAAAAAAAGTTTTTATAAAGTGGGAGAGGGGGAGTTTCTGGGGATGAGGCTCAAGGGTTAAGCTCCTCTGGGTTCAATCCCTGGTATAAAATAAAAAATAAGAAAAAAGAAAAAGGAACTTCAAATTGTGGAATTTCTTGTTTTGACCAGTTGATGAATAGAATGTGCTGTATCAGAGTTTTCATTGAGTGGATGTAATAGGTATGTTGGAAAGTAGTAATATAGGCAGTAGGGATGTCTCAAACATTTGAATAATGTAATGCAGTTGGATTTTGTCACTTAATGACTAGTTTAATTAGTATTGTCTATTTGTCATACCCACTTAAACACATAAGGACTTATTTTTCTCTTGTAATGAGATGTATAGAGGTAGATTGCTGGTTAAAAAAGATCAAGAAAAAGGTCTCTGTGGTTCTCTTGACCTTTTTCTTTAGGCTCCAAAATGACTGCCTGAATTCTAGTCATTAGGACCGCAGTGTGAGTGGAAATCAGGAGAAAAATGGAAAGGTAGAAAAAATCAGAGTGTCAATGGAAACTGTCAGTAGAGATCTATTGTGTCACTTTAGGGAACTATATAAAACACTGGCTCAATTTCAGGTGATTGTGACATTTGATTAAGTAGCTTTACTTTATTATGCTTTCCTTTATTAAGTATGATGAAATTAATAATCCTCCTGGAAGATCAGTATATGTAAGCAAATAAACTCTTTTCCAAATGAAAACTTAGGGTTTAACTCATTGATTTATTTAATTGTGATGAATTGCATTCTTTTTACTCCATCTCATCAACAGAAACTTCAAAGTGTCAGTATTATTTATCCAAATTCATTGATTAAGTACTTTGTGCTAAGTATTATGGTTATCTCTGAGAACAGAATATGAGAGAATAGAAGATGCCAGAATAACCTTCTTGTCCTCCAGTAGCTCATTAAATAGTGGGTGAAACAGGAAAACCAACAAGTAATTCTTATAGTAAGAGATAAATTCTATAAGCACAGTAGACCTAAGGGGCTTTGGATAGGTAGCACCTACACCACTGCAGTCTGTTGGGGGCAGGGAATGAAATCCAAGAAGTTCTTAAGAAGGAAACTGATAACTCATCCAACTTCTCAAAAGAAGTGGAGGAACTGGGGCAATAAGTCGATTGAAAAGCAGATGTTCAGATATAGGAAGATATGAGTTTATGATAAATACAAACTCTGAATTCATTTTCAAGAACTACATTTGTACACTTGTATGAATTACTAGATTCTGAATTACCATTCTTACCATATAATTCCCTTTAAACAGTTAACTCTCAGGGCAGAGACCAGAAATCTATATCAAGGTGTGGGTACTGGGTGCTCACCTTGACTCACCAGTGGGATGGCTGTTGTCTGAACATGGTAGGGAACATAGAGAAGTGAGATAAGAGTGTGTGTGTGTGTGTGTGGGGGGGGGGAAATGTGTGCTTGAGACATCTGAGCAACATCTGAAGGACATGGAGAGTAGGCAAAATGATGAACCATCCTGAAGCTTTTAAGCAAGGTCTAGGATAAAAATGTACATGTGAATTTCTTTCATTCCACACATACTACTTATTACATAATATGTGTCAGATGCCAGAAAAACAATGAGGAAGAAGAAAAAAGTTCCCTCCCCTCAGCATGTTTGCATCTGAGTAATGAACACAGAGAGGTTTTTAAGTGCTCATAGTGGCATTTTAAACTAGGAGATGAGAACTGCAGAGAAAGTATGTGAAGTGAGAAGAGATGATTCATAATGAAATCTGGAGTGAGTGGTGACAGACAAAGAGGGGCTCACAACATCCTTTGAAACAGAAGGGAAATCAGAAAAGAAAGGTATCACAGCAATTAAGAAGGGTGGGAATTTGATAATGTGAGTCAAGAGTTGTGAAGGCTGAAGTAAGGTTCTGGAGGCTTAAGGCTGAAAGATTTCCAGTGGCCTTAGGAATGAGGAGGTTATTAGCAATCATGACAGGAACAGATTCAAGGAATTGAAGAGAGGCAGAAACATTTCCATATGAGGAGTAATGGGGAGGTGATGAAGGGATAATAAATGTGTCTGCTCCTTTCATAAAGCTTGGCTATTGTAGAATGAAGAGAATAATAGGAATGTGGACGTTTAATAAATACCAAATTAAGAGGCAATATGGTTGTAAATATAGGAAAGTAAATGGATAACTTATGTGATAATGTCCTCAAGTAATTCAGAGAATCTAGAGAATGGACAGGATGAATGAGCCTGCAGGTGGATATGTCTTCTACTGAAATTGAGAGAAGATGCAGTTCCTAATGTCAAATACATGTGCATCTGAGAGAGAGCATGGAGTTGGGGAGTTACTTACATGATGGCTTCTGTTTCTTTGTGAAGGGGACCTAAAAGACTTTGAGGACTTAGGATTGAGGTCTTCATGAGAATGATGAATGTTAAAAATGTAGAGTTGTAGAGGGAGCTGCTTAGGAGCCCACAAAACAATTACCACATGATCTTGAGATACTGTCCAAAGGTAGAGACCAAAAAGCTGTGTTGGTTCCCATCTCTTACCACATGGGTCTACTTCACAGTACTTAAGATTTAGACTCATGGGTGGAGAAAATCCATAACTGAATGTAGTATTCTGGGGTTGAGGGCAGGTTGGTTGTGAGAATAAGAGGGCAAAGGATTTAAGGATATTAGCAAGAAATGTTTTAAGTTAGACCCTACCAGATTTTTGCCTCTTCAAAAATTTGCAATGATTTCTGTATTAGAGAATACTGATGTGCTGAGATGAAGTGCTTCTTAGCTCTCTGAGGGCTGAGCATGGCCAGAAGAGACAGAGCTCTCATGCTCACTTTGTCCAGTGGAGTAAGTAACCTTGAGCATTTAAAATGTTAAAATGAAAACATTCTTCTTTTTAATTTTGTTATGCAAATTGTTGGTAAACATTAGTTTAAGTGATTTATGAGACCTAGATAGATTAGGGATAGCAGTAATGCCTCAAGGAAGCACAGGAAATATAAGTTTATATAAGACAGAAATGAGGATGTGAGTGGAATGACAGAGCCACTCAGGAGATGGGGCTGGGGCCAGAAAGGAGGGCATTAGAAATAACAATTTCTATGTCCCTGTAGTATGCTGTTTTTAAGTCCTTTGGATTTAGACTAAGGAGAGGGATAGCTGGGTCAAATGGTGGTTCCATTCCCAATTTTCTAAGAAATCTCCACACTGCTCTCCATATTGGCCGCACCAATTTGCAGTCCCACCAGCAATATATGAGTGTGCCTTTTCCCCCCACATCCTCGCCAACACTTATTATTGTTTGTATTCATAATAGCTGCCATTCTGACTGTAGTGAGATGAAATCTTAGGGTAGTTTTGATTTGCATTTCTCTAATTGCTAGCGATGATGAAGATGATGAACATTTTTTCATATATTTGTTGGTTGATTGTATATCATCTTCTGAGAAGTGTCTGTTCAGGTCTTTGGCCCATTTGTTGATTGGATTATTTGTTATTTTGGTGCTTAGCTTTTTGAGTTCTTTATATACCCTAGAGATTAGTGCTCTATCTGATGTGTGAGGGGTAAAGATTTGCTCCCAAGATGTAGGCTCTCTATTCACCTCACAGATTGTTTCTTTTGCTGAGAAGAAACTTTTTAGTTTGAGTCCATCCCATTTATTGATTCTTGATTTTAATTCTTGCACTATAGGAGTCTCACATCAATGTTTGTAGCAGCACAATTCACAATAGCTAAACTGAGGAACAAACCTAGATGCCCTTCAATAGATGAATGGATAAAAAAAATGTGGCATATATACACAATGGAATATTACTCAGCAATAAAAGAGAATAAAATAATGGCATTTGCAGGTAAATGGTTGAAGTTAGAGAAGATAATGCTAAGTGAAGTTAGCCAATCCCCCAAAACCAAATTCTGAATGTTTTCACTGATATAATGAGGCTGATTCATAGTGGGGTAGGGAGGGGGAGTGTGGGAGGAATAGACAACTCTATAGATAGATAGGGCAGAGGGGTTGGAGGGGAAGGGAGGGGGCATGGAGTTAGAAATGATGGTGGAATGTGATGAACATTATTATACAAAGTACATGTATGAAGACATGAAATGGTGTGAATATACTTTGTTTACAACCAGAGATGTGAAAAATTGTGCTCTAAATGTGTAATAAGAATTGTAATGTGTTTTGCTATCATATATAAATTTAAAAAAGTAAAAATTAAAAAAAGAGAAAAAAGATATAACTGAGATTATATCAGTTATAATCTGATGTATATTTTTTCAACACTTTTTAATACAGATGAGACAGTCTGTGATTCTGTGATTGGCTGGAGTTATAATATTATAAAATATTATAATTATAAATATTATAAAAGATATTTCTGAGATTTCTGCCATTCCAGGAACTAACAAAGACATGGGTGTAGCCTCAAAGTTGATC